>NW_004524666.1:10598205-10609998 GCF_000260255.1 Octodon degus | reverse complement strand
AAAATAAAATACTCAATGCAGTCAATTGTTTAATCTGATATTTTTCTGACTGCCAGTTGGTGTTCAGGAACATTGATGGAGTGGTGCACACCTGTAATCCCAGCACTTGGGAGCCTGAGACAGGAGCAGCACTGCAAGTTCAGGGCCAGCGTGGACCACATAGTGAACTCAAGGTCAGCCTAAACTACACAGTGAGGCCCTATCTGTGTGTCTGCTTGTCTGCTTGCCTGTCTGTCTGTCTGTCTACCTCCTTCCCTCCCTCCCTCCCTCTCTCCCTATGAATGAATGGATAGTATGTATTTCCCACTTCAATACCTATTTTATGGATTTGCAGACATTTTCTCATGTAGAAAGCATTATATTATAACATTAGCTATAGTTATTTAAAAAGTATTTTATTATGGGACATTTCTGTAGCAATCACTGGTGACAGTTTCACTGCACAAATTGTTGAACAGTTAAATGGTGTGTCTTTCTTATTTAAAACGCAATGGTGTATTAAGCAAAGCTAACTGAATCAGTTGGATTGCCTTAATCAAGGTGCCAATTATTTTTTTAAATTTATATATTTGGTACAGGGTTTTGCTATGCAGCTTGGACTTGTAGTGATCCTCTTGTTTCAGCCTCCCCAGTGCTAGGATTACAGGCGTGTGTCACAACATCCGGTTTTGGTGGTCTGGCTGGCTCAGCAGTCCAGGGTGGGGCCAGCATGGCATGTGATACCAGGGATCGAACCTGGGTCCTTGTACTTACCAATCAGGCACTTAGACTGCTGACCTATCTCCATGCCCCCAAGGTACTAAAATTAATAGCAATGGAACTCATTCTCAGTGAAGAACACAAATTCCTGATGAAATAGTTGTTAGCAGCCCTCAAGAATAGAATTGCATGTATCTTTCACTTTCATCAACTCAGTAGTGCAAGCCTTTAGTGCACTATGCCAAAGTATACTTTCACTAGGTACAAGAAGTACTTCATGGGCTGCAGAGATAGCTCAGGGGTCTAAGCACCTGCCTAGGCAAGTGCAAGATCCCAGGTGTGATCCCCGGTACTACATGCTATGTGGCTCTGCCCAGGGTGTACCAAGCCAGCTAACGAGACTGGGTGTGGTGGCGCACATCTGTAATCCCAGTGCTGGGCAGGCTAACACAGGAGAATCACTAGGAGTCTGAGTTGTGGAGTGAGACCCTGCACAAAATACATAAAATTAAAAAAATAGCATTTCATGTGCCACCAACTGATGCCAACCAGAACTTTCATGGTCCAGACCCTTAAGTGTGCGTCTTTTGGAAACACCACAAGGATGGCTGCCCTTGGCACGGCTGGGACAATGCACTTTTCTCTGTGACAAATGTCAGGATACTGAGTCTTAGATCTACACCTCACATCTCACATCTCAAGGGGGGCTGCTGGCTTCCTGAAATGGTAAACTTGTTGGGACTTCAAGGTAAAGCTGACCAGAGATGTTTCTCTCCAGAAGCAGATGACATCATAGATGTGGAAAGCTTTCCTAAGGTCGTAGATCAAGACTTCTCTGCCTTTGTGAGTCTCACGCTCTGTCCTTTTCTAATGACTGTAGTACTTGCTATCCTAATCCTTTCCCTTTCCATACAGGAAGACCTATGGGACTGTATGTGTGAATGGCACTAGCAAAGGCTAACTTTATAGAAAGAAACCAAAGCAAGTGTGATTTCTGGGCTAATGCCCCCAAACCTGGAAAAAATTTCTCTACCGTCAGGACACTCCATATTTCCACTGATTTCCTTAGAAACCCCAAAGGAAGGGCAGAAAGCTTTTCTTACTATTCCAAAATTCACTGCTCCTTGCTTTTTTACATTTGTGCACAGTCTGGAAGTAGTACCCTGCATGTTCCTAAGCGTGACAATCACCACCAAATACAGACAACTTAAGAGTGATGTCTGAAAGAGAACAATGCATGTACAAAACAGCTGGAGATAACTTACGTGGGTAATTCCACTAAGCCAAAAAGAAAAATGAAAGAAAAAAGTTGACAATACTGGTATTTCTCTAGGTGCTTGCATGGAGTCATTAAGGAAGATTCTCAAGGAAGAGGTGCACACGTGTTTCTGGGGGCAGCTAACAGTTTCCAGGCATTCTGAATGACAGAGCAGGCCAGGGTATTCCAAGGTTTTATATTATCTTTTACTTTAACATTGTTCTGCTTCCTGACTGTGTGACCAGCCTACCTTTAGATACTGCCTAAGCTTTGGATGGTTTGATTTTGATCAGTTTGGTTTACAGAGACACCTGTTTAGGAGTGTACTTCAGTTTCCTGAAATCCTTGATAACAAGATAGAAGTACTATAATATCTCTTGAGAGACAGTATAAAATCTCCGTTGTGTAATATGTCTCATCACAGATGTTTCTATACAACCATCTTTTGCCATCAGATGGGCAACAAAATAATGAGGCATTAACAATCATCCAACTCTTATTATAGTCAATTTTGAATTCCATAAACTTTGACCAAACCAGTGAGTTATGTTGGTGACAGAAAGTGTTGTCAGTGCTCCAGTTTTCAGTCCACCTAAAATTCACAGGCTAGGGGCTAGAGATGTAGCTTAGCAGCATAAGTGCCTGCCTGGGAAGCACAAGATCCTGAGTTTCATTCATGGTACTAATGAATCAAAAACAAAAACAAAAACAAAAACAAAAAAAAAAATCACAGGCTGACCAAGAGCAGAAAATTGTTCCATTAAATACAACATAAAGCTGCCTGTGTATCCAGGAAATTACCTTAACAGGTCAACAAACTGTAACTTGAGAATATGTTCATGGAGGAAGAAGCTGGGATGTCAAAGGTTCAGCCTGTCACCTGCAGCAAGCTACTCAGAAGTATGTGAAGAAGGTAAATGTACCGTAATCAATAAAGCTATTACTGTATGACACTTTGTTGTCCATAGAGATAATCTGCTACATTCCTGGATGGAGCATTCCAAACCTTCTACAATTCAGGTGCACCTCAGGGCATTTTGTTGTTTAAAGAAACTTCTAAAATTCATTTGTCTAGCCTTTTATTAGGTATCAGTAAAAACTAAACATTACAGTTGGCTTTGAGAGGAAATTCCTTGGACCCTTAAAAATGTTTCTAAATCATGTAAATTTCTTAGTTGATTTAAGTAAATGGTTCTGCTCTAAAAGCTGTATGAGGCCCTGCTTAAGTAGGGATAGTCAGGACTAAGGAATGAGCACAGGAGCACAGCAAACACTAAATACACTGACAAAAGTCAGAACACTGGCTCAATTCAAAACTATGATTCGGTAAGGACTTAAAGTTTAACCTAGCAATACTTGATGGAAAATACCTGTTCCGTGTTATATCTAAGATGTTTTATATTCAGACAGATAGTAAAGTTAAGCTCAACTGCCTATGTTATATGGTAAAAATAATAAGCTCTTCTGGAGGGCTAACAACCTAAGTTTGCAGACCAAAAATTAGAGAAAAAGAAGGGCTGCAAGGACAGCCAACATTTTGGCCCTAGCCTTTCAAGGTCAGTGAGGATTCAGGACATAGAATAACCTGTACTGTAACATCATGTAACTCAGTTGTGTCCCAAATTTACTGTTCAAGGAGATTATGAGGCCACAGAGGAAAGTGATCAATGATGTAGAGTGTGCCTATGGAGAGTCACAGGGGCCGGAGAGATGGCTCAGTGGAATAAGTGCTTCCCTGGCAAGTGCAAGGGCCTGAGTTCAATCCCCAGTTCTCTCAGGCTTTCACAGAGAGCAAATTGGTTAACAATGGCCATGACTCATCCACATGGCTGACACTGACAAAGGATCCATAAACAAATCTACAGTGTTTCAGGATAAATCCTGAGGGGACTTGACTGACCTTGGCAGATACAAAAGTTACATTTGTTGTTATATAGGTCTTGCTTTATCTTTGTCTTAACCATCCAACAGAAAAGTATAAAAATGAAGTATAAAAAGTAAAACCAGGGCTGGTGAGATGGCTCAGTGGTCCAAAGCACCTACTTAGAACAAGCTAAGCTAAGCAAAGCACAGGGACTGTGGTTTGATCCTCCAGCAGCACATGCCAGCCAGCCCCGCCCCCTGGTGGGCTGAGCTGGCCACACACACACAAAATAAATAAATAAATAAAATACATTAAAAAAAAAAGAATTATTAAAAAAAGAGTAAAGCCATATTAATATGCTGAACTGTAAAAGGCTCAAGTCAACAACTTCCGACATTGCCAGTCCTATGCATAACCCACTACTATTATGGACTACTGGACTATATTGGAATATTTTGCTGAATTCATGCACTTACAATATTTAAATGACAATGGAATAGCCTTCTCTGACAAAACTAAACAAAAAAAGAGAATACAAATGAACGACCATTTTGTATGTGTATAATCAAAACAGGATAGATATACAGCTACTTTGTCTTAATGAATAGAAAGATTTGTTCTAATATGTTTGTGGACAGGATATCACGTCTGCATCTTGTACTATGAATAACCACTAAGAAGACAACAATATGCAATGTATTAATTATTGAAACTGTCCTACTAATTGGGTTTGAAACTGTCTCATTGCTCTTTGTTTCTCAATAAAATTATTAAAAATACTATACCTTACACTCAAAGAATTTGCAAGACATGGCACACATTGAAGGCTCCACCAAATATCTACTATGATTTGTTTGTCACCCCTACTTCCCCTAATCAAAACACTCTAAGCAACAACTGTCTAGGGCTAGGAAGATAGCTTGGTGGTCTAAGGGCCTGCCTGGCAAGCACAAGGACCCAGTTCAATCCCTGGTACTACATGCTGTCCTGGCCTTGGAACCCGGCCACCGAAACCAGGTGTGGTGGCACACACCTGTAATCCCATTACTGGGGAAGCTGAGACAAGAGGATTACTGAGTTTGAACTGTGTAGCAAGACCCTATACCAAATAAATCAATACATAACAGAATTTTTAAAAAGGCAACTGTCTGAGGCTGAGATGTTAAGTGACCAGAAGTACCTCTTCTCAAGGGACTCAACTTCCCAACTCCCAAGGCTCACAGTCATTCAGCTAAAAGAGGAAATTTTCCACAAATATTGAATTGAGGGGCAGCCCAAGGATTTGGAAGAAAGCGCTACTAGTACTGCACTTTGCCCAAACCTAACATAACACTTCACAATATGAAGTCTTGATTAAATAGGATTGTGGACAGGGTAAGAGATGTTCTTGTCTCCAGGTCACTTTCCCCCTAAGGTCAATTTCTAACTACAAAAGTAAGTAGTTGGCTGAATTATGCCACAGGCCTTTAGGAAGAGAAAAATCGAGAAAATCACTTTCCTGTGTAATAATCTGGCATGCGGTGGGACAGGAGCTAGAGACCTGTCAACCCCTGTTGTATGGCCCCATTGAACCAAGGACATAAAGGAAGGTTGGCTGGATTGTAAAACAAACTAGGAAAATCAATTTCTCACTTAGCAGCAGACCTCCTGATCATGGTTTTGACCCTGTGTTAGAGGCCCACGCAGATAGCTACTAACCCAAGATGACACCGTGTGTAGGGACTAGCACGCGACTCCAAATGGGAAGGTCGCGTTCTCTGCAGAGATCCTCTGGGTCCGGAAGGGTTGCAGCCCCAGCTCTCACCAGCCCCAGGAAGGAGGCATACAGGACCGCGGAAGTGAACCAGCGCATCGAGCTCCCAGTCCCGGGCACGGCCACCGCCTTCGGCTCAGGATCCGGGCCGTCGCTGAGCCTTAGTTCGGGGGGCCCTGTGGAGCTCTGAGTCCCAAGTCTTCAGGCCCTCAGGTCCCTTCCAGTGATGTGGGCTCCCCCTAGGGAGATGCCACATTCAGGGCATGATGAATTCGGACAATGGAAAGCGTAGGTACGGCCAGCAGTGGATAGACTCACTCCATATTGCAAAACTATGTCTCTGGTCACTCCAGGACTCTCACAGTGAGGAACGCAACTTCTGCCGGAAGTTAACGTGGTTGCTTGGGAGACCGACGCCGTTGCTGGGCAACGCAGCCGGAAGACATTGAAGCGCAGCGGGGCAAGCACAGTTGTCAATCACGGTGTTCAGATTTAAGAGGCGAGGCTGCAGGTTCCAGGTTCTCCTTACCCGCCGCGAGCTGGGGACTCTCCAGTGGGCTCTGAGGGACAAATAGGCTCTGAATCAGCAGGTGTCCACTGAGGCAAGGTAAAGGATTTGCTATGAATCTCTGAGTCGCTGGCTGGCCTCACTGAGCATTTGTTGAGCACAGCAGCTGTATCTCCTCTCCCTGATGCTGAGGTGTCGCGAATTGGTACCGTCTGTAGGAAATAAAGCAAACGTTGTAGCTGAGGAGTGTCTGGAAATAACGGAAAGCAGCACCAGCCAGTGGTGACCTGGAAGAATCATGCCAAGCCTCAGGGAGAACTGCTGTAGCAGGAAATTAATAGCGACGGACCAGTTTCAAGACAAGTGCATCTTAAAATCTCTGGTGAAATCACCGCGTCGCGTAAATGCAAGACCACTCGATACTGCGGATTGATACTGTAAAATTTAATTTTATTAGTACATATTTTCGGTACATAATGCTTAATTGTGAGGAGTTGGTACGTGTACATAATACATCTTTTTTACTTCCCCTTTTCTCAAAGAGACAGCTTTGAAGGGAATGAAGAGATTTTCAGAATTTAGAGCGATCCCAACATAATTCATTCTTTGCAATTGTCAATCTTAGATGAAAATGCTCATGAATGAATGGCTTGTAGGAAGACACAGAGGAATGTAATGGCAAACATCTGAGTTGGGCTTGGCACCCATGGTTCCTGCTTCTTATTCCTCATGGCAGCATCAGCTGTGACACTGACGGAACATCGGATGACATGACTGGTAGATGCAACGTTGTTGAATCCACAGATAATTGAACTATAGAAATGCACTTTTTAGAATGTCTACAAGGGAAGGGGCTGGGGAGATGGCTCAGTTGAATAAGCGCTTCCCTGGCAAGCGCAAGGGCCTGAGTTCAAGCCCTGGCTCCACAAAAAAAAAAAAAAAAAAAAAAAAAAATTGAAATGCCTTCCTCAGACCAGGTGTGGTGCACACTGTAATCCCCAGGAGGCTAAGACAGGAGTCTGAGCTATATAGTGAGACCCTGTGCCAAACACATAAAAAATAATAATAATAAAAATAAAGAATGTCTACAAGGGAAATAGTCACATATTCAATTGCTCTAACAATTTGGCTGCTTAATTGCTGGCTCTGTGCTTTGACCCATAGAGCTAACTTCATTCTCAAAAACAATGTCTTAAGCCAGGCCTAGTGACGCACGTGGGAGGCTGAGCTGGGAGGACCGCAGAATGGGAGAAAGCAATGCTCAATATTTCTTCTGTTCCAGATTTATTTTTGTTTGCTCTTTAATCAAACTGAAGTCTCAAAATGTGATATTCTTTATTATATATTGGAAATAGTCTTTTCCACATTCTTTCTTTCTCATACTCCCAGTCTATAAGGATAAATAACAAATTTATCTTAGACACCAACTTGGATCCAGGTGTGGTAGCACTTCTCTATCCCGACACACTGGGAGGCTGAGACAAGAGGATTGCAAATTCAAGTCTAGCATGGGCAATTTTGCAATTGAGTGAGATCCTGTTGCCCTAGAGGCCTGGGTCTATAGCTCAGTGGGAAGCTCCTGTATTTAATTTCTAGTACGGCATACACTCAGATCTAGTTGGCTTTTTTAAAGACTTAATATTTGGAAAAATCACATTCATAAAATGAATTGAATGCTCGATTAGCTGAGCACAAGTAGTTGTTTTTCTTGAGAAGAAAGCTGAACAAAAAACCTTTCAAGAACCACAATACAGAACAAATACAGAGTGGTCATTTACAAGTTACTTCCTCAGAGGATGCCCGGGAAACTGAGCTTCTGATGTGCTGATGTTTTGGATTAGGTGTTCACTTCAGGCTTTAAAGCCTTGAGTCAGAAATCAGATCTGCTTTGCTCCCCACATATCCCAGCATTAAGGACAGTGCCTAGCATGTTGAAATTACTCAAATTACTGATACATAAATGACTGCATAGGCACAAGGATTAAAAGTGTCTACCAGAGGGCCAGTGATTTTGCTCAGTAGTGCAGCACCTGCCTGGCAAGCATGAAGTCCTGCGCTCCATTGCTGCTATCACCACCCCCCCCAAAAAGGGAAAAAAATGTCTCTCAGGTCCAGCAACCAGAAGTACAGCAATTCAGCAATTCTATACACAGATGGGGGCCAAAACCAGATTACTATGGATCAACAGTAAATGAAAGCATTGAATTATATACCTTATTCAAGAGGCCAGTTAACGCATGACAGCGGTCAATAGAGGTAGACTAGCTTACTGAAAAGAGCATGGACTGTGGAATCAAGCAAACCTAGATACAAACGAGCTCATTTCCTTATTAGCTATAAGACTTGGAGAGGAAGAGCATCTAAATGCTTATGGCCCATAAAATAGGACTAATATCAGCTGCCTTGTTATTGCTTGAGTGAAAAGGAACTGATCAAAAGCACACAGGACATGTTATAAGTATGTGAAGGGAAGAGTCACTATTACAACATATCTTGTTCTTGGACTTTTCCCCCACTCAGCATTGCACTTTTCTTGATCCAAGGTTCCTGTGATAACTGAAACTTGGTAGATATGACACCTGGGCAACTTAGATAGGAGAAAGACAAAGTTGTTAAAAAAAAAAAAATCTTAAAGGGCCGGCCAGATAGCTCAGTTTATTAAAGCGTCTGCTTAGGCAGACTCAGGGGCTAGGGGTTCATCCCCAGGCCTGTGGTGTCAGCCCCGCCCCTGGGGTGCACTGAGACCTCCATTGAGCCTGGGCATGGTGGCACGTGCCTGTAATCTCAGTGCTTGGGAGGCTGAAAACAGGAGAATCACTACAAGTCCAGTCTCTGTAGTGAGACCCTGTAGACCCTGCATTAAATTAAAAAAAAAAAAAAATCCTAGGGATTAAAAATGATAGTTGAGACTGGCATCAAAATGTAATTACTCTATGATCTGGAATCAAAACATCTGGAAAAACAACTCAGTTAAGAAAAAAAAAGAAACAAGTCTCTGGGAATTGTGGGGTGGGAGAAAGCTACAGGAAAGCTAGAAACTACAGAAAAGCTGGAGAACCAATACAACACAGAAAAAAGAACACTGCAGTCTGGAAAGTTAATGCCAGTTCGGGGAGCAGGGAAGGTTCAGGGAGGGGCCCCGTGCTCCGGTCCTAAGCTGACCCAACTGGGACTTCGCAGCTGCTTGTGCAACTGTGCTCCAGATCCAGCTGCAGAGGTTGGTGTGAACTGCCAACTACAGGCCTGTGCATCTGGAGCTAAGTACGAGGGCCATGACTATGGCTCGCTGTGGCCCTGGCATTGGCTATGCACATTGCTGGCATTGAAAATTGGTTTGGCTCAAGATAGAGTCAACATCCAGCTGCCAGAGCCAGAGGGACACCTGCACACACAGTGGCTGCAGTGCCTCGGTGCACAGAGGCCGTGGCTACAGAGCTGTAGCCCCCTCGAAGCTTGGGGAGGGGATATGAGTCTGAGAAAACCCATTCCAGGTACTAAGACAATTAAGCTGCTGCTAACAGCTTGCCAGCCTTAAGGCCATGGGGTAGAAACAACAGGAGGCAGAACCCCCATATTCAGGGGTCTCTAGGTTTTTCTTAGTGTCATCAGTGCTAATTATACAGAGAAAAATCAAATTTATACTTCAATCTACTCAAATCGCTGTGTAGATCACTCCAGACTCTCATATCACTCAATTCGCCATTCTTTGACAACAATTTTAAAATTATTTTTTTAAAAAAGAACCATTGGGTTAAAAATAAAAGCTAATTAAAGGAAAAACATTTTAAAATGTTTTTAAATGCAAGTGTAGATGGCCTCCAGGTAGGGCAGCTAGAAAGGTGCTGGCCCTTTGATTCTGGAGAGAATCAAAGAGCCATTTCCCAGGCACGGAGCTTAGCAGAAAAGCAGAAAATAGAGTGGTTCTCTCTCTCCATTACAATTGACACTAAAAGTTTTTACATTTTCCCCTTAAGATGATTAAGTTAAAAGGCAGATTTTACCCTAATGATAAAAAGTTTGCTTTAAAAAAATCATATTTCCTAAGATTTAGAGTAATGGGGATATATTAAAAAATTAAAGGGGCCGGGGAGATGGCTCAGTAGAATAAGTGCTTACCTGGCAAGCGCAAGGGTCTGAATTCAATCCCCAGTTCAGCAAAAAAAAAAAAAAAAGAAAAGAAAAGAAAAAGAAAAAATTAAAATTATTTTAATTCTTAATGAAGTTGACTGCCTGTTTTACAGTCCTAAATTAAAATTGGTATAAAAAAGCTCTGATATTTTACAAATAAATATACAGGTTTGGAGTACAATCTAAAAGCAGTGGGGTTTCAATAGTCTAGTTGCTTGATTTTGAAGTCCCATTTAAATAATAAAAGGCCTGGTGGTGGTCTCCAAAGGAGTACAAGCTATGATAACAAATGACCAACAAGGGAGAGGGATAAGCTAGAGACACAGAGAAGACAGGGGTTGAGGAAAAGGCCATGGGGGTGAGTGGGAAGACATGTGTACACACTGCTCTCAGCGAAGCCAAAGAACTCCGATGGCCTTGAAATCTGCTCGTTGTCCCTCTCCTCCCCTCCGATCTCACCCCCAACACTCTTCTTGCTCCTCCCATCATCCAAGCAAGTTGCTGTCCCTTGCTGCTTTAAGCTTCTGACCAGGGATCACCACCTTAGAGTCTCCGGCCAGGGAGATAGCTCAGTGGACTGGTGCCTGCTTAGGCAATCCTGGATTAGCTCATTAATTGATTTATGATAGTTCTGGGTATGGATAATGGGAAGGCAAACCCCAGAGGTGGGTAGCATCACTGAGAATTTTTATTTATTTATTTAGCAGTACCAGGGATTGAACTCAGGGCCTTGCACTTGCCAGGCAAGTGCTTATTCTACTGAGCTATCTCCCTGTCCCTCAGAAGTTTTGTATTCTGGTTGGGATAAAGGGGAAAGGGAGGCTGCTGTGATGCTGCTGCTTGTTGCTTGCCGCCTGCTGCCTGCTCTTCCATGGACAGTTTCTCCTCTGCCATGCTACCCTTCCTCGAGACCAGCCAACTAAGGACTGAAACCTTCACAGACTATGCGTCAAAATAAACATTTTCTCCTTCAGCTTGTGGATATTGGGTATTTTGTTTCAGCAAGTAACTAGGATAACCAGAGATGTTGGACATTTTTTCATGTGTTGTTGACCACTCATAGTTTTCTTCTTCTAGTGTGTATTTATTTCGCTTTTCTGTTTCTTGATTGCATCTTTTATTTTGGGTGATCTAATTTTTTTGTGTTCTTTATGTAGTCTAGACGTTAGATCCTCTGTTTGTGGAATAGTTGGAAAAAAATTTCTCATTCTACAGATTTTGTCTTCATTTCATTTTTTTTATTTATTTATTTATTTTGCGGAACCGGGGATTGAACTCAGACCCTTGCGCTAGCCAGGGAAGCATTTATTCCACTGAGCCATCTCCACAGACCCTTGTCTTCACTTTATCGATTCTTTTTTTTTTTTTTTTTTTTTTTTTTTTTTTTTTTTTTTTTTTGCAGTACCGGAGATTGAACTCAGGACCCTGTGCTTGCCAGGCAAACGCTTATTCTACTGAGCTATGTCCCTGGCCCCCACCATGCTTTTTTTTAAAGCCAGAGTCTCACTATGTAGTCTAGGCTGGCCTCAAACTGATAACAATTCTCCTGCCTCACCCTCCTCATTGCTGGGATTATAGGTGTA
>NW_004524666.1:10592229-10598105 GCF_000260255.1 Octodon degus | reverse complement strand
CCTCTGTTTGTGGAATAGTTGGAAAAAAATTTCTCATTCTACAGATTTTGTCTTCATTTCATTTTTTTTTATTTATTTATTTATTTTGCGGAACCAGGGATTGAACTCAGGCCCTTGTGCTTGCCAGACAAGTACTTATTCTACTGAGCCATCTCCCCGGCCCCTTATTGATTCTTTTGATGTACAGAGACTTTTTAGTTTGATGTATTCCCATTGGCATGCTCTCAAAAGAGCTAAAAGACATCTTACTACAGTCATACTCTCATGCCAATGTTTATGGCAGCACAATTCATAATGGATAAATCCTGGAAACATCCTATATGCCCACCAATAAAGAAAATATGGTGTCTATATATGATGGAATATTACTTGGATACAAAGAGGGATAAATTTAAAACATTTTAGAAAATGGGTACACCAGGAAAATACAATGTTCCCAATTTATATTTTAATGGTTGAATGGTACTCCATTGTATAAAAATACCACCTCTTTTTTTAATCCATGTTATGGTTTGTGTCTAGTTGTCTCCCTCAAGCCTCATGCAGTCATGGGGCAGACTGCTAGAGTTTGTTGTGGGTATTTATTTATTTTTATTTATTTATTTATTTTTATGGAACCGGGGATTGAACTCAGGCCCTTGTACTTGCCAGGCAAGCACTTATTGTACTGAGCTATCTCCCCAGCCCCTAGAGTTTGTGATTAACTCATGATCCACTGGGATTATGGGTGTGAATGCTGTTGGGACTAGGGGTGTGGATACTATGCCCAGCCTGGGGCAGATTGCCTGAATGCAATTAAGGAGAGACAGACTTGCTCTCTGTAAACCATTGTTGCTGTTTTTCCTCCCTTTTGCTCTCTGCTCTTGCTGCCACCATAAAAGGTTGCTCTCTGCCATGTGCCAGTCTACTTTGGAGCTAGCTGAGTACGGACTGAAAACTACATAACTATGAACTAAATACACCTTTCCTTCCTTTATTTTGAGTGTCAGGTTTTTGTCCCAGCAATGAGAGAAAAGTTACCGAGATAATCCATTACTCAGTTGATGGACATTATTTTGTTTCCAAGATCTAGCTATTATAAATTGTGCTGCTATAAACATGAGTACACATACATTGCTGTGGTATGGTTTTTAATTCTTCTGGAAAGACACCCAGAAGAGGAATATCTGGGTCAAATGGAACTTCTAATCCTAGTTTTTTGAGAAATTTACATATGATTTCCACAGTGGTTATACAAGTTTACACTCCCACCAATAGGGGAGAGAGTTCTTTTTCCAAGTTCTAACATTTGTTATTGGTTGATTTCTTCATAATAACCATTCTTCCAGGCTGAGATGCAATCTCAGTTTTGTTTTCATTTGCATCTCTTGAATCACCAGTGATGTTCAACATTTGATGTATTTATTTCCCATTTGTATTTCTTCATTGAGAAGTGTGTATTCATCTTAGAGGACCATTTTTTTGATTGAGTGCTTAAATTTGGGGAGTCTGACTTTTTTTTTTTCAGAACTTGGGATTGAACTCAGGCCCTTGCACTTGCCAGGGAAGCACTTATTCCACTGAGCCATCTCCCTGGCCCCTGATTTTTTTAACATATGTTCTTGATAGTAATCCTTTGGGGAACAGCAGGCAAAACTTTTCCCCACATTGTAATTTTTTTCTTTGCTCTACTGGTGATTTCTCATGCTGTGCAAAAACTTTTCAATGAGATGAGACCCCACTTGTTGATTGTGATATTTCCTGCGTGATTGGGGTTTTATTCATAAAGTCTTTGCCTATACCAATGTCTTCAAGAGTTCTACCTCTTGTATCTTCCAGCAGATTTAGTGTTTCTGTTTTAATATTTAAACCTTTGATCAATTTCAATTTTAGTTTAGTGCATGGTGAAAGACATGGTTCCAATTTTAATCTTCAACACATGGAAAGCCCAGTTTGTCCAACACTATCACAGAGACTATCTTCCAGTGAATGTGTTTGGCACCTTTGTCAAAGACAAGGTGGCTAAGTATATTCTGAGTTATTTCTGCATCTTCTAATCTGTTCCAGTGATGCTAGGGTCTGTTTTTGTTGCCAGTACCGCACTGTTTTATCATAGCTGTTATGCCCCCTGCTTGCTTTGTTGTTCAGAATTGCCTTTGCTCTTCTAGGTCTCTTCTACTTCTAAATCAATTTTATGATTTGTTTCTTTAATTCTATGAGATATGCTTATGGAATTTTGGTCAGAACTGCATGAGTTCTGTATAACATTTTTGAAGTATAGTGAATATTTTCATTATATTGGTCCTTCCTACTTAAGGGCAATGGATATTTTTCCATTTTTTGATATCCTCTTCAATCTCCATTTTCAGAGAACTGTATTTTTCAATGTAGCATTCTTTTACTTCCTTCAGTAGACTGATTAGTAGGGATTTCATTTTTGGAGATGCTATTGTGTAAGCTGTTGTTTCCCTAATTTCTCTCTCAGTGAGTTTGTTATTTTTGTACATGAAAAGTATTGGTTTTTGAGTATTGACTTTCTATCCAGCTATACTACTGAATTTGCTTATTAAATACAGTAGTCTTTTGGTGAAGTATTTTGGAGTTTTCTTCTTTCTTTTTTTAACGAGCAGAATATATTTATTGAGAGAAAGAAAGCTCCTATCTGAGAGAGGGACAGGAGGGGGAGGCCCGAGCGGGTAGTTTTCCCCTGAGTTTTCTATGTATTGTGTCATCCACAAATAATGATAATTTAAGTTCTTTTTTCTGATTCTTTTTTCTTTTCTTTTTTTTCTGATTCTTATACCTTTTATTTCTTTCTATTGTCTAATTACTCTGCTTAATGTTTCAAAAACAATATTAAATAAGAGGAGTGATGGCGAGCATCCTTGTCAGATTCCTGATTTTAGAGTGAGAGCTTTCAGTTTTTGTTCACTTAATATGATGTTGGCCACTGATTTATCATAGATGTGTTTTATCAGATTGAGATAAAAGACCATGTATTCTAATTTTATGTAGGATTTTTATCAGGTGCAGGACTTGTCAAAAGCTTTTTCTGCATCTATTGAGATGATCATGTGGTTTTTGTCCTTGAATCTGTTAGTGTGATGTTTTACAATTATTGATTCATGTATGTTGAAACATTGCTGCAGCCCTACGGTGACTCCCAGTTGATAATGGTATATAATCTCCTTGATGATTTGCTACATTCTGTCTGCCTGCCTTATTGAGGGTTTTTGCAGCTATGTATGTTAGGAAGATTGATCTGCTGTTCTCTTTCTTGATTGTGTTCTTCTCTGGTTTTGTTATAAGGGCAACTCTTGCTTGAGGGAATGAATTTGGGAGTATTGCTTCTTTTTCAATTTCATTAAAGTGTTTGAGAAGTAGTGGTGTTAGGTCTTCTCTAAATTTGTTGTACAACTCAACAGTGAATCCATCAGGGCTTGGGTTTTTCTTTGTTGGTAGCTTTTAAATTACATCATTGATTTCATCGGTTGATATTGGTGTATTCAGAATTTTTGTATATTCTTAATTTAGTTTTGGTAATTCATATGTATCCAGAAAGTTCTCCTTTTTTTTTGGCAGAACTCGGGATTGAACTCAGACCCTTGCACTTGCCAGGCAAACGCTTATTCCACTGAGCCATCTCCCTGGCCCCAGAGTGTAAGTTCTTAATTCTGCAAGGTGTGCTGTGATTTCTCCCTTTTCATTCTTAATTGCATGGATTTGAGTATTTTATTTTTCCTTTTTTTTAAATAAGGTTGGATAGGGGTTTGTTGATTTTATTTAATCTTTCAAAGAGTGAACTCTAGGGGCTGGGGAGATGGCTCAGTAGAATAAGCACTTCCCTGGCAAGCGCAAGGGCCTGAATTCAATCCCAGTTCTGCAAAAATAAATAAATAAATAAATAAATGTTAAAATTAAAATTAAAATTAAAAAAAAACCTAACTCCTGTGCCAGCAAGATAGCTCAGAGGAATAAGTGCCTACTCAGGGAAGTGCAGGGACGAGGGTTTGATCACCTGCCACGCTGACCCCATCCCCAAGTGTGCTGAGTGCACCACTGATGCAGGGCGTGGTGGTGCATGCCTGTAATACCAGCACTGGAGAGATTGAAAACAGGAGGATCATGATGAGTCCAAGTTGTGTAGTGAGATCATGTGCCAAATACATTTTAAAAAAAGAACCAACTCTTTGATTCATTAATTATTTGTATTGTTTTCTTGGTCTCCATTGCATTAATTTCTGCTCTGATCTTTATAATTTTTTCACTTGTGCAAGCTTTGGATTTAGCCTTTTCTTCTTATTCTAGATGCTTGAGGTTTAGCATTCAGTTGTTTACTTAAGTTTGTTCTGATTCCCTGGTGCATATATGTACTACTATACATTCCCTTATAGAACTGCTTTCATTGTATCCCATAAGTTCTAGTGTGTTGTATTGCCATTTTCATTTAATTGTAGAAACTAATTCCTTCTTTAACTTCATTTGTGACTCAAGGTTGTTAAGGAGGGTGTTATTTAATTTCCATGTGTTTCCATTTAGTTTCTATATGTTTTCCATGTGTTTGTATTTACTTAAGCATGTTCTTTTATTTTTTGCGGAACTAGGGATTGAACTCAGGCCCTTGCACTTGCCAGAGAAGTGCTTATTCCACTGAGCCATCTCCCCGGCCTACTTAAGCATGTTCTATGAGCTAGTGTGTAGTCCATTTTGGAGGACATCCCATGTACACCTGAGAAGTAGGTATGCTCTAATTTTGGGGGTGGCACATTGTGTAGACATTTACTAAGTCCATTTGTTCAAAAGTTTGGTTCAGTTCTAATATTTAATTGTTAATTTTTTGGTCTAGTTATTCTATCATTTTGTGTCAGTGGCATATTGAGATCCCCCAATACCATTGTAGTAGTGCATATTTGATTTTTCATTTCCATTAATATTTGTTTTATACAGATGTGTGCACTGGTATTTGTTGCTTTTGTATTTATGATTGTTATCCCTTTCCATTGGATTGAGACCTTTACAAAGATTTAGACCTTCTTTGTCTTTCTTAATCAGTCTTGGTTTGAAATCCACTTTGTCTGCAAATAGAAGAATTACCCTTGCTTTTCTCTGGGTTCCTGTTTTTTGGAGAATTGCTTTTCATCCTTTGACTTTAAGTCTATGAATTTCTTTTTGCATTCAATGTGTTTCTTGTATGCAGTATAGTGTTGGATCTTGCTTCTTGATCCAGTCTGCCAGTCTATGTGTTTTGATTTATGAATTGAGACCATTATAAATTGATGGTTATAACTTATCTCTATTGATTTATCCTTGTCATGTTGTTTTCCTATTGTTTGCTCCCCCCCTCCCTTGTCTGTTTGTTTTCCCTGCCTCATGCAGTACTTCTGCTGGGGATTCATGAAGTTGTAGTCCTTGTTATCTCTTTCTAGGGTGTCCTTCAAAATATTGTAAAGTGCTGGTTTGGTGGTCATGAATTTTTTCCAGTTTTCTTTGTCATGGAAATATCTAATTTCTCCATCAGTTTTAAAGATAGTTTTGCCGGGTGCATCAATCTGGGTTGAAAGTTTTTTCCTCTAGAGATTGAAATACTTCATGCTTTCCTTGTTTTCAAGGTTTGTGCTGAAAAGGCAGCTATGATTCTAATGGGCTTTCCCTTGTATGTGATTTATTTCTTTTTGCTGATGGCTTTTAAGATTCTATTTTTGCATTGAATTTCCTGAATATTGATTATGATATGTAATCAATATATATCTTGTAGATTTTATTTTTATTGTGGCTAACTAGAATTCTATATGCCTCACTTAATCTATGTAAAATTATTTTTCTTTACCAGGAAAGTTTTCTGCTATTATTTCTGTTAATAGGGTTTTAAAAAAAACCATATGATTTGTGCTGTTTTC
>NW_004524666.1:10590409-10591989 GCF_000260255.1 Octodon degus | reverse complement strand
TCCCTTGCTATTATAAAAATCTTTCTTTCATGATTGCTAACTGCAAGCCTGTCTTCTATATATGAGATGTGTCCTTGAATTAACTTATTCTTCTGAAGATACTTTCAGTGGAGTTTTTTGTTGTTGTTGTTGTTGTTGTTGTTGTTGTTGTTTTTTGTGGAACCAGGGATCGAACTCAGGCCCTTGCACTTGCCAGGGAAGTGCTTATTCTATTGAGCCATCTTCCTGGCCCTTTTCAGTGGAGTTTTTATTCTCCTGTGTATCTGCTTAAATTTTCCTCATGAATTCATTTCTTTCCTATGCTGAGCATTCATGGCTTCCATAATTTTCTTAAGTGCCTCTATTTTTAAAAAAAATCTACATCTGCTCTAGAGTCACTAAACATGGTTTTCACTGAGCATACCATGTCTACATGTATCTAAGAAATTATCTCTAACTTGATTTTTTATAGCCTTATTGAATTGGTTTGTAGTTACTATTCCAGAGAGGCCAGGTGAGGGCTTTTGAATTCATCCACCTCATTGCCCCCTGGGTTTGCCTTGATGAACTAGATGACTGGAATTGCATTTATTTAAATGTCATCTAGTTTCTTTTCTTTTTAGTTTAATTCCTGGGTTGATACTTGTAAATTTCTATGGTGGGTTGCTTTATAGATAGCAATTAGAATCTTTAGGGAAGGTCTACTTCTCTGAGGTATTCTCCAGGTGTAGCTTGTGTCTGGATTTTGAATTTGTTGAAAGATCCTATCTCTTCAACTTGTTGGGGATGTGAAGGTTGTTGTATGAGCCTTGGAATACCAAGAAAATTAGCTGTTTAAAACAACTATGACATTTTTGGCTATAGCAGTATCATCATCAATAAAAATAGCATCAACCAGCATGAGAAATGACAAACTGAGATAACCAGTAATTTGCCACCTTTAATTTTATGAACTAGATTTGCAGTTATATAACAAAATCCAAGACAAACCAGAAAATTATGTGCAGTATATAAAACCTTAGTATGTCAACTTTTCCGTCAGTATTAAAATTGAAAAAAGATTAAGGGTTGGGGAGATGGCTCAGTGGAATAAGTGCTTCCCTGGAAAGTGCAAGGACCTGAGTTCAATCCCTGGTTCTACAAAATAAAAAAAAAAACAAAAAAAACAAAAAACCCCAAAACTTTGGGCCGGGGAAATGACTCAGTAGAATAAGCGCTTGCCTGGCAAGCTCAGGGTCCTGAGTTCAATCCCCAGTAATGCAAAAAGTAAATAAATAAAATTTTGAGACCAGGAGCTCAGGCCTGGCGAGTGAGTGAGAGAGCCCTGGGCCCGAGGTACCCTGAATAGACACAAAGGCCAGGCCCGGTGTGTGATTGAGATTGCCCAGGGCCCGCAGATCCTCATTCGACCCAGAGTGCAGGCCCAGCATGGAACCCTTCAGCAGAACTCCCTGCAAAGAGACTAGAGGCGAGACCCACACAGCTGATTCAGGAGCAGAACATCTTGTCAGAGAGACACAATGGGTTCAACTCTAATGGCTGCAGCAGAAAGAAGTGGAGCACAGCAGCCAGATCCAAACAACACCCACTTGGAGGAATCT
>NW_004524666.1:10578338-10590309 GCF_000260255.1 Octodon degus | reverse complement strand
CAGGTCCAGATCTATGAAGTTAAGATTCCTCCAAGTGGGTGTTGTTTGGATCTGGCTGCTGTGCTCCACTTCTTTCTGCTGCAGCCATTAGAGTTGAACCCATTGTGTCTCTCTGACAAGATGTTCTGCTCCTGAATCAGCTGGGTGGGTCTTGCCTCTAGCCTCTTTGCAGGGATTTCTGCTGAACGGTTCCGTGCTGGGCCTGCGCTCTGGGTCTATTCAAGATCCCGCGGCCCGGTCGTCTCACTCACTCTCTGGGCCTGCGCTCTGGGTCTATTCAGGATCCCGCAGCCTCAGTTGTCTCCAGAAATTTTAAATCTTTAAAAAAAAGAAAAAAGAATTAGTAGACAACAGGATTAGTAGAAAACAGGGCAGTAGAAGAAGAGGAAGGGATTAGAAATAACGCTGGAGAACAAGGGAATCACATTGAATTTGGGAAACTGGTGCAGAAGAATGGAGAGAAAGAGAGAAGGAAGAGACAAAAAGAAGAAAACAACAACCATAAAGAGGCTAAAAATGACATTCGCACTCTTAAAACCAAGATCAAACAATGAAGGAGAAAAAGACACACGTAAAATAACAAGAAAACCAATACAACTACCAGAACAACAACAAAATGAGAGAGAGAGAGAGAGAGAGAGAGAGAGAGAGAGAGAGAGAGAGAGAGATCCATTGCCATGATTGTCTCTGCTGTCACTGATAGACAACATGTGGAGACAGAGTCCAAATCTGTGTTGATTTGCCCCTGCAAGCCAGCAGTAGCTTTATGGTTATCTCATGGATAGGCTCAGTGAGGCTGCACCTTTATTTCCCTGGTAGTTCAGTCTGTATTCTGGCCATGGGGGCCAAGACCAGACTGCAGCAGTCAATGCAGCTTCCGTGACTGGTCTGAACCCAGCTGGAAGCCCCTAGGTGGAGCCACTCTGAGTTCCGAGCTCAGCCATCCCCTCTCCAACGTGGCTTCCAGTCAATTGCTCTCTCCTGTGGGGCAACCAAGCCTGCAGCACTTACTTCCAGCCAGTGAAGTCCTTCATGTCCACTGCTCCCTTCTACTGCTGCATCTCCTATGGAAGCCCCTAGTGCTGCTAGCAGTCTCCATGTGTCCACAGGTTTGAACTTCTCCTCTCATGCAGTGTATCCAGACTCAGGGAGAAGGATCCACTATCTAGCTCCTCCTTCTTTGTTAAAATTTTTCTCTTCACTCTGTCCATGGGCTTCAATTCTTGCTTCAGATCCTTCCTGAGTCCAGAAGACCCAGTTTTCTCTTTCTTGTCTTCCTCGCATGGCTATATATCCAGTGTCTGCATGGCAACTCTCAAAGAGGCTCTTTCTCTGCTGTTTACTACTCTGCCATCTTGGTGGTTTTTCAGTGTTACTTCTTAGCATTAGAATAAATCTTTTACTTGCAGCATAGGAATACATAGGCAAGCTTTCACAATGCTTATGATCACATATGACTGCTACAGTTTGAATTTTTGTCTCCCCAGTCCATATATTAAAGTCTTGATCCCAGGGTGGTACTATTGCTAAATAGTTGAACCTGTGAGAGATGGGCCTACTAGAAGAGCTTTTAGGTAATTGAGATAGATGAGGATTTGGAAAACCCTGACCTTTCTCAGTCTATTTTGCTTCTTGGCATGGGTGAATGGCTTTCTTTTGTCACGAACACCCCCCACTACATCATATGTGGCCTTCTCAGAAGCCCAAAAGCAGCATAGACTATTGGATTGATCATGGATTAGAACTATCAAAGCTATGTGCCAACATAGATTTCTTTTTATAAATGATTTCAGGCATTTGCTATACAATGGAACTTCCTTAATATAAAAAATTTGTACTAAGAAGTATGTCTTTGCTATGACTAGGCAAGCACCCTAACACTGAACTACCTCCCCAGTCCTTTGCTGATATAATAGCTGATGATGTGGAGACATCTGGGATTTTCAATGAGAGAAAGCCTAGAATGCTATAAGCAGAGCTTACTGGGTGATTCTATGGAGGGTCTAGGAGACCAGAATGCTGACAGCATGTGGACAGGGATTTCAGAAGGAAATGAGGACCATAATGGGAACTGACCTAAAGGACATCCTTGATGCACTGTGGTAGAAGAGATGACAGTGCTGTATATAATCCCTGAGACTTTGTGGAGTTTGGAGTCTGAGCTTTGAGAAGATGGGCTAGTTTACTTGATGGAATAGGTGTCAAGACAGCAAAGTATTCAGGCAGGGGCATGGCCTTTACTGGATGATTTTAATTATTTTTTTTAATCATTTATTTATTTGGTACAGGGTCTCACTACACAGCTCAGACTTGTAGTGATCCTGCTGGGATTAGCTTTTCTAGCACTGGGATTACAGGTGTGCACCACCACGTCTGTTTTGATGGCTGGCACAGTGGCATGGCATGTGATACCAGGAATCAAACCTGGGTTCTTGTGTTTGTCAAGCAGGGGCTTAGACTGCCGAGCTATCTCCCCGGCCCACTGACTGGTTTTAGCAATATTTACAGAAAGCAAGGAGAAACAAACAAAAAGACATTAAAAATTGGTAGGCTAACTAGTTACAGAGCATGTGTAAACTTTTGGACTGGAGGGTGACATTATTACCATTGCTAAAAAGAAACCAAGTGCCACACATACAGCAAGTGGCTTTATATTATGTGCTGTCATCATGACGTGTTGCATTGCCATAGGCCTGCAGCCAAGCAGTGGTGGACGAGAACCTCTAAAACTGTGAGCCAAAACAGATCTTTTCTCTTTATAACTAAATGATCTCAAGTATTCCTTACAGTAACAGAGTTCTGACTAATACAATGGCCATTCACATTTTGGACTGTGAAACTAATAAATTCTAGCATGGATTTCCAAAAGCTGTGTCATGTTTTTATTACCATTATTCTCTCCCTCTGCTGTATCTTATACCCTCTAAAAGCAGAAGCTGATTAGAGATTCTCTTTTGTAAGAAGCCTACCAGTGACCAACAGCCTGAGAGAAAACAAGAAATGGAGCACTTTCCAAGTTCAAGCTAAGGGAGAGTACAGCACAAAAAGAGCAGAAAGACATTTTACTACCAACTTCCCCACCAGTCCACACCAAAGTTGTTGCACATTAACAAGAACAGACCTTGTGATAGGAGTAGAAGAAGAATGGGCAGTGGTCACAAAACGTGTTGTATTTCACTGAAGACAAGCCAAAGCCATTTTTCTTAAATGCAAATTTATAGAAATTAGACTTTCAAGCAAAATACAATTAGGTATAAATTAGATATCATTTAGCATAAAACTTAAGAAGAACTAAACAAAATGTATCATCCGTTCTCACCTATCATCAGTTCTTATCTTTAACAAAGGATGGCCACACTAGATTTGCCATCCTCAGATGAAGTGCCATGGGCCATCCTTGACTCCTAGGCCACCAACCCACCTTCTCATTTTACTTTGGTTTCGTAGTATTTAAAACTCAGAAGAGGGAAGAGCTCTGCATGGTGAGTGACACACACATTCTAATCTCTGGAATGACTGTGCCCTGTTGTAAATTGGACTTTCTGCCTGGTTTACAGTGTTGCTGATATGATCACTCCACAAAACCAGAGAGAATCAAAGCTTGAAACAGGAAGACCAGGTCCCAACTTTTCACGTAGTCTAGGGCCTCAAGAAATTCTCTTTACAGCTTCGAAATGTAGCAATTCTGTTAAGTATTCAAAACCAGAATGCAGTGTTTGCAGATTACATCTGCCCATAAATACAGATAAATTAGCATATAATTTTTTTCTTAGAAAGCCTGAAAAAAAATCTTCATTAATTCATACATTATTATATTTCATTAATTCTAAGATACTGACCATAAAATGTAATATTATTTTATGTTTACATACAACATTGTTCAACTAACTTTGTCACAATGTTAGGTGATCATTTATTGTAAGACATCTTGATCTCAAAGTATTTAAAAGTGTGAGGGAAGCATATATACTGCAATGATGAAATGAAGGATTAAAATATATTCTTCACAAAATTAGAAAATATTAAACATTAAGTACAGTAAAGTGGCACATATTCATAATAGTATATTCTTAAAGCTATTCTGTTTTTCAATTCTCAGTTAAAAGGGAGAATCGCTGGTAATGACACTAATTTCTAGAAATATCTCATGCAACTGTAAAGCAATGCATTTTCGATTTGGAAATCATCTCATTCTTACTTCTAATATCACAGACCAGGAGATGAGATAAAGGAGGCCTACATAAGGTGCCTCAGTGCAGCCAGAGCGCAGCCCAGTTTTCTTTGGTTCTACTGTGTTCTTTTCATAGACATCAAAAACCAAGTTGATTATTACTAGTGTTTTGGCCAACCCTATAGATAAAGTAAACCAATTATGTAAAATATCTATTTGGAAGGATGTCCTTCTAGGAAACTAAACTCAACTTTCCAGGCAGCTTATGACTGTCTCATAATTTGCTCATCAAATCCATTCTACTCCTCCATGGGTTTGGATCACTCAAACTCAAATGATTTCTCTGTATGTGCTAAAATGTAGCAACAATAAAATATTACAAAATCAGCCTCAAACACTAGTCTCATGCAAGATACTACTGTGTGGGCACTTGGCAATGTAAGAGAGACTGTGGGAATGATAGAACATTTCAAAGTTTAGCACTTGCAGGGGCCAGGGAGATGGCTCAGTAGAATAAATACTTGACTGGCAAGTGCAAGGGCCTGAGTTCAATCCCCAATTCTGAAAAAAAAAAGAAAAGAAAAGAAAAGAAAAGAAAAAAGAAAACCCTGGATTCAATGCCAAATGTTCAAAATTTAGTACTTGCTATAGATGGATATAGAAACTCGGATCTGCAAAACATGATGAAAATCTGCTAATCTCTGCTCTGCCTGGCCTTTTTAAGAAAGGTGATTATTCAAGAAAATCAATAAGTAATCCATCTTCTCTAAGAATTAGTTCCTTTCATCCTGATTTCTTTTTTTTTTAAGCAAATATATTTATTTTCATCCTGATTTCTGACAAAGGACTCTACAAGACAATTCCAATAATAGCTGAAAACTCAAACATTACTGCAATTGAGAGGAATTAGTTGGGGATTTCATTTGTGGCCTCCATTAAACTATTGCTATATGTTTACATGTTATAAAATGCCACATCACACCACGCATTTAATCAATTCACACCACCTCATTACATTCCTCTACATATTTTCCTCCTCCTAGTCTTGAACTAGAGGACAAAGCTTTCTGCTTCTCACTTTTGATATTTTTATTTGGCTGGTGATAGACAGAAATGGTGGCTAACTTATACATCACAGCAAATAAAACAATAATGAATATTGTTGACCCCAAACAGGTATATAGAACTACTGGCAGATCTGGGTATTGTCCTTGAAGAATACCTGCTCCTGCAGGAATAGCCATCACCCCTAGGGCAGCACCAATTAGAATAAATGCTGCAGAAATCCCACTTATGCTCGTGTACTGCTCAAGCCAAGAAACACCACTGGGAAAGGTGGCAGCCATGGAGGCCCCATACACGGAACTCGCGATCCAGAGACAAATCGGGCTCTTGTTAAAAAGCACCAGAAATAAGCATGAGACCAGGCTGCCAGTGTTGCTCAGCACAATCATGGTTCCAGGCTGTAAACACGTAGCAAAGAAGATCGCCAGGCCCCTGCAGGCTGCGAACGTCCCCCAGAAGATGGAGTTCAGCCCAGCTGCTTCGCTTTCCTCCATGCCAACATGGGTGGTTGCAAATGAGAAAATGTAAGAGCTGTAGGTTACCTCAGCTCCAACGTAAAAAAAGAAGAACAGAAAAAGGAGGCAGAGCAGGGCCTTGTGATGCTTAGCTCTTCGAGATGCCTGAGCAGATGCAGTGGACTTATGGTGCCTTGAGCTTTTGTTGAAAAACAGAGCCAACAAGAAGACAGAAATTATAAAGATGTAAGTGCTAATAAAAGCGTAAGCCCACAGTAAGTTCAAGTCATCAGGTGCTGCGAACAGAAGGTCTGGGTCAGCTTCAAGTGATTGGTTCAGGGCTGGAGGGTGAAGGTCGAGCTCTGTGTGGTTTTCAGCTGACACTGTTGTCCTTGTCCCCAGGGCCACTTTTGCCAGAAGAGGAGTCAAAAATGCACCCAAGGCAAAACTGAAGTGTAAGGCCTGCATGTGTGGGGCTCCTTGGTCTCCCCATAGAATCAAGATAAGGATGTTCCCACCTACCAATCAAAGATGGGGAAATGGTTTGAGTTAAGCAGCGTTTACATGGCTTAATCATTATAATATTCATAGTTATCAATCACTTCTGTGGTTGAAGAACTCTAACCCACTGCCACCAGACTTACTATATGTAATATTTTGCTATTAGATAGTGGTCACACCACCACAAATTACTGCAATGGTTTCTGTAGTTTTGATTGGCAGTCACCCCAGGAAAAGAAAAAAAAACAAACATATATATATATATATATATATATATATATATATATAGAGAGAGAGAGAGAGAGAGAGAGAGAGAGAGAGAGAGATTCAGACACAAAACACATGCTCCAAAAATCAAAACTCTCAAGGATTCTATTGTGCTTATTACAGAAAGCAAGAAATTTCTAGCATCTGCAACTAACTGGTCAGCCAGAAGATCAAAAGACAGAGTTTTGTACAGGTTAGTGACTCCTAATAATAAATAGATTTTTTTTTATCTGACAGACATACAATTCTACCTTGTAATTTTTCAACCACACTAAACTTAAGTATAAAATATTTCCAAAATCTATCCAGTAACTACTGCTTAGAAAGCAGAATTTGGTGCGAAGCCAATATCGCTTATGTAATTTACATTTTCAGGGACAAGGGGCAGCAAAGCAGGAACTTTAGCAGTGAGAAAACAACAGCAAAGGAAAAGAAGGAAAACAGCGCACACCACAGATTTCTCTTAGCCCTGCAATGGGGGTATGGTTTAAATTGGATGGCTCTTTCTATGCTTTCACAGCCAAATAGTGGTTTCTATTTGTATCCTATTAACCCTTCAGCTCCTCTTGCTCTGCAATAATGAAGTTCTCTCATGAAATGAAAGCTCTCTCACTTGCACTATAATTATTCACAAGCAGGGATCCTGCCCTGTGCTGACACTGTGAATTTCCCATAGAACAAAACCCTCAAGTTCGCATAATGTCCCTCATTAGCAAGAAGAGGAGCTGCCAGGTGATTCTGACTGGGTGACTCCACAAGCACTAGGTAAGTCCAGGTCTCTGAAGAACCTTGCAAGTGACAGCTTTCTATCTTCTGCTGTACTTTTGCTAACCACCTTCCAGGTGACACTGAAGGACTCACTGACCTGTATCCAGAACACCGGTTCCGATACCCGTGACACACATCATGACAATCAGTAATGCTGCGGTCTTGCAAAGAGGAATGAGATAGTGAGCAACGGAGGTAGCCAACATCAGCACCCCTGAGAACAAAGGTAAAAAAGCAGCTATAAAAAACATATTCACGGTAGAATAAGCGCTTGCTTGCCTGGCAAGTGCAAGGGCCTGAGTTCAATCCCTGGTTCCGCCAAAAAAAAAAAAAAATATTCATAAGGTTCCTGGGTCAAGTAAACCTAAAAAATTACAAAAATGTTACATAAAATCAAATTAAAACTTGGATATCTTGAGAAGATTGCAGATTCTACAAATGATTGTTTCATTTAAATCTGTTATAAGCTTTATGGACTATAAAATATAAATCACCATGACATAAATTATAAATTACCATGACTATTCGAACACTGCTAGTAATAAAACTGGAAGTTATATCACAAAGCTTTTGGAGCAAAAGAGAAAGTCCAGAAATTACTTACTTAAGCATTTTGCATTAAATAACTGAAAAAGACTTTTAGGTCTGAGGTACTATTTAAAAGTAAAAATGAAAATGCATTGTAGGTGGCAATAAAACTTTAATTTTCAAAAAAAATGAGAGAAATACAAGATCTATAGTGCTGGACTGAGAATGTATGTACCTCAGGCCTACACTGCTTGTATATGATATACAAGGCCTTAAGTTCTTTTTTCTATCCTTTCTTCCTTTTTTTTTTGTACTGGGGATCAAACTCAGAACCTTGCACTTGCCAAGCAGGAACTTATGTTGCTGAGCTATCTCCCCAGCCCCTTTTGTTCTTTCTTGAGACCTCCCCTCAAACGTGTGTTACGTGCACATATACATACATGTAAGTATATATATGTACATATGAGCATGTACATATATGGATGTATGTGCATACACATGTATGCATATATGGGCACAGAGGTGTAAAACACACATGTGCATATACATGCATGTGTGCATATACTTGAGTTTATACATGTGTTTATGTATATATACATGCATGTGTGTATGACACATCTGCAAAATTTCTAGGTGTACACTTTTCATTATATGTAATGTGAAAATTATATATAATTATAATTACCAGCCCCTGAAGGCAGGGCTGGTGCAGCATGTGGTGCTGGGGATCAACCCCGGTCCCTGCACTTGCCTAAACAGGCACTTACTCCACTGAGCTATCTCACCAGCCCTTACAAAGGGTTTTTTAATTCACCACCAATAACAGATTATTCTCCTTTCTTAGGTGTTTTATCACACTAATCTAAATTTTTAAAATGTCATTTTATTAAAAAAAAAAGAGTAGATTAAAAGCTTCACAATGTATACCCAAAGGAAAGCCGAGCGGTTAGGGGTCATCACTGATAGGGGAAGCAGGAGCAGGAACGTAGCCCTCGTCAGTCCTGCACCATCCTGGACCCCCGCATGCTTGATCCCTAGGCCAAAGAGTTCAGGCAGGTTCCTGGAGTGTGTTCTGATTGCTGTGGCAACAAGGGAGCTGCCCTCTGCGCTGATGAACAGAGTGGTCTCCTGTGTGACCCTGCAGTGCCTCCCTGGTTACAGTGAAGGTTGGGCAGGCTGAGGGTTGTGCATGCGTGCACACACACACTCATGCAGGAAGAGAGAGAGAGAGAGAGAGAGAGAGAGAGAGAGAGAGAGACAGAGAAGAGCTAAACCAAGTTTCCTGAGTGCCCAGAACACATTTCCTCTCACTGCCAAGGAGAGAGGTAGCCGGGAACCCAGCTTCATGGAGGATGCGTGCCATTCACTTCAGTAGCGAACTGCTCTGCAGACTGCTGGCTTTCCTCTGCACAACCAAGGTGAAAACTCATCAAAAGTCAACAAAGAAGTGAAACTTCTGCTTACTTACCTAAAAGTAAAAAGTGATTGACACGATCAAAAAGAACTCCACCAAGAGCGCAGCCACCTAAATATCCCAAAGCACGACCCACAAATATTTGAGAGAGACTGCTCATATTTTGGTTCACATTTCTTGCCAAATCTTGAAATGTGGGTCCCAGCACAGCAGCAATCAGTCCCTGAAATATAAAGACAAAAGTCGTCACTGACAAACAAAATAATATGTATGTGTGTCTAATGTATGTGCACTATGAAAAAATTGGGGAGCAGGCCACAGTGCAATGCAGAGAACTACCTTAAGACCCACAGTAAGGGAAAAAATACTAATAGTAATAGGGTCATAGTTGCCTACTCTTTCTTTTCAAAACTCTCCATTTTTAAATATTATTTCATCTTTTTGGCTTTTGGTCACATTTTGTTTTCCAGTTGAATAATGCTATAACACTATTCTGCATTAAAAGTTAATAAGGAGCGGGGGATGTGATTCGGTGGCAGGGCGCTTGCATACCGTGCATGAGGTCCTGAGGGTCAACCGCAGGACCAGAGAAGCAATAAAATAAAATTTAGTGTTAAGTCTATGCTTGAAATAACTTTCTATATTTTGACATGTATTACATGTCATAATATGTGAATTTATATGTCAAAAACTTAAATTATCAGGGCTGGGGAGATAGCTCAGCGGAATAAGCACTTCCCTGGCAAGTGCAAGGGCCTGAGTTCAATCCCTGGTTCTGCAAAAAAAAAAAAAAAAAAAACAACTTAAATTATCAAAATATTCTCATCTTTGCTGCTATTAAAACAGCAATATTTCTGGTGCGTGTGGGCTCCTTCCTCTGAATAACACATAAAATATTCATAATAAACAATATAAACATGATTGATTCTATATTTTTCTTCAAAGAAATACCCAGCCATCAAGAGTACAGTTTGTAAGACTTTCTTCAAAAATTTTACATTTGTATGTACAGAATGACTTTAAAACTAAAGTTTAGATCGAAGACAATGTATTGTGATAAGCTGAATCAAATTAAATTTGGTCCAAGCTGTGTCCAGGTGTACCATACGGTAACCTCACTCCTCATATCAACAAGCTGTAACCTAGCAGGAGTATCGCCTTAGAACAAATGGCCAAGCTTTGGTCAGACATCTGTGTCAGTCCTTCCACCAGCCTCATGCTGCACAGGCACAGAGGTGTGGCAGGAAGGCAAAAGCAAGGCAGCAGAGGTGGGGTGCTTCCGTGCATGACTTTCTCTCTCTATCGACTCCACTGCCTCCTCACTGCTTGGTGCAGTTCTTCCATCCTTTACTGATCCCAGGGCTTTCCAAGTCATAAATCATTTCCTTGCTCAATAAAGTCTGGAAAATTTAATCTACCTACCATTTTCCCTCTAGTGGATTAGCATCAGGGATCTAAAGTAAACCTCCAGTGACTCCAGGGGGACTGTGAGATCGAACAAATGGACCAGCTAGGGCCCCTCATGTCCAGGACCTCACATAGCAACAGGGGGTCTTGGGCAGGTTTTCTTTTTGACTTCAGATCATAAATTTGTCTTTGGAGCTCTCTGGGCACTTTTATACTTGGCTTAGTCCAGGATCACATCATTAACTGGATTGCTTCCAGAGTGAGGCCTCAGTTAGATGCTTGAAATTCAGTGCCTCCTAATCCAAGGGTCTCGGCGTCTACTCTGCGATGCAAGCTAACTTTATTCACAGAAATTATCGGCCATGAACTTTAAAAAAAAATGGAATTAACCTTATTAAGGATACTTTAGAGTGATAGTGGCCACAGCTGGAACTTTTCACCTAGTTGACATTACTTGAGAGAGATTTTAGAAGAATGAGGATCCAAAACACAAAGTCAACAGGATTCATCCTTTCACTACAACACAGAGGTATCTAAGATTAAATAAATAAAAGTTTACCTCTTTGCAAACTTCCTCATAGAAAGTAAAAGAAAAAAATCTTAAGCATCTTTTTTACAGATATTAATTAAAGCCTTTATTTTTATTTTTATTTATGTGTGTGTGTGTGTGTGGCCAGCTCAGCCCACCAGGGGCAGGGCTGGCTGGCATGTGGTGCTGGGGGATCGAACTGTGGTCCCTGTGCTTTGCTAAGCTTGTTCTAAGTAGGTGTTTTAGACCACTGAGCCATCTCACCAGCCCTAATTAAAGCCTTTAGCCAGCTGCACAGAAATTCCACTTCATTGGCTAGAAAAAAATTAGGATCCATGTATTTTTTTTTTTTTTTTCAGAACTGGGGATTGAACTCAGGCCCTTACGCTTGCCAGGGAAGCGTTTATTCCACTGAGCCATCTCCCCGGCCACCCATGTATGTTTTAATAAATCCTTGAGCTTGATATTTTACCTGGTTCATGGCCAAAATTTTTTTAAAAATTGAAGCTCTGGGATCTGTGTCTGTTTATATGTTGATATGTGTCTGTCTGTATAATACATATGTGATCTTTTTCTATCTGCTTAAGATATTCAAGATTAGAATCATTAAAGAGCTCTATTTAACTTGCTTTAAGAAAAAGATATGTTCACATAAATGAAATACTCTCTCAAAAAATAAGAATTTATCAGGTGTGGTTGGTGATGCACATCTGTAACCCTGGATCTTGGGAGGCTGACATAGTGAGGTTAAAGCCAGCCTGAACTACAGAGAGAGAGAGAGAGAGAGAGAGAGAGAGAGAGAGAGAGAGAGAGAGAGAGAGACAGAGAGAGACAGAGAGAGAGACAGAGAGAGAGACAGAGAGAGA
>NW_004524666.1:10565411-10578156 GCF_000260255.1 Octodon degus | reverse complement strand
AACCGGGGTTTGAACTCAGACCCTTGCGCTTGCCAGGGAAACGCTTATTCCACTGAGCCATCTCCCCGGCCCCAATTTTCAGGGTTTTAAGCATTAATACAATACAGAATTACAATTTTTCCTACCTAGGTTTACTGGTCAGATAAGTTTATGCTATGTGTACAGTACAAAATTTGTCAGTAAGAAAAATAAGTTGTGGTGACTAGCTGATTAATGTCTCATTTGTATAAGCAATCCAGGCATAATTGTTAAATTGAAGTGAGTTAAACCCAGCATTAAGATGCATGAGTATTGTAAAGTGAAGCCCAGCCTGGGCTACTTAGTGACATCCTCTTTTAAGGTGAAAATTAAATAATGCTAGGGATGTTTCTCAGTGGGAAAGCACTCCTGGGTTCCACCCCAGCACCACAAAGCAAAGTAAGGTAAAACTTCTCATGCAAAAGATATGTTGCCTGTACCAGGTTTTACCATTCTTACTTATGATCGTAAGTGAAAGATTAGGGCTTAGAGATATCTATACAAAGAACAACTTAATTCTTAGAGCTAATCAAGACAAAACCCAAGGGGCCAGTGATAATATATTTCCTACTTTACTGTTTATCATTACAGAGACTAAAGACATTTTGGACTAGTAGAAAACACAGATTTTATGCCACCTTGCAAAGTCGCACCATGAGAGTACAGGTTTCCAGAAGTTAGGATTCAGAGATTTGCCAATTGGCAGACTGCTGGTGTAACTTTCACACAGCTCACTTCCTAGTGCTCACTGGAGACAAGGCCACTAAAGGTTAGGAAGCTGGGTGTGGTGGCACATATCTCTAATTCCAGCACTCTGGACAGCTGAGGCAGGAGGATCACAGGTTCAAGTCCAGCCTGGACATTTAGCTATTCAATAAGACCCCATCTCAAAATAAAACTTGGAGGTGTAGTTCAGTGCAAAAGTCCTAGGTTCAATTCCTTGTAATAGAAGAAAAAGAAAAGAAAGAGAGAAAGTTCTGTTTAATAAAACTATTTTCATGTTAGGAGAGGGTTTTTTTTTTTTGAGAGTTTTTATTAGAAATATAAAGAAGGAGAATTTACAAGGAACTCTTGAATGGATTAGCCCTGTCTCAAAATTTTCTTTAAAGGACTAGAGTGAAAAAGTCCTGAGTTCAATTCTTAGCACTGGAAAGAAAAAAATAAAGGAATGCATAGGAACACTGCAGAAAATTTGTAGAAGATGAGCCTGTGAAAAGAATCTTTAGTGTGGCAAAGCTGACTAAGATTAGCGGAGAATTATGCACTAGTTTTTTTAAAACAGTAAAAATTAATATCAACAGTACACTGCAAAACTAGAACTTCATTCTCTCTTTCAAGTCAAGTTTGCATGGTACTTTAGTCATTTCCTTTTGTTGTGGGGGGGGGGGTGTATCAGGATGTTGTCATTTCCTAGTAAGATTTTCAAGAATTTCTGCTTCTATTTGGCATCATTGGCCTATGAAGCAAAGATGCATGTTTTGATATGTTAATGTCTTCTGTGTTGTCTCTGTTTGATTCCTAAGACTAAGTAAACTGAGTCTTCTCAATTAAAACACCTAAGGCTAGGGCTGGTGAGATAGCTCAGTGGACTAAGCACCTGCTTAGGCAAGAACCAGGACCCAGGTTTCACCCCCAGTACGGTATGCCCCGGGGGCCCTGAGCTGGCCACCGAGACTGGGCTTGGTGGCACATGTCTGCAATCCCAGCACTGGGGAGGCTGAGTCAGGAGGATCGCTAAGAAGCTGAGCTGAGTAGTAAGACCCTGTGCCAAATAAATTTTTTTTTAAAAAGTGAGCTAAGGCTTTTTTAGTATCCACACAATTTTCTATATTTGCCTGTGAGGGGCTAATATCTCTTTGTTTAAATGACATCCTGTACAAGGTGACCTGTGATCTAACTTTGATAAATGTTTTAAACTTTTAATGATGTGAGGGCTCTTCCAAAAACCAAATTCTAAGTTAAGATTTTTTAAAATGTATTTAGTATAGGCTCTACAGGGTCTCACTATATAGATTGGATTTCAGTGGTTCTCCTGTTTACAGCCTTCTAAGCACTGGGATTACAGGCGTGCACCACCACGCCCAGCCTCAATCACCATTTCAGCGCGCCCCCAGGGATGGGGCAGAGGCACAGCATGCCCGGGATCAAATCACATCCACTGAGCTCTGCCTAAGCAGGCACTTTAGTCTGCTGAGCTATCTGGCCAGCTGTAAGACTTTTCTTGATCTTGATTTAATTTTATGATTTTCAAGATGGGCTCATGGTATAGCAAGTTCAAGGTCCTGAATTTGATCCCTTGTATGGAAAAAAAAAAAAAAAAAGATGGGCTCATGGACTACCTCAGAAGAATATCTCTTAAAAAGAGATGTTTCATATATTAAATTACATTGGAAACATTGTTAAATAATGAGTAATGATAAAATTTCTTTCAGATATATTTGTATGACTATTTTATGAATATGTAAAAATCAAATAGCCCTATAATACTGTCTGTCATAATTATTAATCATTTGTAGCACACAGTGCCATGCATCTGTACTAACAGGTACTTAGGAGGCTGAGGCAGGAGGGTCACATGAGCTCAAGTTGAAGTTGGCACTAGCAGCCTATCAAGACCCAATTCATTTAAGAAATATTTATCTGCAACAGAAATAGCCAAATTTTCTTGTCAGTTGCATCACTATTGTTATAAATGCTCATCAAATCTTTGACCAGGTCCCTTTTAAGTCTTGTCACTCTCAGACAGGTCAGTAAGTCACCTGGTAATTTGCTGAACCACCATTAGCTTGGAGTTCAGGGACATTCGTGAAAAGGACTCTCTCTCTGTCAAGAGCAGGTTTCAGGTAACTCAGAACCACTCCATTGGCCTGGCCTAGAATTCTCAGTCAACAAACTCCCTGGCTCATCAACCTCAAGCTGATGTTTAATCCAAATTAAAGTGCAGCAAGAATTAATTGTATACTAAGGAAATGACTTGCAGGTTTTCCTGCTGAGTCAGCTAGGGAGGAAATCGTTGATGCGCAACTCGAGCATCCTCTACAAGACTGATCCAGGTCTAATCACCTATCATAACCATTTAATAAACAGTGCTGTGCAGAGAGCTAGAGAAACAAAATTCATGTTTGCATTTGCATTCTAAGTGTGGGCTCATGGAAAGCTTGGCTGGCTTCTGGTCTTTGCTGAATCTTTATACCTTCCATTATTAAAAACTCTGTATTCACAACTCATCATGGTTGACTGATGACATAAAAATTTAATTTTTTTTTCGGTAGCGCTGATTGAACTCAGGACCATGTGCTTGCCAGGCAAGCGCTTATTCTGCTTAGCTATCTCCCCTGCCCCTAAAAATTATTTTTAAAAAGCCTTCAAACTAATGTTTGGTTGTCAAACCCATCATTCTGATAAGATCATAAAAAGTACCTACTGGGTCCTTTGAGCAAATCTACAAGAATTTCATTCACTTGCCATCTTCAGTGTATATTTTCTGGTTATGCAGAAGCATTCCTACAGAGAAAGGCTGACACTGCAACAGAAGTTACAGTGACTAAAAAGTCTTGTTACTGTTGGGCTTTTCTAGAAAATCCTCTAGTAAGAGAGTTACTAGTTTCACGGCACAAGTCAGAGGAGAGTTAAATAAGGTGTCGCAAACACAATGGCACATTAGGCTAAGCAGAGGAATCTGATCAGGTGCCTTAGTCAAAGGTGCTAGCAATTTGCGGCAGGGATCCACTCCCACTGGAGAACACAGACTGACCCCTCTTAAAGTAGTTACAGGAAGCCCAAGCCCCTCACGCCAGAGCCTCTCACATCTCATGTAACTCACAACCCAGTTGACTCAGTAGCACAAGGCTTTCGTGCATTATCCCAAAGCATATTTTCAGGGAGAAAAGAAGCCTTTCTTGTCTTACCAAATGATATCAACCAGAATTTTCTTAATCTAAATCCCAGACAGTGGATCTTGTGAAAACACCAGAAAATGTGTGCCTCGACTTTGTTAGATGCGGCCATCCCAGGTTTTTCTCTGCAGCAAAACTTCAAGGCATTGATCTTGAATCTGCATCTCACAACTGGGACATCCCACTGGCTCTGGAAGCTGCTCAACTGTTAGGGACCTCAGAATAAGCTGGCCAGGGATGCTTCTCACCAGAAGCAAAGGGAATCTTATATATTCAGAGCTTTACCAAGAACACAGATCAAGGCTTGTGTGTCAGTATCAAAGACCTCTCTGTTTCTGTTGTCCAAATCCCTTCCTTTGCCATACAGGAAAATACATGGGATTGTAATGATAGCTTTGGCAGGGGTGCATTCTGTGGGAAGAAACCAGAGCACCTGTGGGGTTTGCAGGCTGATCGCCCTAAATCAGGGTTCAGTTCCACTACTGCCAATGCCATTCCATGTTCCAATTAATCACCTGAAAGTCCAGGGAAAAGTGGAAAGCTTTCCTTGATAATCCAGTCATCACTGTGCCTTGCTCTCAAACTCCCTGCAAATAGTGCCCTGACCTTTAGTTACCTGACCAGTAGCAAATAGAGAAAAGCTGAGTGATGTCTGCAAAAGGTGTAACGTGGTTCCAGACTTCGCACTCACAAAGCCCACCGATTACTTTACCTGGGAACAAGCAAATTCTTGTATGATGTTACTGCATTAAATCCAGGAAGACCCCTTTCTACTAAATCAGGTTATGCTCCTTACAGCTTGCTATTGAAGGAACACAAAGAGTAGGGTCCCCCTGGACCTTTGTCAAGCAGTGAAGACAGAGGGCCCAAGAAATGTAACTGACCTCTGCAAAACTGCCACTAGGTGGCGCACTGTTCAGGCCCTAAGAATCTAGATTGAATCTGCAGACAAATTACTCCGTTCCTGACGGCACTGCTTCAGAGCTTGCTCTTTGGACTGACTTACCCCTGCCTTCTGAGTAGTTTTCCTTAAAACTTCCCACCCCTTGGATATTCAGAGGCCAAACCACTCAATATCCACAATTACATCTACTTTGAAGTAGATAAAGATGAATTAGTTTCCAGTAAGGAAAATTCCCCTCTTGGCAGTCCTTGGGCACCCCTTGCATAGAATCTGAAGCAAACAGGCCAGGTAGGGGGAAATTTGGATCTGTATGCAACCAGATCTCTTAGATCTGGTTCAGAAGGATAGAAGCTGCTCTCTGACGGATGAATGAAAATTTTCATGTTCAAAGAAGCACTTAGAGGAACAAAATTTAGCTTTAGATGTCTTCCTTGTCCATGCTTGGGGCTTATGGGTGGCATTGGATGAAACTGAACACTGTGCCACAATTTCCTTTTATTTCAGCACTACAGAAAGAGTAATTTAAATATGGCTGAGCAGTGGGGGTGTAGCTCAGTTGGTGGAGCATTTGCGAGCATGCACGAGGCCAGAGCTCAAACCCCATACTGAAAAGACAAAGCAATGTACAAGGACATGGCTGATAACAGTACACTTTCTCTCCACACCACAACTGAACACATTAAGGAAAGTTCTCAGGGGGAGGAGCACGAGACGTGTTCCCAGAAACAAGAAACAGTTGGTTTGCAAAGATCCTGAGTGGTGGGTGGCAGGCCAGGAGTTCCAAGGCTCTCTAACCTTCATGGTTAGTGGGTGTCCAGGTTCCTATGACTTGTGAGTCATAGGAGTCTAGCTGCACACATGGATACTTATTTGGATCAAGCTGTTTTACAGCCACCTATGGTCCTTAGTCAACATCATTGTCTGAACAAAGACTTTGAGCAGTGAGGCTAAATATGGTTGAGCTCTCTTTATTGTGTGAACTCTGACTGGCTTGATTTTGAGCAGTTGGGCTCATGGAGACACCAGTTAAGGGGGTTCTTTAGCTTCTGGATATTACCGATATACCAAGATATCCGTGATGTTGCATCTCCCGAGAGCCATCCTCAAGTCTCCCCAGTGTGTTGTGTGCCCTGAGTTGTTCTCTGTGCAGCCATCCTCTGTACACCAAAACAACAGAAATGTGAAGCACCAAGAGTCACTCAAATCACTTCCTATTGTCAACTGTGGACTACAGAGTTAGACCCTCTCAGTTAATTATAGTGGTGACACAAAGGGTCAAGTGCCCAAGACTTCTCTGAAGCCTCAGCGGGGGGAGGCTGACCAACAGTATAGACTGTTACGTTAGATCTGGCCTGAATCTGCCTGTGTATTTGGGGTACTAATTTGTCAGCATCGCAACCTGCCTGTTTGTGAAACAAGTAGCTGAGCAGCCAAAGGTTCAGGCAATCCCAGGCTGCATGCTGCTCCTAAATGTGCAAGGATCAGCGAGCTGTGGCTGGTCAAGCTGCTTCTGTGTGTCACTTTCTTGTTCTGTGTGTAGACACCGCCGGCCATGTTTCTGGATAGAGCATTCGGAATCTGTACTATTTCCAAGTGCTAAAATTAACTTGTCCAACCTCTTGTTTTCAGGTGTTACAGCAGGGTACCCTCCTACACTCACTTCCTTTGGAAAAGTACTTCAAGAGGAAATTCCTTGAACTCTTTACAGAAAATAAAGTTTCAAACTTGTCTCTAGCTGAAGAATAACTGGCTCAGAGGCTGGGGAATGGCTTAGTGGAATAAGTGGCAAGCACAAGGGCCTGAGTTCAATCCCTGGTTCCGCAAAAAAAAAAGAAAAAGAAAAAAGAATAACTGAATAACTGGCTCTGTTCTCAGTTTTCTGAGGCACTGAGCTTGTGTCCTTTTCCTAAGCAGGGCCAGACATGGGATCCCAGATGCACAGTACCAGGACTTAACAATTGTACTTCATCCCTAAAAGAATCTACAAGATCTGGCACACAGTGGTGGCTTTGAAGTGATTTTTTTTTTCTCGTTCCAGTCTATTTCCCTCCCCCATCCCACCCCAAAACTCTAAGAAACAATTACAGTTTTCTAGGGACTCCTCACAGAACTCACCCCTCCAATTCCCCTGGGTCACAATTGTCCAGTAATGAGAGAAAAATTCCTGCAAATATTGAATTGAGGGACAGGCCAGAGCTTTGGTTAAAGGCACTTCTTGCCATGCATCTTGCTCCAAGAAAAACACAAGGATTCAACGTCTTGATTAATGTAGAATTATGGGCAGAGTTGGGGGTTTCCTGGCTGTACTAATTAACCAGCTGTGCGATCTGGAATTCCCCCTGGGGCTTATATTTCCCAGCTGCAAAATTAAGTGCTTGGCTGAATTTGGTCAGGATATTAGGAAGAGAAAAATCACTTTCCTGTGTGATAATTTGGCATGCAGTAGAATAGTAGCTAGAAACCTGCAAACCTCTGTTGTATCTCCCCATTGAACCCAGAACATGAAGGAAGTTTAGCTGCATTGGAAAACAGACTAGGAAAATCAGTTTCCCACTTGTCAGCAGCCCTTCTGACCACGGCTGGGCCCGCATGTTAGCTGAGGAAACCGAGGCCCAGACAGATAGCTATTGACCCAAAGTGATAGACAGTGTGCAGGGACCAACATGAGACTCCGACTGGGAGGGCCGCGCTCTCTGCGGAGATCCTCTGGGCCCGGGAGGGTTGCAGCCCCAGCTCTCACCATCCCCAGGAAGGAGGCATACAGGACCGCGGTGGTGAGCCAGCGCAGCGCGCTCCCTGTCCGGGGCACCGCCACTGCCTTCGGCTCAGGCTCCGGGGCCGAGGCCTGGAGGAGCTGCTGCGCAGCAGCCGGGGGTCCGGCCCCACCGGACTCCGCTTCCAGCTCCAGTTTTGCGGTGACGGCGACGAGGAGGTGGCCTTGCAGTCTCCGAGTTTTTCTTCTCCGGACCCTGTGGAGCGCTGAGCCCCGCGCCTCCAGGCCCACAGGTCCTTCCCAGCGCTGCCTCCCCACAGGGACCGTCCTGCATCCCGACCTCTCCAAAGCGGACTTTGAACCGCAAGAGCGTTGCGGGAGACCAGGAGCGCGCGCTCCATCTGGTACAAGTCTTGGTTTCCGGAAAGGAGCCTTGCAGCCGAGCTGTACCTTGGCTCCATCCTGACTGTGACTCGGTTGCCTGGGCCACCAGACGCTGCTGTCTAGCTTGGCAGCACCGAGACGGGTGAACTGGCGCCGAGCGGTGGAACCAAATGGAACTGCAGGCTCAGAACCGGGGATTCAAGGGTGAGATGCCAAGCCTGGGGATCCAGCGTCACCCCTGGGGAGAACATCAGCTGAGGAAGGTACTGGAATAATAAAAAGAAATGCCACCCATGCCCATCTGAGACAAGGATTCCTGGAAATTCCAAACGCAGCGGCTCCTCCAGGTCTCGGCCCCGGAGCCTGAGCCGAAGGCAGTGGCGGTGCCCCGGACAGGGAGCGCGCTGCGCTGGTTCACCCCGCTGTCCTGTATGCCTCCTTCCTGGGGGAGAGGGAGCTGGGGCTGCAACCCTCCCGGGCCCAGAGGTTCTCCGCAGAGAATGACAGCGACATTCCACTTTCAAGAATAGCACATCTGGACTGTTAAACTGGAAAGGTCAACTTCCTCTAATCTTTAGGTTCTAAAAACGCTGTCTTGTGAAAATGGAAGACCGCTCAAATTTCTGGATTTAGAAGAGTATGTATAGGTGAAGATGCTGTTCGCCAAAAAGGCCAGCTGGTCAGAAATGAATGTATTGTGAAAAGACACAAATACGTTGTTGAGCTGGGGCTCTGCTGTACCTGCTTTGCATCCGTCACGACAGCATCAGCTATGGCATTTCAAATGTAGGTACAACAGAAGGCACATCAGATGGCGGGTCTGCAGTAGATGCAGCTTCCTGGAGTCCATTAGAGAAATATGCTTAGGAGAGGAGAAAAAGAATAGGCTAAAAGAGGCATAGTAAGTACTGAACTGCTGTGATCTGGCTGCTGAAGGAGCCTGCTGGGGGGTTGGCCCCTAGAGGTACTCTCACTTCTCAAACATAATGTCTCGGGGCCGGGGAGATGGCTCAGTAGAATAAGCACTTGCCTGGCAAGCACAAGGGCCTGAGTTCAGTCCCCTGTTCTGGAAAAACAAAAACAAACAAACAAACAAACAAACAAAAAACCAAAACCAAAACAAAACATAATGTCTCAACAGCTGGAAATAGGAAGGATTTGTAAATTTAGTAAGGAGGAGAAGGAGGAGGTAGAAGAAGGTAAGATTTGGACAAATTTTCAGGGATAAAATTTGTGTCATGGAATACAAAGTAGGGCCTCAATCTTTTTCATGGGTTTCCTGGGTAGAGAGTCTAAAGATCTTACACTTATGCTGGCTTTAAAGAAAGCCCTGCCTTTGGTCCCCCCAAATCTGAGGTTCTGTGGCCTGCCTGTTATCTTTCATTGTACAAATATTAGCTGAGCCTCATGGGTCACCTTGCACCAGGTAACACTTCAGTCCTCATAGCAGCAATCTGCGTCCTGTTCACAGCCAGGAAGACAAAAAGAAACAACCTACCCAGGGTCAGAGGATCAGTGACCATATATGGACAAGGTAACAGTAGTTCAGAAACAGATCTGGGTCCAAAACTGCAGTTTCAGCTAAACACAAGACCTAGTTCCAGGCGATAACTCTAATAAGGAAGTGGAGCAGGACACCAATTTGTGGGAATGCTCAGTTTGGATCTGGGCCTTAACTGACCCTGATAGATAGCAAGAGGTTAATTTTGATGAATGCACCTCACTTTGGCGTGGTCTTGGACCACCAGCAGAAAAGCACAACCAAAGGGATGTAAAGGTAGTAGTAATAAAAGCTCAACATGCAAAGTGGCCTCTAATCACTGACCCCTGCTGACAGGTCCAGCTACTATACCTGTACACACGTCTGGAGCCAGTTGGGTAAAATTGCTATTCCAGTCCCTTAAGAACAGCCGCTGGACATGACTCCTTCCTCCGTATGCCTTTCCATCCCAGTGATTTCTAAAGTGTATCCTGAAATTTTCATTGGAAGCCCCTGAAGCATCAAGATAATGATCAATAACAAAACCTAAACAATTAGACATCCAGGAGAGAGATAGTACTCACATGAGAAATTTCATTTAAATTGAGACAATACAAAAAAAAAACGGATTTTTTTTCTTTTTGTGTTTTTGAAACAGGGTATTGCTATACAGTTCAGGCTGGCCTGGAGCTCACTGTGTAGCCCAAGCTGGTCTCAAACTCATAATCCTCCTGCCTCAGCCCTCCCAGTGCTGGGATTACCAATGTGCACTGCCACACCCAGTTCAGAAAACTGATTATTTTAATTTTTTTTTTTTTGATGGAACCAGGGATTGCACTCAGGCCCTTGAGCTTGCCAAAGAAGCGCTTATTCCACTGAGCCATCTCCCTGGCCCTATTTTAAATTTTTTAATATACTTTTTTTGCAACACTTAGTATGGAAACAAGAACCTTTATGAAAACAAGAAACAAACAAACAAACAACAACAAAAAAAACCCACCGTTTCCGTGCTGAGTAAGGACTTTGTGTAAGATGGATATAGACAGCTGAATTAGGTAGAACTATTATAAGCAGTCAAGATAGGGCTGGGCCCTTGAGGAAGGCAGTACAGAATATGAGAACACATCAGAACTATGACCGGAGGTGCTTCTGAAGAAGATTAAAGTCACAAAGGCTAGATTTACATACTTCCCTAAGTGATAAATGAAAGTTTGAGATTATTAGTACCACCCTTCTGAGACCTAGCATATAAACAAGCCATTATCTCATTAGGCACGAGCCATCCTTTCTTACCTACTAAGACTAAGGCTAGCTCCTGACCCCAGAAAGAATGGCTCAACCAATTACAAACCCTGGAGGGACTGCAGGAAAAGGTACGCTTCTCTACTGTTGATGGGAGTGTAGACTGGTACAACCACTATGGAAATCAGTGTGCATATTCCTCAAAAATCTAGGAGTGGAGGTCCCATTCAACCCAGCTTCAACTGCCATAAATCTGGTCACTGGGCCAAAGAATGCCCACAGTCAAAGATCCCTTCAAAGCCATGCTCCAGGGGCTGGTGAGATGGCTCAGTGGTCTAAGGCACCTACTTAGAACAAGCTTAGCAAAGCACAGGGACCATGGTTCAATCCCCCAGCACCACATGCCAGCCAGCCCTGCCCCCTGGTGGGCTGAGCTGCCCCCCCAACACAAAATAAATAAATAAATAAATAAATAAATAAGGTGAGTTGGGTTTAAAAAAAAAAAAAACAGCCATGCTCCAGCCAGTTAGGCCCTCACAGGAAGCCAGACTCCCCTGTGCTGGCTCTGCCCCAGCAGTCAGCTCTGAGGGCACCAGTCAGCTCTGAGGGCACCCTGCCCAGCTTTCCCCCAGACATCTTTAGGTTGGTGATGGGTGGCTGCCAGAAGCTCCAGTGAATCCCTGGACCAGATCAGGTGCCAAGCTTTGGGTAACTCTTGCATGACCAGTCTCCTTGGCCCCAACTTCTATTGTGGTTACTCATGGCAGTTTCAGGCCTTTTAAAACACCTCCAATTTGATGTCAATTAGATCAACAGTTTTTCTATCCCACTCTTTTCTCATTGTTCCTACTTTCTCTGTCCCCTCCTTGGATGAGATATTCTACCTGTCCCTTTGACCATTCCAAGCATTTATCCTGCTTTTCTTGCCACTCTCTTTTCTCTTTCTTGGTTCTTACCCAAAGTTCCCATTGCCTCCTTAGAGGCAATGGTTCTTATCAACTCTTCCTATAATACCCCCATTCTCCCTGCATGGAAAACAGATGGCACATACAGGTTGGTGCAAGGTACTATCTACCAAATAGTCCTTTCTACCTATCCTGTGGTGCCCAGCCCAGGCACCCTTTTATCTTGTATGCCCCCATCTATTACCCATTACTCAGTCCCTGATTTGAAGTGTGCTTCCTTCATTATTCCTTTTTTCTCTCTTCAACTTCATCTGGATGGACCCTGACACTCTCAGGTCCCAACAGCTGACATTGACTGCCTTGTCACAGGGCTTCAGAGACAGTCCCCACTATTTTTGCCAGCCATGTGCCCATGATCTTCTCTCCTTCTACCCATCCATTTCCAAACTCATACATATGGGAACATGTAGATGATCTCCTTCTCTGAAACCCCTCTTAGGAATCCTCCAAGAGAATATTCTCTTCCTCGTACAACACTTAGAAACAAAGCATTACCAGATGTCTTCATCCAAGACTAAAACCTCCTCTCCATCTGTCACTTATCTGGGCATTATTCTGCAAGAACACACTCAGACCCTCCTTCCCTGTCATGTCTGATTAATTTCTCAGATCCCAATTTCCCACCACAAAGCAACTACTTCTCTCCTTTCCTGAGGTGGTAGGATACTTGTGTCTTTGGTTTCCTGGCTTTGCCCTCTTTACTAAGCTCTTATATAAGCTTGCAGAAAGGGACCCAGCTTAACTGTAGATCATAAAGACTTTCCTAACTCTTCCTTCCAGATCCAAAAAGAAGATCTGAAACTAGCTCTAGACCTGGCTTTGCCATACTGTATTTAATCTTTCTGTCTATAAGATCTATAGCATGGCAGTCACACAGTCACCATTCTGTCCCAGAGGCCAAGTCCACACCCAGTTGCTTTCCTGTCCAAACAACTTGATCCCACTGGCTTAGGTTAGCTGCCCTCCCTGCCTATAGCCTTAATGCTTACAGAAGCTCTGAAAATTATCAGACATATGATGATCATGTTATACTCCTCTCATAACCTGCATATTCTCATCACATCTCATCTCATCAGTTCAGAAAAACCCTTATCAGTCAATTATCTCTCCTAACAAATACAATCCCCTGATTTGGCCTCCCTA
>NW_004524666.1:10519952-10547460 GCF_000260255.1 Octodon degus | reverse complement strand
ACCTCTTGTTCTCCTGTTTAATTTTTTGCCCTATTTGGTGGGTTCTTTCCATTCTCATTCATGGAGCTATGGTCATTTTGCTCCTTTTCTAGAACATCTTTTAGTAGTCTGTGTAGATTTGGCTTTGTCATCATGAAATTCTTTAGTTGTTCTTTGTCATGGAAGTATTTTACTTCTCCATTATACTTGAAAGAGAGTTTTGCAAGGTTTATCAGTCTGGGTTGGAATTTGTTTTCTTCCAAGACTTGAAGTACTTTGCTCCATGATCTTCTTGCTTTGATGGTTTGTGCAGAGAAATCTGCCGTCATCCTGATGGATTTTCCTTTAAACATGATCTGTTTCTTTTCATCAGCAGCTTTTCGTATACTGTTCCTGTGCTGAATTTCTGGGATCTTGATTATTATATGTCTGGGTGTGGTTTTAATTGGGTTGATGTTATTTGGAGTTCTGTATGATTCGGTTACCTGAATGTCAGATAGTTTCTCTATATTTGGGAAGTTTTCTGCTATTACTTCCATCCATATTCTTTTTATATCATTTATATTGACTCCTTCCTTCTCACTGATGCCTATTAGTCTCACATTGTTCATCTTTGCATTGTCTTGCAGATATTGAATTATTTTTTCCTGCATCCTAGTTATTTTTAAGAGTTCTTTTCTTACTTTTTCACTAGCTGCAATGGTGTCTTTAAGGTCTGAAAGTCTATTTTCACTTTCACGCAAACGGTTTTGCCAGCTTGTGATTGAGGTTTTAAGTTCCTGTATATCACTTTGGATCTGCTTCGTGCATTCTGTTTCTTTCCTATATAGTTTATTCAAGAATTCCATCATTTTTATATTCTGTTCTACTTTTTTTGTCAGTATTTTCTTTAGAAGCACTTAGTACTTATTTCATTATAGTTATCATTTCTTTTTTTACTTCAGAAATTATTTCTGATGTGATTTCTGATTTCCTCTACACCTTTCTGAACTTGTTTCTTTACCTCAGATGCTATTATTTCAGAGATTTCAGGTGTGTGATTTCCAATTTCTTCTATGCTAGTGTCTTCTGCATTTGTTCAGGGTGGGCTCAGGGCCTGAGAATGCATTTTGTTCCTTCTCTTTGTCATTTTCTACAGCACTGACTTCTGACCTTTGGTGTAGAGTTTAGGTAGAGTTATTACCTTAGCACCAGGTCTGGATCTGCGAAGTTCAGACTCCTCCAGGTGGGTGTGGCTTGGGTCTGGCTGCTGTGCTCCACTTCTTCCTGCCGCAGCCCTTGGAGGTGAACCCTCTGTACCACTCTGGCAAGATGTTCTGTTCCTGAATCAGCTGGGTATATATGTTTATTTTAAACTAATACCTGTGCTAATCTCCACGTTGCAAAGACAAATGAACTTTTCAAAATTACATATTTACATTTCTCTGTATATACATATAGAACATCAATTTGAAAAATTTATCATTCCTTCTACCATGAATATGACATGTACATGAAGAAAATCAAAGCTAGTAGGAAAACTTATGCATTAAAACAACAGTGAATGTAAGTTATTTTTCATAAAGTATACTTCCCAGAAGTGTAAGCAAATTAAAAATGACATTAAAAAGTAACCCTACTTGGAAGTGAGAAATACATTTCAATTCACTTCCTTAATTTTTTATTAGAACTTTTTTTTTCCCCTGTAGCTGGCTCAGCCCACCCTGGGGGTGGGGCTGACATGGCATGTGGTATTGAGGAATGAACTATAGTCCCTGTGCTTTGCCTAAGCTTGCCTTAGCAGGCACTTTAGACCACTGAGCAATCTCTCCAGCCTTATCAGAACTTTTATACCTTTATTGTTTTTATGGTAAAATCTGAGTTTTCAAAATATTTTTCTTAAAAAATAATGGATTGTAAAATTCTCTGAAGGTATCCCTGGACTTTTATTATAAAATTACAGTTAAACTGAAACTAAATATTATCTATTTTCCTATGAAGCTGTATTTGAATAGGTTAAAAAGACAGTGGTCTACAACTTACAATAAAATGTTAAAGAAAAACAAGAGATAACACCTAGCCAGCTTACCTAGTATCCCGCTGTAGGAAAAGCTGGGGGCCAGGCAGAGAAAGGTAAAAGGTCTTAATGAGGTTTCTGGAAAACAAAGAGTGAAACCCTGCTAGAGACAGTAGCTCAGAAAAACGGAGCTGATAAAGCAGCCAATCATGTCATGGAAGCATTCTTCCTCCTTCTACCACCAGTTAAGGACAAAAAGGGACAAACTGGGAAGAATGGCTATCTTAAACTCAGTATGTAAAATATACGTGAACACTTGAACACTCACATACCCATATATTTACATATATATTTTTATTATTTTTTCAGCATATTAATGCACTAAAATACACATGTAGTCTTTTTACTAACTTAGCCTTAAATGTGAGACTGTGCTGTAAATCTCATGAGATAAGCAGCTGGATAGGACAAAGAAAATACCCAACAAGTGTTTATTCAAGAACGTACATATAAACAATGAAAGGAAAAGAGGCTAAATCAGGGCTTCCGGATATAGGGATAGTGTAGGACCTTTAAATAATCCAATTAATATAAGGGAAATAGTATAGCTTCCAACCTGCCAAATGTCCAATATGTCAAGTTCATGTTGCCCAAAACTGAAGAATGAATTTTAAGGAACAATAGAGGCTCAGAGCAGGCAATATTTATTTATTGGGAAATAAAGCTTCTGTTTAAGGGAACAGAGGAGGCCAGAAAGTGGGTTACCCATAGACCCACTTCTCAGGATAAGTTTTATGGAGTAAAATCACAAAACTGGTTTAACCTGGGACAAAACTATGGTCAACCAATAAGATTACAAGTAGAAACAAGTCAGGTAGCAAATGTACATAGACCAGACAAGGACTTTTCTTTGAGGGGATGGTCAGGGTCTCTTTCTGGCACCCAACTCAGGTGATTGATGCCTGTTTAGAATATCAATCATTATTGCTTGTTCCTAGGGGAAATATGTCAGTGTAGTCTTTCCAGCTTTTGTCTTGAGGCCTGACCTCCAAGGAATGTGCCCTCCACTCACAGTTATGAAGTATTCTCATCTTCTGCATGGGCTTCTTCAAGGGTGTATACTTGTCTGTCTGATTGTCTATGATATTTCTCCCTAACTTAGTTGCTCAATATAGTCTCAGAGCCCAGAATAGCCAATCAAGTTTCAACTACCCTCAAGGATGATAGCCCCTTTCTTGCCATGTAATAAAAGAGGCTGTGTCATGTCTGGGGTTTTTTGCAAGGGGAACAATACAATACAGGACACATTTTGTTGTGGTTTAGGGCTTTACAGGGGAAACAATACAACATAGGAGAGATTTTTGTAATGTTATTTTACAGTAAATCACTAAAAAAAATCATATACAAAGAGTGCAGGAAATCTGTCCACACATTAAAGACCAAAGGATCCAGCTGAGGTCTTGGATCCCAATATCCTGCATGAGTCCAGCTGGAAACTTAGAGCTCATAACAATGCCTCCCACAAGTCCAACTGGAGGCCTAGAGCCCACAACAATGTCTCATGCAGGTTCGCTTCACAGATCTGCACTGGAAAGGCCCAAAGGTCAGTGATGGAAGCTAGAAAGTCTATACCAGTGGAACGAAGGATCTGTGTTAGCAGGCTGAGGGATCTGAACAGGAGCCATGAAGCAATACTTTAAGTAAGAGCTCCCCCAAAAGTACCACAGCCATCCTCAGCAACAGTGAAGTCTCGAGCTCCTCCAGGGATGAGGAGAGCTGAATTCCCATCAGGAAAGCCAACACAACAAGCTTCTCCTTGAGGTTTGAGCAGTGCATGATCTTCCCCTCCAAAGCTAGAAAGCGATGCTCAAAATGAGAACCAGAGTTCCCTAAAAGTGAACAATAGCCATTCTCAGAGACAACGAGGTCCCAGGCTCCTCCTCTGATAAGAACAACTAAGTTCATTAGGAAAGCCAACCTTACAAGGTTTGGAGAAGCTTTTGGAGCCACTGGACACGGTACTCTTGGGCTGTGCTGTTGGAGGACTTTGTCATGCTGGCTTTCCTAGTGAACACTGGAGGAGCTTTGGTCCTTATCTTGAGCATCGCTTCCTGGCTCTGGAGGGGAAGATGATGCACTGCTCAGCCTCAGGGAAAAGCTTGTCACATTGGCTTTTCTGATGGCTACTGGGCTTTCCGCATCTCTGGAGGAGCTTGAGACTCACTGTTGCTGAGGACGGCTGTGGTACTTTGAGGGGAGCTCTGGTGCTTACCTTGAGTGTTGTTTTCTAGTTTCTGTTCAGATCCCCTAGCCTGCTAGCACAATCCTTCATCCCACTGGCATAGACTTCTTAGCTCCCACCACTGACCTTTGGGCCTTTCCAGCACAGATCCATGAAGCGGGCCTGCATGAGACATTTTTGTGAGCTCTAGGCCTCCAGTTAGACTTGTGGGAGGCATTGTTATGAGCTCCAGGCCCTCAGCTGGATTCTTTGGTGTTTAGTATGTGGATAGGTTTCCTGTACTTGTTGTATATAATTTTTTGGGTGATTCATTTTAAAATATTATAAAATATGTCCTGTATTATGTTATTAACCTTAAACAATATCAAAACCAGAAGAGATAATATTAATCCAATGGGAAATCACAAAGTGCCTATGAGGTGGAACGAAACTATGATCAACCAGTAAAAGTGCAGGTGTAGTTACTTAAGTAATATTGATTAAGTAGGGATTGAATGGGGAAACAAGTTACAAAGCAAGAGCACAGGGGATGAACAAGGACTTTCCTGGAAGGAGGTGGGTTAAAGAGGTTTTAGTCTTCCACCCAAGGTGATTAATGTTTGTTTAAAATAGCAATCACTGTTGTTCATCCCTAGCAGAAGTGTCTGGACATAGTCTTTTCTCTTCATCCTGAAGCATGACCTTCAAATAATGTGCCTCTAGCCACAGTTAACAACTTTTTTTTTTTTTTAACACAGTTAACTTCTTGGCTGACCCCTCAAAGGTTCAGGCCTATCTGCCTATATTATTTCTAACTTAGCTACCTATAATAACACTACATACAAAAAAATTCTCCCCTATGGGGTTAATTATCCTGGCCTTCAGGGAGCATTTTATCCCCACACTCATTAGACTCTACCTAGCATCATTTCTTTCTTTTTTTTGTGGGGTGGGGGGTGCGGGGGTTGAACTCAGGACCCTATACTTGCCAGGCAAGCACTTATTCTACTGAGCTATCTCTCCAGCTATCATTTCTGGTAACTTCTGAAGGGTTTTTTTTTTTCTATCCACTTTGTAGTTTTAGCTGTTTTGAGAATGTTGATTTTTTTTCTGAATGAGGCAAACACACTGTATGATGAACAGCAATGGTGAACATCCCTATTCTAGCTTTTCTATTGGGCAGAACATGTGATTTATTTCAAGCCAGCCAAAGATGGCAAAGGTAAAAAGGATGCCATTGCCATAACTGAGTCATGTGATGCGGAAAAGGATGTACACCTCAGTTAAGCAGCACTTGCCTAGCATGTGTAAGACTCTGGGCATAATCCCTAGGACTGACTCACAGTGTTAGGCAGAAGGTTAGTCATTAACAGGTGAGAGAGAGGAGGCTGGGGGCTATACTTGCAGAGCAAAGACTGAGATTTTTAGCTTTATTAATCATTAGCTATATAGAAGATCCACACAAGCTTGTATCTTCAGATTTTAGCCTAAGTGAATGTAACATGCTCTAAATGTGGAGTTAAAGTCCAGGGACTACATGAGGTTTAGCCCATTTGTGAGGAGTTGGAAAAACTTAAAGTCTCAAACTAAAGGAAGACATTAAGGCATAAATAAGGACCTACTTCTCTCTAAAGTAGGTAAACACAGCCATTTTATTTGTGAAAGAACACTAACACAGGGGAAACAGGAAGAATCTGGGGCCTCTACCTGCTGTTCATTAAAAGTACTATAGATAATTAAGTTATTTAGAAATGTTACAGGCAGTCAGACGGGATTGGACCCTTGAGGTAGCACAGAAGACAACTGAGGCTACAGGTACATTCATTCATGGTCAGGCCTCAGGACTAAAAGGAAGGACGGTACCCGTATACCTCCCCCGGGATAAATAGCAGTGATTAACCTTCTAACTGGACATCAACCACCTCGGGTGGAGGACCAAAGTCTCCTTAGATGCCCCTTCCAGGAAAGTCCTTGTTCATCCCATGTACCCTTGCTTTGTGACTTGTTTCCCCATTCAAGCCACTTAATCAATATTACCTAAGTGACTACACCTGTACCCTTACTGATGGATCATAGTTTTGTCCCTCCTTATATGTGCCTTGTGACTTCCCGTTGGATCAAAATTACCTAATCTTACTAGTTAGCTATAATTTTGTTCCATTTTACACCCTCCTCGTTTCATGGTTTTACTCTATAATACTTTCTTGAGAAGCAGATTCCCCAAGGCCACCCACTCAGAACCCAGGCTTCCTTCTGTCCATCTTAGAAGTTTTCTTTCTCTCATTTAATACTTTCAGTCTCTACCTGCATCGGTTTCACTATCATCAGTGTAACAGTTTCAAGTGATGGACTATCCAGGCAGAGCAGGCCATCCAAAATGGGGTGGGAATTCAATAACGGAACTTAGAAAAAATGGGGTATACCGATGAATGTCCATTTTGTATCTGTGTATTCAAAGAGGTTGGGATAGATATATAGTTGCATTCTCTTAATGAATAGAATGATTTGTTCTAATGGTGTTTGTAAATAGGATCACAAGTCCGCATCTTGTACAGCAATTAACCACTAAGAAGAATATATGCAGTGTATTATTTGTTGAAACTGTCCTTCTGATATGATTTGAAACTGTCTCATTGCTATCTGTTTGTCAATAAAACTTTGAAAAAAAATAAAATAAAATAAAAAAAACAAAAACAAAAAAAAAACAAAATGGGGTGGGACACTTTGCCTCTGTCAGATCCAATTATGCAAAATGAATTTGCCTGTCCAGACACTCCTAAAAATGCCTGGCGGGTGGAAGTCCTTCATATTATTCATACATAAATTATCACATAGATTCAAGGTTTTAATATCCATTATTACTAAAGGCAAGGATGCAAGCTAGCCAATGACAGTAACACACACACACACACACACACACACACACACACACACACACACACACACACAAAAGCAGACTGCAAGGTGGTATATGATTCTAGATTAGCAGACTTGGGCAAGAGATTTTCCTGCTGGTTTTGAAGAGGATGCCTTGCTGGGCAGGTCTATGAGATTCCCAAATGGCAGGAAACCTTGAGAGCTCACACAGCTGAGAGTTGGGACCAGCTGAAAGTTATTGTGAAACAGCGACTCCATCTACAGCAATGAGGAGCTGATTATTTCCAGTGAGTATAACAAGAACAAAGAAGAATTTCTGACCCAGGAACCTGTACTCCATCAGTTTTCTCTTTCTCAGCAGAGAACAACTCTATTTTTCCTTGCACGTAGTCCAAAATTAGTAACTATAAATCCCCCACATTTGTGTGAGTATGGATGTATGTGCTTCTTTATTTCTCAGTACGGTGAAAAAATATTTATTGCTGGGTTTGTGTGTGTGTGTGTGTGTGTGTGTGTGTGTGTCCTGCAAAGTTACCCAGGATGCCTGTGAACTTGTGGTCTTTCTACCTCAGCCTCCTGAATGACTATAGCAAAGCACTAACATGCCAGGCCACCTTTGTTCTACCTGTTTTGTTTTTTTTTTTTAAGTGTATGTAATGTTGCAAGGTTTCACTACACAGTTCAGACTCATAGTGATCCTCTTGTTTTCAGCCTCCCCAGCACTAGGATCATAGGTGTGCGCCTCTATGCCCAGACTCTGTGGCCAGCTCAGCCCACCCTCCTGAATGACTATAGCAAAGCACTAGCATGCCAGGCCACCTTTGTTCTACCTGGTTTTTTTTTTTTTAAGTGTATTTAATGTTGCAAGGTCTCACTACAGTTCAGACTCATAATGATCCTCCTGTTTTCAGCCTCCCCAGCACTAGGATTATAGGTGTGCGCCACTATGCCCAGACTCTGTGACCAGCTCAGCCCACCCTGGGGGCAGGACTGGCATAGCATATGGTGCTGGGATTGGAACCTTGGTCCCTGTGCTTGCCTAAGCAGGTGCTTTAGTCAGCTGAGCTATCTCGCTTGCCTCTCCCTTTGTTCTTTTATGATGTTGTTTTTGGTATTTCGGGTCCTTTGCGATGCTATATGAATTTTAGAGTGATGTATTTTATTTTCCTCCCTTTCTTCCTCCCTTCTTCTCCCTCCATCCCTTCTTTCCTCCTTCCCATGACCTGATTTCCTTGTCTTTTATTAACCGGGGATTTATTCCAGGGCCTCATGTGTTCTATGCAGGAGCTCTACCACTGAGCTACACTGTCACCTCAATATTCCCTGCATTGTGATTATGTTATTCTTTCTACTGTCATGATTTTTTTTCTGTTAAATATAAACTGTGCTACTCTTTCCTACTAGTTTCTCTCATTGAAGTTTGAATGGTGTTTTGGGTCCTGTTCTTACTATATGCATAGCACCTAACTTTTGGTTGGCACTTAGAGATTTAAAATAATGCACACTGACAGCTCTGAATACTGGGCTAGTGGTGTAGCTCAGTGTTATAGGCCTTGGCTAGCATGGATGAGGACCTAGGTCTCAATTGCAGCACTGGAAAAAATAATAAAAAGAAAAAATGAAATATATATACATATCCTCCATCTCTGAGACTTAGGATCTTTGCTTTTAGTTTTCCTTAATGATGCCTAATGCATAGAGTGCCAAATGCCTCATATTTTTTTCTGCTGGCTCAACATTTATTAATTACACATGTACAACTCTGCATTAGGCACAGATGCATACGATGTCAGTGAGTAGAAAAATTACTTGTGTACACCTTTATTTATTTATTTTTTAATGATTTTTTAAATTTTTTATTATTTATTTATTGCAGAACGGGGATTGAACTCAGGCCTTTGTGCTTGGCAGGGAAGCACTTAGTCCACTAAGCCATCTCCCCAACCCTGTGTACACCTTTAGAAAGCAATATATTTATATATTTTCCACTCGTCCTATCCCAAAATTTTACCCAAGGAAGAGTATGAAGCATTTACAGCATGTTATTATTCAGGTAAAATGCTATTTAAAATAGCTAGATACAGGCAATTACAACGTTGGAATCCACCCTTCAGAGGAAACAAATTCTGTGGCACAGTTTCAAGTTCGTGATGTCAGTTAATGAGAGCATAGGTTTCCTTACATCGTGCTTCTAATCCACATTTTCACTGAGTCTCTACATAGTTGTACAGATCGGCATGGGAAGACGTGACAGCTACACTTAAAAGCCCTCAAATGGCAGAGACAGCCATACATCCGCTCCTGAAATGAGCACCCCTGTGTAGCTGGGGGAGGCGTGGGGAGACGTGGTTTGCTAAGGCCGTGGACTCTTTCTTGTTCTCTGATCACTGCTGGGCTCAAAGCACCTTCGACAAGGCGAGTGTTTAGTAGATGGAAACAAGGCCCAATAATTGTGATATGGTCTGTCTCTCTCTCTCTCTCTCTCTCTCTCTCTCTCTCTCTCTCTGCTAAATGCATCATATGCTCAGCACAATTTTCCAGCTTCTGTTACGCCCCCAGGATCCCTGTGTGGGTAGCTACAGGGGCAAGTTGTTCTTCCCACCCCTGCATTGAACTAGACACGCAGCTTTGGCTGGAGCCTCCTGGGAAGTGTGCAACTGTCTAAACTGAGGATAGTCTCAGTGTTCAACTCTTAACCTCATATAAATTGTACTTTTCATCTTCCTTCCTTGTTATGCCTTATATCTAAATGTTCCCCCAAAGCCTCATGTGGTCATAGATTTTTGTGAGTGGCTGGATCTAGGGTACATGATGCTGGTATTAAGGGTATTATGCTGGGATTAAGGGTGCCTCAACCAAGGTGTGAGTGCCACCCACCCTTTAGGGAAGCCCTGGATGGAATGTAAGGGACAAAAAGAGTGCATGCTACTGCTGCTACCTTCTGCCTACTCGGCCATGCCTATTGGTCAGGCCACCCTGCCTTGGAGCCAGCCAATTGTGGGTAAAACCTTATAACTTGTGAGCCAAATGAAACCTTTCCTCCTTTAACTTTTATTTTTTTGTGTGTGTGCATTTAGTATGGAGTCTACAGGGTCTCACTACATAGATCAGACTTGTAGTGGTTCTCCTGTTTTCAGCCTCCCAAGTGCTGGGATTATAGGCATGTGCCACCACGCCCAGTCTCAATTGCCATCTCAGTGCACCCTGGGGACAGGGGTGGAGGTAGCACAGCAGGCCGGGGATCGAACCTCAGCCACTGTGCTTTGCCTAAGCAGGTGCTTTAGTCTTCTGAGCTTTCTGGCAGGCCCTCCTCCTTTAACTTTGGCTGTCCAGTATTTTGTTTAATCCCCACTGGTGGGGCCTTTGTCTAATCCCCACAGGATCTTGCACGTGCTATCTAAGTGCATTACCACTTAGTTATATCCTTAACTGTAATGATTTACATCTAGGTTCGCCCTAACACACTCACAGGTGAGGCTTTGGAAGGAGATTGGATACTGGGGAATTATAGCTTGTTTGGGATTAGGAGGTGGGGTCTGGTTAGAAGGGGCAGACACTAGGGGCATGGCCTAGAAGGGTTTAGTTCGCTCTCTTGATTTCTTTGTTTCCCCATCACTAGATGCAAGAATCTCTTTTCTGTTCCACCCCTCTGCCATGCTGCTCTGCCTTGGAGTCAGCCAACTATGGACAGAAACCCTACAAACTATGAGCCAAATTATACCTCTTCTCCTTTCAGTTGTAGGTGTTGGGTCCTATTGCATCCAGGGTGTGTGTGTGTGTGTGTGTGTGTGTGTGTGCGCGCGCGCAGCTCTGCTATCTGAGCAGCTCACTGAGATCAGAAACTCAACACCAATAAAAAATTAAAGATACTTTTTAAAGAAGGGAAGACACTTCATTCAAAAAGAGGAGAAAGGAGAAGATAGATTACTACCCTGATAAATCAAGGTCAGGCACTCCAGAAAGATGGACTACTCAAGGTGTCTTTGTTGCCAACTATCTTAATACCTGGCACTTGTCCTAACTCCATTGGGGCCCTGGGCTATCACGCATGGGTCTCAGGCCCCAATACCTTAACCCACACACCACTGTCTATGTGCACATTCCTCAGTGGTCCTGTTTGTCCTTATCTCTGTAATTTATGAGTTGGTTAGAATGGGCTTTACATCCAAGGTTGAGTCAGCAATTAAGTAAGGCGCTAGTACACCAATACAGTGACCCTAGAATAAGAATACAATACAACTTTGGAGAAAATTAGCATATAAAATAATTTTCTCTTCAGGGGCGGGGATGTAGCTCAGTGGGAGAGCACTTACCTGGCATATACACGGCCATAGGATAAATCCCCAGTGACACAGAAAACAAATGAACAATGTCTTTCCTTTAAAAATGTCTGCAAAAATACTAATGAATAACTGTATTTCGCTGGATCTGTGCTAGATTGTAAAGTGCAACATTATCCTATATATGTATGCGGGAAATAATTTTATCATAATATTAAGTGATCACTGATTGTAGCCATATGCAGACTTTAAAGACATTAAATGTGTGGAGGAAAGATGCGTCTTAGGATCAATAACATTCAGTAGGAAGAACTCTTCTTCATAAATTTGTCCAAGTAAGTATCAAACATTAAGTATATTAAATTGCCACTGCTCTATAGCACATTCTAAACCATTTATCATGTTTCTTACAGTTATTTGAAAGGATGGATGGGCTGGCACTTAAATTAATTCCTGGGAGATATTTTGCACAAACTTTAAAACTTTAGGATTATCAATTTGGAAATTATCCATTTTCATTTGTAGAATCACAGAAGAGGAGAAGATGTGAGTGAGGTCCTGCATAAGTGCCTCTGGGGAGAGGCCCTGGCAGAGGCAAAGGCTGAAGCCAGGATCTTAGAGCCCTGTGCTGTGTTTTCCTCACAGAAGTAAAAGATCAAATGAGTCATTAGAATCCTTTGGTCCATGCCCACAGATAAGATAAAGCAATCGATTAAAAATTATTTATTTATTTATTTGTATTTAGTACAGGGTCTACAGGGTCTCACTACATAATGATCAGCCTGTGTTCAGCTTCCCAAGAGCTGGGATTACAGGAGTGTGCCAGCACACCCAGTCTCAGTTGCCTGCTCAGTGCACCCCAGGGGCGGGGCAGGCATGGCAGGCCAGGAGATTGAACCTGGGCCACTGTACTTTGCTAAAGCAGGTGTTTTAATCTGCTGAGCTAAAAATTATTTATTTTGAAGAGTGGTCTTTCATAAAACTGTGCCCCTCAACTTCCCAGGTAGTTGATAATTTCCCTGATAATTTGCTCAATCAACCCATCGAAGCCTCCATGGTTTTGTTCTATTAGATACTACCTAATTTCTAATAGAAAAAGAAAATGTTTTCTTTGCATGCTCTGAAAGGTGGAAGACAAAAACATGTCCTAATCATCCTAATGACAAACACTAGCTCATGAGGATCTTTCCTTGTGAGTCAACTTGGAAGTTTATGGAAGACCCTGGGAATCACAGAACATTTCAAAACATTTTAGCATTTTGTACACATAGACCTAGGAGCTTTGATCTCCAAGCACTTTGAAAACCTACCAAAGCTGTGCTCTGACAGCTGAATTCTGGTGGGAATTCAAAGAGAGTGACCAATCCATCTTCTCTAAGTATTTTTGGCCTACCTTCTGGCAAATTACCTCATAGGGCAATTTCTACTATCTGAAATATTAATACATCTGAGAGAAATTCATTAGAGACTTCAGCCGTTCTCTCCCTCAAAATATTTCTACTGAGACAAAAAAATTGCTTCATGTTTGAGGACAGTCTAGAGCATATAGTGAGACCTTGTCTCAAAAAACAAGGAAACCAAAAGTATCCTTCTGTTAGAGTGCTTCATTGTATCATTCATTTTAACCACTACAAAATCTATTTAGTCTATTCTTCTATATTAATTCTTTCATTCTCGTCTTCATAGCCTAGAACTAGAAGGCAAAGCTCTCTGGTCTTTGCTTTTTCTGCTTTCTGTTTCCTGGTGATCCAGAGGCGAGGTGGCTAGTTTATACATCACAGGAAATAATACAGCAGTGAATATTGCTGACCCCAAACTTGTGTACAGAACTACTGGCAAATCTGGGTATAGTCCTTGGAGAATTCCAATTACTGCAGGAATAGCCATGTCTCCCAGACAAGAACCAATGACAAAAAAAGCCGCAGATTTCCCACTTATGCTCGTGTACTGCTCCAGCCAAGAAATACCACTGGGAAAGGTGGTGGCCATTGAGGCCCCATACACAGAACTCGCTATCCAGAGACAAAGCGGGCTCTTGTCAAAAAGCACCATGAATAAAGATGAGACCAGGCTGCCGATGTTGCTCAGCAAAATCATGGTTCCAGGCTGTAAACACGTAGCAAAGAAGATCGCCAGGCCCCTGCAGGCTGCGAACGTCCCCCAGAAGATGGAATTCACTCCAGCTGCTTGGCTTTCCTCCATTCCAACGTGGGTGGTTGCAAATGAGAAAATGTAAGAGCCATAGGTGATCTCAGCTCCAACATAAAAAAAGAAGAACACAAAAAGGAGGCAGAGGAGGGCCTTGTGATGCTTAGCTCTTCGATATCTCTGAGCAGATGCTGTTGATTTTTCACGCCTTGAGATTTTCTTGAAAAACAGAGCAAACAGAAAGACAGAAACCACAAAGATGTATAGGCCGACAGAAGCGTAAGCCCACAGTAAGTTCAAGTCATCAGGTACTGCAAACAGAAGGTCTGGGTTGGCTTCAAGTGATCTGTTGAGGGCTGAAGGATGAATATCAGGCTCTGTGTGATTTTCAGTTGACACTGTTGTTCCCAGGGCCAATTTTGCCAGAAGAGGAGCCAAAAATGCACCCAAGGCAAAACTGAAGTGTAAGGCCTGCATGTGTGGGGCTCCTTGGTCTCCCCACAGAGCCAAGATAATGACGTTGGCACCTACCAATGAAAGATGCAAGAAATGAACAAAATTACACACAGTAGCTTAGTAAAAGCAAAACAAAACAGAAATAGCTCTCTGCTATCAGAGGGAGGATGAGTCTGCATTACATGGCTGCAGCTTTGTGATGATCTCAGTTGTTAAACATGGCACTGGGTCAATTCTGTGAGTAACAAATTCTAACCCATTGGCCCCAGAGAACTATGCATTGAAACACCTCATGCATAGGTGGAACCCTGTCAGTGGTGAGCAGCTGCCTCTCAGAACCAGATACATCCATAATTTCTTTTTCTTTAACACTAAAAACTGTATCTAAGGAGGGCTGAGGGGGATATCTGGCCCATTTTTTATTTTGAGGTAGCATCTTACTAAGTTGTCCAGGTTTCCTTCACTTGTGATGTTTCTTCCTCAACCTACTGAGGCAAAAGCTTTTTATAAAATACTGCTAACACTGGAGTGGGGAATAATATTTATAGACCTGTTTATCATCAGATAGCACCAAATTACCAAAGCTTTCTCTACTTGCATTTGGTAGTTACTTGAAGATATCTATCATCTATCTATCTATCTATCTATCTATCTATCTATCTATCTATCTATAATAGATGCAAAACCCACATTCAGGATCCTGAATATGCCAGGATCCTGCTGGATCTAAACTAGGATGTAAGAACACCTTTCAGTAGAGTATCTGCCTTATACCATCAAACACCTACAAGGTGAAAGACAGAAACATTAAGTTTTCAGCTACCCTATGCAAAAATAAAATATTTTCAGGTAAACATATAATTCTGCTTAACAGTTATGGTCTCAACTTTACACGGCCTTAGAGTTTAAATAAAGTTGCTTAAATTGATAACGTAAAACACAAAACAAAACAAAACATATAATTCTGGCTGGGGGTGATAGCAAATGCCTATAATCCCAGCACTTGTGAGGCTGAAGCAGGAAGACCTCTGTGAGTTCAAGGCTAGCCTAAGCTACACAAGCAAGCTCAAGGCCAGTCTGAATCTCACGGTAAGACTCTGTCTCAAAAACAACAACACACACTATATATATATATATATATATATATATGATGGCCATGATGTTATATAATACCTGTACTGCTAGCATTTAAGAGGCTATGGCAGGAAGATCACGAGTGTGAGGCTGGGTTGAGCTATACAGGGAGACCCTATCTCATAACACCAATATATATTAATAACATTCCATGCCATAATTTTACAACCAAACTAAACTTAAACAGTAAAATATTTCTCAAATCTATCACAAAACAGTGCGGGCCACAGAAAGCTGGCATCAGAAGCAAAGAAATTTCACAGACGCTATTTGACAGGTTTTCAAGGGCATGATGATCCATGGATAAGCTTTACTGTCGTTAGGCAGGAACGTGTGAGAGACACAACAGAAAGGGAAGAGAAGTAGTACACACCACAGGTTTCTCTCTGCTCAACATGGGCACTTTTTTGATTGGATGTTTATTTCTATGTTTTCAAAGCCAAATGGTGGTTCCAAACTTGTTTTATCCTATTAAACAATTTATCTTTCTCATTAAATCTGTTCCTCTCATACCTCACAATAAGGTTCCATTTTGAAATGAAAGCCTGCTCACCTGTACTAGAATTACCCACAGGAGGGGCCCTTCTCTGTATTGCTACTATGAAATCAACCATCTCCCATAGAACAAAATCCCTCATGGTCACTTCATAGTGAGCTGTTGAAAATCTGGTGTTCTGAGTGACAAGAAGAGGAGCTGCCAGCAGGTGGCTCTCACTGGGTGGCCCATGAACAACTCGAGAAGTCCATGTCATTTCAAGAGACAAGTGATAGTTTAGTATCAGCTGTCCTACTCCCTCCCCTAGGAGAAAGTCCGCACGCCCAGAGACAGCTCTGGAGATTCACTGACCTGTATCCAGAACACCAACTGCAGCCCCGAAGACAGACATCATGGCAATCAGTAACGTTGCCGTCTTGCAGAAAGGAAAAAGGTAAAGGCCAACTGTGGTAGCCAACATTGACAGCGCTGGGAAGAAAAGGTGACAGCCATAAAAAGCAGTATTCATTTGGGTCAAGGGTCAAGTCAATAAACTCAAAAATGTCAAATAAAGTACAACAAAAGCTGGGCACTCATGGGAAGATAAGAGCTCAGCTGCTGCACGATGTTACATCATCCAAATCCTATATAAGTTTTATGAACTATAAAATATAGTATTATAAAATTGTATTGCCCCTGGCACCATATGCTGCACCAGCGCCGCCCCTAGAGCAGGCTTAGCCAGCCACAAAGAAAAAAAAATGTATTACCAGACAACTCTAGCACTATGAATAATCTAACTGCAAATAAGTTTTATAGCAAAAGAGACAGGGGAAAAAAGTATTCACTTAAATGTTTCATATACAGAAGCCGCAGACCATAGGCAGGCTCCAGGAGCTCGCCTAGTGGCGGTGGCCTGAGATCTGCCCTCTGCCCTCCTAAGCAGAGCTTGAGGTCTCCAGTGTGTGGAAGGCTCAAGAATGCACATACGATGCGATGCTCAGCACCCCCGCAGGGCTGTTTCCAGAGGGCCCAGCATGGGTGCCCCTCGCTGCCCATGCGAGCCACAGCAGGGGGCCTGGCAGCACGGAGGACACCTAACGTACCCATTTCAGTTGTCAGCCATTCTGCAGGCTGCTGTTTTTCATCTGTGCAGCCATATTGTAAATATATTTACAGTCCCAAAGAAGAATATCAGTTTTCTTACCCAAAAGTAAAACATGATTCATGTATTCAAAAAGAACACCACCGATCATAGAGCCACACAAGACTCCGCAGGCTCGGCCCACAAAAATTAGAGAAAGACCGCTGAGATTTTGGTTTACATTTGTTGCCAAATCTTGAAACGTGGGTCCCAGTATACCAACGCTCATTCCCTAAAATTTAAAAAGACAAAATCTTTTTATTTCGAACCGTTAAAATGATGTCTATATAAATGGTAGCTTTTTCTACCATAAAAAAGTGTAAGAGTAATGTAGGGGATTACCTTAAATCCCACAGTCAGGAAAAAATGCAGTGATAGTGTATTATTGCTAGAGATGTAAAGTCCCGTGGCTTCTATTAACCACAACTTAGTTTTTCAAAAACCATTTTATTCTTTTGCCTTTCTTCCTTTTTCTTTTGCCTTTCTATTGTCATTGTTTTCCTTTGTGAACAATACCTTAGAAGGATATGATGTATTAACAGTTAATAAGTCCTATGTGGTGGCACATATTTGTAATCCCAGCACTTGGGAGGCTGGGGAAGAGGATCATTGCAAGTCTCAGGCTAGCCTGGATTATACAGTGAGTTCAACCCAGCCTGAACTACTTAGTGAGACTCTAGCTGGAAAAAAAAAAAAGGTTGATAAGTTGTAACATTAAAATTATGGTTGAAAGAGTTGAATATTTCAAAGTATATTATGTGTACTAACATGAGAATTTAGATGTTAAAAATTTAAATTATCAAAATGGTATTCCCCATTTTTTAAGGTATACAGCAAAAGCAGAATTTCATGTACACATGTGAACTTCTCTGAAGTACACATATACAATCTGCAGGAAAGAAACACTTCGACATTTTTCCAAAGGTACATTTTTCTTCCAAAATCCCAAATCTATCAGGAATGCGGTCTTTAAGGCTTCTTTGGAGAATATTACATATACGTGCATAGGATTAATTTGAACAATAAAATTTTACTCAAAGACAATACATTATCTTGTATATGGTGGTAAGGTAAACTGAGTCTAAGGCAGTCTCACATGTACCAAAGTGAAACATACCTTATTGTATCAATAAACTATGACATGAAGAAGAGCATATTCCTATTGTTTATTAGAAACTAAGGTCAATTAGGTGGGACTCAAATTAGTGCATGCAATTAGTGTGTGTAATTACTGGAAACAAGAGGAAAACTCCGTATGTAACCATAGGAGGAAGAATAAGATGTGCATTTGGAAAGGAAAAGCTTTCCAAATAATGAGGGTTTGTTCATTATTATGGTAAAAAGAGTAATTTTTGTCCTAAAGTAGAACAACTGGATATTCTAAACCAAGAATATGAAAAATACAGGACAAAAATACAGGATAAGAGCATTGTCAAAGTTGTATGAAAGATGAATTGTGGGCTAGGGAGACAGCATGGCAGTCTAAGCACCTGCCTGAAAGATGAATTCTATGAATGGAATTTTTTTTTTTAATATCATAACAATTATTTTATTTTATTTTTTTTCTCTACAGTTTTATTGATAAACATATAGCAATGAGACAGTTTCAAATCAAATCGGAAGTACAGTTTCAACAAATAATACACTGCATATATTCTTCTTAGTGGTTAATTGCTGTACAAGATGCGGACTTGTGATCCTATTTACAAACACCATTAGAACAAATCATTCCAGTCATTAAGACAATGCAACTATATATCTACCCCAACCACTTTGAATACACACTATGAATGGAATTTTATGGGTGATAACAATAGCTCAGACTAGAAGGGAATTATTTAGAAGGTTTTCTAAAAATTGGTCATTAACATCTGAAATGCACTACAAATGGGAACTTGGGGCTATTTCTTAGCTGGCTGATAGGAAATTGTGAAGGATTTTGCACACATTTGAAGTCATTGGACTAGGAAACAAAGATTTTATTTTCCAAGACAATTTCCTGTGCTCATGTTCTCTTTATTAGGATTTTCATCACTTGAGAAAATGGAGTCTGTTCTATGAAAAAAGTTAAGGTTTTTCAATAACTATGAAATTTTCTGTATTTGCCTATGAAGTGTTAATACCACTTTGGTTACATGAAGGACTATTGTTTGAAATGCTGTGCAATCTTATTATGAACCAGTGTTTTAAATCTTTAGTATTTTTAAGGAAACTCCCAAAATCAAACTCTAAATTACTTTTTTCTTGACCTTGAATTAATTTTGGGATTTTCCAGATAAGCCCTACAAATATCTCAAGAAGATATCTCTCTTTATAAAAGAGACTTTAATTGGATTTTATATATTAAATTATGTATATATATTCAAAATTATATATTCAAATATCAGTAATTATAAAACTTTTAGTTATATTTATAGGTATGTTATGTTATTAATATGTTTCAAAAATTGAATGAAGTTCATTGAAACCTAACAGTCCAAGAATATCATCACCAATTCTAATTCTACTTATTAACTTTACCCTGAAGGCATCCTGAACCAGCCAAAAAAAAGCCCATCTACTTATTAACTTTATATATTGTATGAAAGAGCCTGACAGAGTGGCACTGCCTTAATCCTAGTATTGAGGAGGCTGAGGCAGGAAGATGGCAAGTTAGAGGTTATCCTGGGCTATAGAGAAAGATCCTACTTCAAAAGGAAAAAACAAAACAAAACAAAAGAACTCTGTCTCCTTTTTAAAAAAAAAGTATGCAAGAGAAAGAACCAAATTTTCTTGTCACTTGCATCACTATTGTAATAAATGCTCATCAGCTCTTTGACCAAGTCCCTTTTAAGTCTTGTCACTCTTAGGCAGGTCAGTATGTCACCTGATATTTGGCTGAGCCACCATCAGTTTGGAATTCAGGGACATTCGTGAAAAGGACTCTCTCTGTCAAGGGCAGGTTTCAGGTAACTCAGGATCACTCCATTGGCCTGGCTAAGAATTCTCAGTCAACAAACTCCCTGGCTCATCAACCTCAAGCTGATGTTTAATCCAAATTAAAGTGCAGCAAGAATTAATTGTATACTAAGGAAATGACTTGCAGGTTTTCCTGCTGAGTCAGCTAGAGAGGAAATTGTTGATGCGCAACTCGAGCATCCTCTACAAGACTGATCCAGGTCTAATCACCTATCATAACCTACTCAATAAACAGTGCTGTGCAGAGAGCTAGAAAATGTAATGGGTACCAAGAGTGTAAATCCATTGCTAAGCTGCCCACCTGCTTCTTGCTGAGTCTTTCAAGTTTCCATGATTAAAATCACTGCCCTCCCATCCAGGTTTAGTGGTATGCACCTGCAATCTAGCTGCTTTAGGAGACAGAGAGAATTGTTTCTTGGAGGTTAGCTTGGGTGAAATTTCATAAGTCTGTCTCAAAATAAAAATAAAAGAGGGGCTGGAGATGTACCTCAGGGCTCCTTGGGCTCAGTCCAAATACAGTGAGAGAGAGAGAGAGAGAGACAGAGAGAGAGAGAGAGACAGAGACAGAGACAGAGACAGAGACAGAGACAGAGACAGACAGAGAGAGAGAGAGACAGAGAGAGACAGAGACAGAGACAGAGAGAGACAGAGAGAGACAGAGAGACAGACCGAGAGACAGACAGAGACAGAAAGATAGAGGCAGAGAGACAGACAGAAAGAGACAAAAAGAAGCAGACAGAAAGAGAGAGAGACAGACAGAGGCAGAGAGACAGAGACAGAGATAGAGAGACAGAGAGAAAGAAACAGAGAGAGACAGAGAGAGATAAGAGACAGAGACACAGAGAGAGATAAAAGAGACAGAGAGAGATCTGTACTCCAAGACATGGAAGAGGTAAAATAATTTAAAATTAAGAGAAAATATTGAGACAGTACATATTTTTTAATTAAAAACTGTCAATTTTTGGATTGTCAAACTCAATACTGGTAAGAGCAAAAACTTAAAGGGGACCCAAACAGACTTCTGAAACTATATCTGTTGGAGACCTTAAGGTTAAGCTGACTAAAGATATTTCTCTTCATCCTCATTATGGAGATTTTCCTCAAGACTAGGGATTAAGATTTCTCTCCCATCTCAAAATCCTTATCTCCTTCCCCCATTTCCTGCTGCTCTAATCTCTTCCTTATCATTTCAGGAAAATATATAGGGTCATACTATCCGTGACTTCAGTAAAAGCTCATGCTGCTGCAGGAAGCCAGAGGATTTGTAGAATATGCAGCCCAGCATCTCCAAACCAGGGAACCACTGCACCACTGCCAGTGCTGTTCCGGGTTCCCACTCAGTCCTCTTGAGGTCCAAAGGAAGAATGGAAAGCTCCCCTTGATATTGTAGACATCACTGCTCTGAGCTTTCTTTAGAAATAGTACGCTGACCACTCCAAGTAATAACCTGACCACTGCCAAATAGAGAAAAGCTATATGAGAAAAGCAATCTGAAAAACAAAAACAAAGGACTGTGCCTACACAAGACCTAGTGATTACCTATTTGGTCACAAGCAATTGTTTATATGATGTCTCTGCTTTAAAATCAGTCAGAGCCTTTTCCACTAAATGAGACTCTGCATTCTCCCACCAGGCTATAATGGGCGGTGTCTCAGTTACTCTTCTCTCATTGCTTGGACAAATATTCGACACTCAGAATGAAGGAAGGGAAGGTTTATTCAGCTCACAGTCAGTGGAGGTTTCAGTCCATACTCAGCTGGCTCCAAGGCAGAGTGGCACATGGCAGAGAGCAGCCATTCACGGTGGCAGCAAAGAGCAGGGGAGGGGTAGCGGTAACAAAGGCAACAGAGAGCAAGTCTGTCTCCCTTATGTTACATTCAGGCAATCCACCCCAGGCTGGGTGTAGCACTCACACTCATAATCCCAGCAGTACTCAGACCCAAAATCCTAGCGCTGTACCATGAATTAATCACAAACTGTAGAACTGAGCCTCAATGACTGCATGAGGCTTTGCGGAGACAAATACACACAAACCATAACAAGAGGGATAACAAAAAAGACCCACAATGGGCCTTACTCAGTGCTGTGCACACTTACAACAAACATGACTGACCTCCTCAGCTGTCAGTCGGTGACCCTCTTCTCCAGCCCCCAAGGACCTATACTGAGGCTGGAGAGTCTGTAAACACTGTTCAGATGCTTCACTGGTTCAGATCTTGTTCTCTGGATTGACTCGCACTGCCTTCTGAGTAGCTTTCCCTAAAAATTCCCGCCCCTCCTGTACACAGAGGTGGGTGGCAGGCCAGGAGTTCCAAGGCTCTCTAACCTTCATGGTTAGTGGGTGTCCAGGTTCCTATGACTTGTGAGTCATAGGAGTCTAGCTGCACACATGGATACTTATTTGGATCAAGCTGTTTTACAGTCATCCATGGTCCTTAGTCAATATCACTGTCTGAACAAAGACTTTAATCAATTGGGCTACATACAGTTGAGCTCTCTTTATTGTGTGAACTCTGACTGGCTTGATTTTGAGCAGTTGGGCTCATGGACACACCAGTTAAGGGGGTTCTTTAGCTTCTGGATATTACCGATATACCAAGATATCCGTGATGCTGCATCTCCCGAGAGCCATCCTCAAGTCTCCCCAGTGTGTTGTGTGCCCTGAGTTGTTCTCTGTACACCAAAACAACAGAAATGTGAAGCACCAAGAGTCACTCAAATCACTTCTCATTGTCAACTGTGGACTACAGAGTTAGACCCTCTCAGTTAATTATAGTGGTGATAGAAAGGGTCAAGTGCCCAAGACTTCGCTGAAGCCTCAGCGGGGGGAGACTGACCAACAGTATAGACTGTTACATTAGATCTGGCCTGAATCTGCCTGTGTATTTGGGGTACCTAATTTGTCAGCATTGCAACCTGCCTGTTTGTGAAACAAGTAGCTGAGCTGCCAAAGGTTCAGGCAATCCCAGGCTGCATGCTGCTCCTAAATGTGCAAGGATCAGGGAGCTGTGGCTGGTCAAGCTACTTCTGTGTGTCACTTTCTTGTTCTCTGTCTAGACACCGCCAGCCAAGTTCCTGTGTGCAATTTTTCTAAATCTTTAACTCTTTCAGGTAGTGTCCAGTTTCTGAGTCACTGCTTTCTAAAAAAAAGTGCTTGAGTTAGATCCCAGGTACTGATTTTGATCCCTGGTACATAAAAAGAAAAAAAAAAAGTGCTAAAGTGAACTTTTTTGTGGTACAGGGATCGAACTTGGGAACTCACTCTTTCCAGACAGGCACTTATACCACTGAGCTATCTCCCAGGCTAGAATGAATTTTTTAATAGATGTCATCTTTTTAATAGATATCAGCAAGAACTAAGCAATCATCGGCTTTCAGGGGAAGTTCCTTGGACCCTCTGAAAAAAAAAATTGTTTCTAATTCCTGATTGCGCTGAGCAGTTAATACTGTGTGCCTCGGGCTCCAACAGGAGCCATCTGGGGGTGAGCTCCTGGGTTAGCAGAGGCAGCAAGCAAGTCCATTAACTTTGCAGCCCTCTGCTCTAAGCAGCAGAGTTGCTTTTGGACCAGCAGGAGCTGATCAGGACTCAGGATCAGGGTGTGCAAGAGGAAGGAAGGGTGAGTAATGACTCACCTATTACTTTATGCCTTTGAAGGACCTGGCAGAGTGAGATCACCAGGCACTTGCAATGAATTACTTCTTACTCCCCCCTCCCCCCATGCTGCTTCCAGCCACCAAAACATTCTAAGAAACAAGGTGGCTCTGACCGAGATGCTAAGTGACCAAAAATAACTCTGAGAGGGACTTACACTCCCAACTCCCCAGGATCTCAATTGCCAAGTGTTCTTCTCCATGGGAGAGATTTCCACAGATGCGGAATTGAGGGGAAGCCCAGTGGCTTGGCCCAAAAGATGCTTCTAGTCCTCCACACTTAAGGCTCTGAAGGCTCCATGAACACAGGTTTGTGGGCAGAGTAACAGATATTCCTGGCTCTACCATTTAATCAGTAGTTTGATTCAGAAAAGTTACCTTCCTCTCTCAGTCAGTTTTCTAGCTGCAGGATTAAGTGGCTGGCTGAACTTGAACTTAGTGTGGTGGCCACTAGAAACAGGAAATCCCAGAAAACTCACTCTTCTGTGTGATAATTTGGCACGTGGCACAGCAGTGGCGAAAGGCCTGGGCAACGCTTTGTGTGTCTCCCCAAAGCATCAAGGAGACAGGAAATTTTGCTGCAGTTGAAAAACACACTGTACTAGGAAAATAAGCTTCCCACTTGGCTGTAGCCCTCCTGATCACCGCTGTACCCCCGTGTTAGCTGAATAAACCGAGGCCCAGGCAGATAGCTATTGACCCAAAGTGATAGTGTGCAGGGACCAACATGCGACTCTGACTGGGAGGGCCACGCTCTCTGCTGAGAACCTCTGGGCCCGGGAGGGTTGCAACCCCAGCTCTCACCAGCCCCAGGAAGGCGGCATACACGATCACCGTGGTGAACCAGCGCAGCGCGCTCCCTGTCCGGGCGCTCGGCCTGGGCACCACCGCCTTCGGCTCAGGCTCCGGGGCTGCGGCATCGTGGTGTCGCTGCGTAGCAGCCAGGGATCTGGCCGCACCGAACTCTGCTTCCAGCTCCAGCTTGGTGGCGACGGGGAGGTGGCCTTGTAGCCGCCGAGATTTTCTTCGTCGGACCCTGTGCAGAGCCGAGCCCTGCTCTTTCGCGGCCCGCAGGCCCCTCCCAGCGCTGCCTTCTCCCAGGGACAGTCCTGCATCCCTGTCTAGCCGAAGCGGACTTTGGACCACTTGTGCGTTCCGGGAGACCGGTGGCGCGCTCCATCCCAGGAAAAGCCTGCACGGGTCACGTGATAGAAACAGAGGCTTGTGTTTACCAGACCAGAGTTTAACCCGGAGCTAATGTAGTTGCCTGGGAGACCAGAAAGGTCTCAGGGGCAGCATCAGTAAGGCCACCGAGGCCAGTGGGGCCCTGTTTAGTGGCTGAATCAGCTGAAGCTGGAGCTGCAGCCTCCGAACAAAGAATCTGAGGGATAAGTATCCCCAGACAGGTAGCAATGTAGCCACACACTGCAGGGTGGAAGCTCGTGCCCCTGGGGCGAGGGACCCGGAAGGTGCTATCCCCAGATCTCAGCCTTTATTCTTCCATGTCTGAGGTTAGTCGCCAGCAGAATTTATTTATTTTTTTTTTTACCTCTTGGGCAAGCTTTCGTGTTTAACCTCTCAATCCTCACAGTTACACTCAGAACACGATTTTAGACCAATTTCCAGATAGGGAGATTAAGGCACAGAAAATAAAGAACGCCTGACCCAAGAACAGTCAGGGAATCATTGGTCGTGCATCGTGTATAGACTCATAGGGAGACCGATGTCAAACGTAGGATGACACAAAAGGTGTAATAGAGTTTAATAAATGTGCTAAGTACAGTCAAAGAGTCTGCCATGTATGAGAACCTATCTTAGTTTTGGGTGTTTGGGAAAGTTTTTTTTTTTAAATAATTTCATTGAGAAACAAATATCAAGGAGACACTTTCACAACTGATTACTGACACATTTTCAATAATTAATACATTGCATATTGTTGTCTTAGTGGTTATTCATTGTACAAGATGCAGACATGATATCCTGTCTCAAACACTATTATAACAAACCTCTCTGTTCATTGAATTAAGAGAATGGGGTTGTATATCTATCCTAACTTTTTTGAGTATACAGATACAAAAGGGTCGTTCGTTTCTATCCCACTTTTTTGGTTAGTTTTGTCAGAGAAGGGCATTCCATTGTCACTTAAATATTGTAGGTGCTTGAATTCAGCAGAATCTCCCAATATATTTCAGTAGTCCATAATAGTAGTGGATTTTCCATAAGCCTGGCAATGTCCAAAGTTGTTGACTTGAGCTTTTTACAGCTCAGCATATTAATGTGGCTTTACTATTTATGCTTCGTTTTCATACTTTTCTGCTGGATGGTTAAGACCAAGATAAAGCAAGACCTATGTAACAAGAAATGTAACTTTTGTATCTGATAAGGTCATTCAAATTCCCTCAGTATTTAACCTGAAACCATATACCATAGTTTGTAGATCCTTTGTGTCAGCCATATGGATGAGTCACCGCCATTGCTTGACCAATTTGCTCTCTGTGAAAGCCTGAGAGAATATTTTCTCTCCGTGAGACTCTCTTTAGGCACACTCCTCATCACTGATCACATTCCTCTGTGGCCCCATAATCTTCTTGATCAGAAAATTTGGGACACAACTGAGTTACAGGATGTTACAGTATAGGTTCTCCTATGTCCTGAGTGCTCACTGACCTTGAAAGGCTAGGGCCAAAATGTTAGCTGTCCTTGCAGCCCTTCTTTTCCTCTAATTTTTTGTCTGCAAACTTAGGTTGTTAACCCTCCAGAAGAGAATCTTATTATTACTCTACAACATATGCAGTTGGGTTTAACCTAACTGTCTGAATATCAAACATCTTAGGCATAGCATGGAACAGGTATTTTCCATCAAGTATTGACATGTTAAACTTTAAGTCCTGGCAGAATATGAAAACAAAAATTAAAAAAATTTGAAAAAATATGAATAAACAATTACATAATTTTACAAAGAAATTAATCTAACAATATACAGCATTGTAGTAGGACTTCCTGTGATATTCTTTTCCTGTCACTTGTTTTCATTTATTGCCCTTTTTTTTTTTAAACAAACATTTACTGGAGAGACAGTATGGCAGTAATTGGTATGTCTTGACAAGCAGTATGCATTTAGAAGACCAGAATGACAGGCATTCCAAGCATGACCCTACCATTACACATTGCTATCTTCAGTGCAACTGCTTAGTTCACAGGTATCAGCATATATACTTAGTCAAGGTGAGAATCCTACCAATTAACTGCTAGTTTCAAAAACATGCTGCAGAGTCTCAGGATCCTTGCCTTACCCATCTTGTACATATAAATGTATGCCTTTGCCCCTTCATATTTCCCAGCTTTTCTCCTTGTCCTCTCCTCATTTTCCAATCCTCAAGTTCTTGCTTTCCTTTTAATTGTGTTATACCTTTCTATTTGTATTTCTTCATTTGAGTTCTTATACTAGAGAGACTATATGATATTTACACATGTGGTCTGGTTTATTTCACTTATGAGTATATCTTCAAGTGGCATCCACTTAAATATGAAGGCTTTGAGTTTATCACTCTTCATAGCTTAGTAATACTCCATTGTATAAAAATACAACATCTTCCTCATCCATTCCTCAGGTGACAGGCATCTTGGTTGTTTCCAAGATTTGGCTATCACAAATTGTGCTGCTATAAACATAGATACACATATATCACTATGATATGTCATTTTCAGTTCCTCTGGGAAAATTTCCAGTAGGGGGATAGCTGGTTTGAATGGGATTTCCAGTCCTAGTTTTTTAAGGATTCACCACACTGATTTCCACAATGGTTGCACCAGTCTACATTCCCACCAGCAGTGGAGAAGGGTTCCTTTTTCCCCACAGCCTCTCCAACATTTGTCGTTGGTTGATTTCTTTATGATAGCCATTTTTGGGGGTGAGATGATATTTCAGTGTTGTTTTAATTTGCATTTCATGGATGGCTACTGGTGTGCAGCATTTTTTCATATATTTATTTGCTTCTTTAATTTTATTCTCTGAAAAGTGTGTATTCATCTCAGATGCCCATTTCTGGATTGGGTCTTTAAATTTTGGGGCCCTAATGGCTTTTAGTTCTTTATAAATTCTAGAAAGCAGACCTTTTGTTTGAGTGCTTATTAGTCAAGATTTTTTTTTTCAAAATTTGTGATTGTCTTTTCACTTTGTTGGTAATTT
>NW_004524666.1:10509591-10519852 GCF_000260255.1 Octodon degus | reverse complement strand
GAGCCATCTCCCCAGCCCCTGGTAATTTCTTTTGACTTGCAAAAACTTCTTAATAGGAGGAGGTCCCAGTTGTTAATTCTTTCAAGTATTACCCGTGCAATTTGATTTTTGTTCATGAACTCTTTGCCTACCCCTACATCTTCAAGAGTTCCTCCTACTTTCTCTTTCAGGAGATTCAGTGTTTCTGTTTAAATGTTTAGATATTTAATCCACTTTGACTTTACCTTAGTCATGGTGATAGACCTGGGTCAAGTTTTAGTTTTAGGCATGTACAGAGCCAGTTTTTCCAGCACCATTTGTTAAAGAGGCTATCTTTCTTCCAGTAAGCGTGTTTGGCCCCTTTTTCGAACATCAGGTGGCTGAGTGTGCTCATAGAGGCTTCTACATCTTCTAATCTATTCCATTGATCCTCAGGTCTATTTTATTGCCAGTATCATGCTGGTTTTATCACAGTAGGCTTGTAGTATAATTTCTCATCGGGAATTGTAATGCCTCCTGCCTTGTCTTTGTTGCCCAGGATTGCCTTTGCTATTCTTGGTCTTTCCTGGTTCCAAATAAATTTTAGGAATGATTTCTATAGGTCTGTGAGGTATGTTGTGGGTAGTTTGATAGGGATTGCATTAAATCTGTACAGCAATTTTGGGAGTATGGTCATCTTCACAATGTTGGTTCTTCCTATCCAGGAGCAGGGAATATCTTTCCATTTTCTGAAATCCTCTATGATTTCTTTTTTCAGAGTACTGTAATTTTCCTTGAAAAGATCTTTGACTTCTCTAATTAGATGAATTTCAAGGTATTTCACATTCCACGGTGCTATTGTAAAAGGTATTGTTTCTTTTAATTTCCCTCTCAGTGTGTTTGTTTTCTGTGTAGAGGAATGCTATTGACTTTTGGGTATTGACTTTGTATCCTGCTATGCTACCCAATTTGTGTATCAATTCTAGTAGCTTCTTGGTGGAGTTTTTTTGATCTTCCAAGTAAAGTATCATGTCATCTGAATAATGATAATTTAACTTCTTTACCTATTCTTATTCCTTTTATTTCTCTCTTGTCTAATGTTTCCAGAACTATATTAAATAGGAGAGGTGATAGAGGACATCTTTGTCTTTTGACCAAATCTGAGAGGAAAAGATTTCAATTTTTCCCCATTTAGAGTTATATTAGCCATTGGGTTGTCATAGATGGATTTTATCAGATTGAAGTAGAGGCCTTCTATTTCAATTTTCTGTAGGACTTTGAACATGAATGAGTGTTGGACTTTGTCAAAGGCCTTTTCTGCATCAATTGAGATGATCATGTGGTTTTTAGATTTGGCTCTATTGATATAGTGTATTACATTTACAGATTTGTGTATATTGAACCATCCTTGCCTCCCTGGGATGAATCCTACCTGGTCATGGTGTATAATCTGCTTGATGATTTGCTGTATTCTATTTGCTATGATTTTATTGATGATTTTGGCATCTATGTTCATGAGGGAGATTGGACTGTAGTTCTCTTTTTTAGTTGCATCTTTCCCTGGTTTTGGTATCAATATAATACTGGCCTCCAGGAATGATTTTGGGAGAACTGCTTCTGTTTCAATTTTATTGAAGAGTTTGAGGAGTTTTGGGATTATATCTTCTGTAAATTTCTTGTAGAATTCAGCTGTGAATCCATCAGGGTCTGGACTTGTCTTTGTCAGTAGGCTTCTTATTATATTTTGTATTTCATTGGATATTATTAGGTTACTTAGAGATGGTATATCTTCTTGATTCAGTTTTGGTAATTTGCACCTTTCTAGGAATCCATCCATTTCTTCTGTGTCTTCTATTGTATGACAGTAAAGGTTCTCAAAGTAGCTATTGACAATTTTCTGAATTTCCACTGGATCTGTGGTAGTTACACCCTTTTCATTCCTTATTGCTTGTATTTGAATTTTTTCTTTTCTTCTTTTTGATGAGGTTAGCTAAGGGCTTATCAATTTTATTTAATCTTTCAAAGAACCAGCTTTTTGATTTGTTAATTTTTGAATTGTTTTCTTCATCTTAATTGAATTAATTTTTGCTCTAATTTTTATGATTTCCTCCCATCTTTGGGCTCTGGGTTTGGTTTGCTCTTCCTTTTCTAGATGTTGGAGGTGCATCACTATAGTGTTTATTTGTTCCCGTTCTGCTTTCCTAATGTGTGAGTTCACAGCTATGAATTTCCCTCTGAGAACTGCTTTTATCGCATCCCATAAGTTCTGATAAGTTGTGCTTGAATTTTCATTGAATTGTAGATATTGTTGAATTTCTTGTTTAAATTCATCTGTTACCCATTGGTTGCTGATTAGGGTGTTGTTAATTTTCCATGTATTGGGGCTGGCAAGATAGTTCAGTGGTCTAAAATGCCTGCTTAGGCAAGCTTAGGCAAGCATGCAGGGACCTTGGTTCAATCCCCAGCACTACATTCCATGCCAGTCCTGCCCCCAGAGTGGGCTGAGCTGACCATAAAAAAGAAAAAAATAAATAAAGGAAACATTAAAAAAAATAAATCCATTAAAATTTTTTTCCATGTATTTTTTTTTTTCTGTTTTCTTGCCTTATTTCCAGTTTCATTGCACTGTGGTCAGATAATGTGCATGGGATAATTTCTGTTTTCTTGCATAGACTTAAGCATGCCCTATGGGCCAGTATGTGGTCTATTTTAGAAAATGACCCATGTGCAGCTGAAAAAAATTGTATATTGAGCTGTGGTTGGGTGGAACACTCTGTATATGTCCACTAAATCCATTTGTTCCAAGGTCTGGTTCAGTTCTGCTACTTCTTTGCTAATTTTTTTGTCTGCTCAACCTATCTTTTTGGATAATGTTGTGGTAAGGTCTCCTGCGATTTTGATATTGGATAGTAGATTATTCATGTCCATTAAGATTTGTCTTATATAATTGGGTGCTCCTGTGTTTGGTGCGTATACATTTATAAGTGTTACCTGTTCCTCTTGAATTTTTACCCTAACCAGTATGTAGTGGCCTTCTTTATTTCATTTGATCATTCTTGGTTTGAAGTTGAGACTATCTGAGAAAATGATTGCTACCCCTGCTTTTTTCTGAGGTGCTGGGGAGTGTAGTATTGTTTTCCATCTTTTGACTTTCAGCCTATGAATTTCTTTTTGAGCTAAGTGTGTTTCTTGTATACAGCATATTGTTGGATTGTGTTTCCTAATCCACTGTGACAATCTATTTCTTTTAGTTGGTGAATTGAGTCTGTTTACATTGATGGTTATAATTGAGATGTATTGACTTATGATAGACATGTTATTTACCTGCTGTTGTTTACTCCTTTTTCTCCTGTGTTTGTTTTTTCTATTTAGTGGGCACCTTTTGTTCTTGTTTATGGAGTTCTGATCATTTTGTCCCATTGTAGAATATCTTTTAGTAGTCTGTGTAGGAGTGGCTTTGTCATCATGAAATTCTTTCATTGTTCTTTGTCACGGATGTATTTCACTTCTCCATCAAACTTGAAAGAGTGCAGGTATAGTAGTCTGGGCTGGGATTTGTTTTTATAGAGGACTTGAAGTACTCTGCTCCATGCTCTTCTTGCCTTCATGATTTGTGAAGAGAAGTCGGCCGTAATTCTGTTGGGTTTTCCTTTGAATGTGATCTGTTTCTTTTCTCTAGCGGCTTTCAGTATATTATTCTTGTGCTGGATTTCTGAGATCTTGACTATTATATGTCTTGTTATGTTTTTAATTGGGTTGAAGTTATTTGGCACTCTGTATGCTTAAGTTACCTGAATGTCAGATTGTTTCCTCATATTTGGAAAGTTTTATGCTATTACTTCTGCCCATATTCTTTTTATATCATTTGTATTGACTCCTTTCTCATTGATGCCTATTAGTCTCACATTGTTCATCGTTGCATCATCTTCCAGGTGATGAATTGTTTTTTCTTCCATCCTAGTTTTTTTTAAGAGATCCTTTCTTACCTTTTCACTAGCTGCACCAGCATCTTCAAGATCTGAAACTCTATCTTAACTTTCACTTAAACAGTGTTGCAAGCTTGTGATTGAGATTTTAACTTCCTGTATATCTCTTTGACTCTGCTTCATTTGGTCTATTCCTTTCCTGTATTGCTCATTCAAGGAATTCATCATTTTTCTAATTTCCTCTATTTTTTTTTATTAATGTCTTCTTTAGAAGCAGGTATTATTAATTTTTTACTACAGAGATTTTTTTCAGATCAGGTTTCCTCCATGTTTCTGCATTTGATTCTTTACTTCAGATGCTATTAATTCAGAGATTTCTTTTTTTATTTCATAGATTAATTCTGATCTGAATTCCTCTATGCCTTTCTACTGGTGTTTCTTTACTTCTGATGGTATTAATTCAGAGATTTTTTTTTTGTTTCAGAGATTAATTCTGATCTGAGTTCCTCTATGCCTTTCTGCTGTTGTTTCTTTACTTCAGATGCTATTAATTCATACATTTCACCTGAACTAGTGTCCTCTGCACTTGTTCTAGGTGGGCTCAAGGCCTGAGATTATTTTGCTCCTTCTCTTTGTCATTTCATATAGCACTGACCTCTGACCTTTGGTGTAGAGGTTTGGTGCATTATAATCTTAGCACTTACTGAAATTCGGGTGCAGATCTGTTAAGTTTGAGTTTATCCAGTTGTGCCTGGCTTGGGTCTAGCTGTTGTGCTCAGCTCCTTCCTGGTGCAGCCCTTGGAACTGAACCTGTTGTGCCCTTTTAGTGTGCTTGGGAGAGGGGCTCTGGAAGGGTGGAGGGGTCCCATGGGTGTGGCAGAGGGTCTCACTCATGTGGCATGACTGGGTTTTGGTCCAGAGAGTTCCCACAGGTGGGCGCATGGGAGCTGAAAGCTCTCCCACCCACTGTCTGGGCCTGGGCTTGGCCTGGATCTGGGGGGTCCCAAATGTGTGGCAGAAGTTCTCACTCACTTGGTGGGCTTGGGGTGTACTCCAGTGGGGTTCCAAGGGTGCAGTAGAGGGTCTCACTCATGCGGCGTGCCTGGGTTTTGGTCTGGAGAGTTCCACGGGTGGGCACACAGGGAAAGTATTTTTGAGAAATGTCTTTTATGGTTGCAATAGGGGGTAGATAAAAGAGAATAGAAGGTGATGTGTTGAAGATGGGTAGGTTGTAAAGAGCTCTGAATGCCACACAAATGAGCTGGGGCTCAACTCACTTCTATTAGCATACTTAGATTTAATACAACCAGAAATGGCCTCTAGAAATACCAAGATTCATTATAGCTCACCTTTTTCACTTAAAACTGAACTCTTCCTATTATCTTCAATTATACAGTTCCCTTGTCTACAGCAGTTTCTTTTTCTGACTGTGAATCATCTGAGATCTAGTCGAAATGTCCCTCTCTCTCTCCATTTATCACCAAGTTCCCTCTGTCTCCATTTATTGTGAAGTTCAAAAGACATAATTAACACAAATTTTCAGATCTCTTGGTTTTTATTAAAATTTGTAGAGTTGGGTCATGTGCAATTCTGTAAAACACAACATGTTCACATGAGCTGAGCAAAGGATTAGAAGAAACAAGACATGTAGAAAGTAGACTGGAAAATCACAATTTTAAAAAATGCACCCTCCTTTTCTTGCAGTACTAGGAATCAAACCCAGGGGTGCTGTACCTCTGAGCTATATCCCTACCCCTTTTTTTTTATTTTGAGACAAGGTCTTGCTTAGTTGCTAAATTGTCCAGGTGGGACTTCAGTCTGTGAGACTCGTACCTTAAGCTCTCTCAGTACTGTAAAATTGTACTGTTAAGAAAAACTGCGAGGGCTGGCCAGATAGCTCAGCGGATTAAAGTGCCTGCAGCATCATCTTCAGCTCCTCCAGGTTGATGTAACAATCAGCGTTCTTGTCAAACATGTGAAAGAGATCAGACAGCTCCTCAGACTTCCCTTTGCTGTCAGCCTTCATGCACTGAACCATGCCGCTGCCATCCTTGTCCACCTCATCGATCGTCTCCTGCAGTTCCTCCAGCATGGGGTCTCCATTTATCACCTTTTCACTAGCTGCACCAGCATCTTCAAGATCTGAAACTCTATCTTCACTTTCACTTAAAAGGTTTTGCAATCTTGTGATAGAGATTTTAAGTTCCTCTATATCTCTTTGACTCTGTTTCATGTGATCTATTTCTGGCACCAGTCAGGCACCAGGCTTCCAACCCTGTTGTGCAGTGCTGGCCCTGTGCCACCCTCACCTCAGGATGTGCTGTGAGGGTGACTGAGGCTGCATGTGGTGGCATGCACCTATAATCCCAGAGTTTGGTGGGCTGAAAACAGGAGGATCACTACGAGTCTGATTTATATAGTGAGATCCTGTAGACCCTGTCCTAGAATACAAAAAATAAAAATAAAAAAATAAAGTTCAGTTTGAGCCCCAGTTTCCCATCCAAAGCCTGGGTCTTCTCAATGGCAGAGCCTCTACCCCAAATCCGGGTTGCTTCCCCACAACACAAGACAGCCAGTCATGCCTTGAAGGCATTCGGAGCAAAAAAAAAAACAAAAAAACAAATCCGGGTTGCTGGGCCCAGAACCCCTCTGCAGCCCACTAGCTGGACTCCAGTTCCAGACTCCACCTCACTTCAGGTAGAGCAACTGACAGAAGAGCAAAAAATTGAGTTCAAGGCAGCCTTTGATATCTTTGTGCTGGGCACTAAGAATGGCTGCATCTGCAGCAAGAGGCTGGGCAAGGTGATAAGGATGCTGGGCCACAAGCCTGCACCGGAGGAACTACAGGAGATGATCGATGAGGTGGATGAGGATGGCAGCGGCACGGTAGGCTTTGATGAGTTTCTGGTCATGATGGTTTGGCGCATGAAAGCTGACAGCAAAGGGAAGTCCGAGGAGCTGTCTGATCTCTTTCACATGTTTGACAAGAACGCTGATTGCTACATCGACCTGGAGGAGCTGAAGAGGATGCTGCAGGCGACAAAGGAGACATCACAGAGGATGACATCAAGGAGCTTAGGAAGGACAGTGACAAGAATAATGATGGCCCGATCAACTATGATGAGTTCCTGGAGTTCATGAAGGGTGTGGAGTAGACACTGACCTCTCAGAACGGCCGGGCCCCAGCATCCATTCTAGCCAGGCCCAGGGTGGGTGCACGGGGCTGGTGTCCCCAGACCCTGAGCATGGATGTATCCTTGATTACTGACCCTCTTTGACTCCCTCACCCTTGTCCTGGGAATCCTCACTCCAGGAAAAAATAGATAAATTAATTAATTAATCAAAGTTCAGTTTGATTATACTACACTTGCCAGAAATGACTCCACTCTGGTTCAGTATGTGTTGGTCTAGGGCAGGAACTCAATCCAAAACTCCAGCCTCTCACAAATTTCACCGAATATATGAATCAATATAATTATCCCTACCTACATTTAAACCTTTATTATCTCTTGCTGCAATTGTTGTGGCATCACTCTCATTGGCTTTCTTCCTTTTATTGTTCTGTCCTCCAAATCAATGTCGTCCCTAAGAATCTTAACTGATACACAAACCTGCTCCTTAAAGCCCTTCAAGGCCTCTTTCAAAATAAAATCCAACTTCACGTGTCCCTGCCTACCTTCTTTGCTTCATTTCTTGATAATCTCATGTCATTATTTATGTTCCAACAACATCAGAATTGCTGTTCATTCTTGATACACGTTTGTTCCTCTTACCTGCGATCACACTGTCCCCTCTTGTGCTCCCTCTTTCTTTCACGTACCGTGGTACAGACCACTAGCAATTTTCCAAAGTCTTTGCCCTTTCTGAACTAATGAGGTAAATCTAGTGCATGGCTGTCCAACCCCACTACATTTTTCAATTTAATGTGCAAATGCAGCAGCCGGCAGAACAAGAGCAGAAGGTTCTAGTGGCCCCTTAAGACATTGGATGTCCTTCTCCAGCTGAGTCTCAGACAGGACTGTGACAGTCTCCATTACACAGATGATAACAAAGCTGTACAAGACAACTGACTCACAAAATGGAAGGAGTCTGCCCCTGAATGATGCCTGCAGCACAGCCACTTGCCAACCTGGAATGCGTTCCTCTGTTAGCTGAGGTGAAAAAATGAATTTTTGTTTACAGTAGCTTAGTCTCCTGGAAGTAATATGATCTGCCTTATTAATGCCTGTTTGACAGTCATGTACAATTGACATAGAATCTTTCTGGAATTTCAAAGTAAAATTAATCTTTGTTTTGTTTTGCTTCTGGTTTTTGGGGATGAACCCAAGGCTTTTAGGCTGAACTTTACACCGACCTACCCAGCATTTAAATTTTAATTTAATTTTATTTTATTTTAGGCAGGGCCTTGCTAAGTCACTAAACTGGCCAGGCTGGGCTCAAACTTGGGATCCTCCTGCCTCAGTCTCCCAAAGTACTGGGATTACAGGCCTGTGCCACCAAGCCCAGCTCATATGTAATTTTTGTGTTTGATGGTAGTCTCTATTGGAATCCTTCTTTTTTGCTAGCAGAACTGTGACACAGTCCTGCATTATGGAGACTTACACCTGTAATCCCAACACTGAGAAACTGAAGGAAAAGGACTGGGAGTTCGAAGTCAGCCTGGGCCACACAGCAAGATTCTATGTCAAACACAGACAAAAATTGCATACTATTACTGAAATTGAACAAAGACTTCTTTTATAGTACTGGAGACTGAAGCCAGGAAGCACACACTTCCAACACCACCGCTCTTTAAAATTTTTTTGAGATAGGGTGGCTCCAAATTGCCCAGATTGGGTCTGAACTTGCATTTTCCACATCTTAACCTCCCAAGTAGCTAGGATCACAGTCATGCAGGACCACGAGCAAATAACAGAGGCTGCTTGTTAAACTATCTTTTGTAGTTGTTAAATCATCTGGAACCCATCATTTCTCTCTCTCTCTCTCTCTCTCTCTCTCTCTCTCTCTCTCTCTCTCTCCCTCTCTCTGTCATTTTCTTTTTGGTACTGAGATTAGACTTCAGGTCTTTGCACTGGTCTATGTCCTGACCCTCATTCTTATTTTGACACAGGGTCTGCTCTTGCTTAGTCACTAAATTGCATTTCCTGGCTCAAACTTGCCATCCACTAGGGGAGTACAGGCTGCCCCCACCATGCCTGGGTTTTTTTTGTTTTGTTTTGTCTTGTCTTGTTTTGTTTTTTAATAGTGACACAGAATTTCACTAAGCCAAATAATAGGAATTCAACAATATTTGTTATATTGCATATTGTTGTTTTCAAATTAGTTCTTCAGATTGACAGACATAAATAAGCAAAATTTGTCAAAAAATTTGTAAAGAATTAAAAAGAAGAGAAAAATAAACATTAATTGCTCCTTTTAATAGACCAATAGAAATTAGCAGTATAATTTTCCAGGCTATCTTGTGTATATACATATATATTTCTTTTACCTTTCCTTCTTTCTTTTCTCCTTTCCCTCATCCAGTTGTTCTTATGGTTGAACAGTTTCCTTCCCTTTTACTGTATCTATTGTATCTTTCAGATTTTGTTTACTCTTCCAGGTTCTTAGACTAGGGAGACAATACAATGTTGACACCTGCAGCTGATTTATTTCACTTATGAGTATGGTTTCTAGTTGCATCCATTTACCTATAAAAGCCTCAAGTTTATCTTAAGTTGAGTAATACTTCCCCATAGAAAAATACCACACTTTATGTCAATTTTATATCTATTTGGGTTGTATCCAAGATTTAGCTATGACAAATCCCACTGCTATAAACATGGGTGTACATAAGTCACTGTGATACAATGTTTTCAGTTCATTTGGAAAAATATCTAGGAAAGGAATAGCTGGGTTGAATGGGACTTGTAATCCTAGCTTTTTGAGGAATCACCACACTGATTTCCACAGTGGTTGTACCAGTCTGCACTCCCACCAACAGTGCAGAAGGGTTCCTTTTTCCCTCAGCCCCTCCAACATTTGTTATTGGTTAACTTCTTGATGTTAGCCATTCTTTCTGGGGTGAGATGGAATTTCAGTGTTGTTTTAATTTGCATTTATCAAATGACCAATAGTGTTGAACACTTTCTTATATATTTATTTGCCATTTATATTTTTTCATCTGAGAAGTATATATTCATCTCAGATGCCCATTTTTGGATTGGGTCTTTGAATTTTGAGAATCTGATTTTTAAAACTTCTTTATATGTTCTAGATAGAAGTCCTTTGTCTAAGTGACATTTGGCTAACTTTTTTTTCTTTTTTCTTTTTTTTTTTCTTTTGGCAGAACCAGGGATTAAACTCAGTCCCCTGCTCTTGCCAGGGAAGCACTTATTCTA
>NW_004524666.1:10500665-10509401 GCF_000260255.1 Octodon degus | reverse complement strand
TTTAGTGTTTCTGTTATAATATTTAAGTCTTTGATGCATTTTGACTTTAGTTTAATGCACGGTGATAGACATGGGTCTAATTTCGGCCTTTGGCATGAAGAAAGCCAGTTTTTTCAGCACCATTTATTTAAAAAGCTATCTTTCTTCCAGAAAACATATTTGGCTCCTTTGTCAAGCAGAAGGTGACTGAGTTTGTTTGTAATTGTGGCTGCATCTACTAATCTGTTCCATTGATCCTCGGGTCTGATTTTTTGCTAGTACCAAACTGCGCTTATCACAGTAGCTTTGTAGTATAATTTTAAGTCAGGGATTGTGATGCCTCCTGCCTTTCCTTTGTCACCCAGGATTACTTTTGCTATTCTAGGTCTCTTCTTGTTCCAGGTGAATTTTAAAAATGTTTTCTCTGTATCTGTGATGTACACTAGTGGGATTTCAATCTGTATTACATTGAATCTGTGTAACAATTTTGGGACGATGGCCATTTCCACAATGTTGAGTCTTCCTATTCATGAGCAAGGAATGTCTTTCCACTTTCTGCAATCTTCTTTGATCTCTTTTATTCAGAATGCTATCCTTTTCACTGTCTAGCTCTTTTACTTCCTTTAATAGATTAATTCCTAAGTATTTCATTTTTTTTTTTTTTTGGATGTTATTGTGAAAGGTGTGGTTTCCCTAATGTCTCTCTTGGTGTGTTTGTTTGTGGACCAAATGCTAGTTGATTTTTGTATCCAGCTACATTACTAAATTTGGTTATTAAATCTACAAGTGTTTTGCTGGTTTTCTGTATAGAGTATCATGTCATCCGTGAATAATGGTCATTTCACTTCTTCCTTTCCAGTCCTTGTTCCTTTCATTTCTCTCTCTTGTCTAATTGTTCTGGCGTATGTTTCCAGAACTATATTGAACAGGAGTGGTGACAGTGGACATCCTTGTTTGTGATTTTGATTTTCTGATTTTGAAATGAAGGCTTTCACTTTTTATCCATTTAGTGTGATGTTGGCTGTTGGTTTCTCATAGATAGCTTTTATCAGGTTAAGGTAAAGACCATCTATTCCAATTTTCTGTAGGGTTTTTTTTTTATCATGAATGAGTGTTGGACTTTGTTAAAAGCTTTTTCTGCATCTATTGAGATGATCATGTGATTTTTGTCTTTGACTCTGTTGATATGCATATTACATTTATTGATTTTCATATACTGAATCACTCCCACATTTCTAAGATGAATCCCACTTGGTCATGGTGTATATTCTTTTTGATGATTTTCTGTATTCTCTTTGCTAGTATTTTATTGAGAGTTTTTTGTATCTGTGTTCAATAGGGAGATTCATGCCTTATGTTTTTTAAAAATGGGAATTAATAGGGTGACTCTGAATAGACAGCCATTTGTGCTGGAATCATGCAGCCACCCACCCCCCCTACACTGGGAATAGCAGCACCTGACCTCATTTAGGTCCATTTTCTATTTTTTGAGCCACTGTGCCACGACCCTGTGGCCCTGAAGGTGCCAGTGACAGAAGAAAGAACAAGAGAGCCAAGGAGTGTCTCCTGGAGCAAAGAGTAGGATTAATTCCCTCCAGGACCAGAGAAGTTGTGCCAGCAACAGAGAACCCCTTCTGAGGCACAGCAAGACATGAAGGCTCATGGAACCTTTTGAATAGCAAATTGAAGGCAACCTGCCAGAGATGAAAGCTCAGATTCACAGCTGCCGGGACCAGGGAGAAGTTCAAATTGTCACTTCCCTTCTCTGCATTAGATTCTGTCTCTTCAATTTCTTTGTAGGTTTTAATTTTCTTGGATTTTTTCATGTTTCCCAAGTTGTTCATACTTACCTAATTTTTTTCTTCTCCAAGTTGTTATTTTCCAGTGTCTGGATTCCAAATCTCAGAAAGGTTGGAGGTTTTGTTTACCACTCTATCATTTTCTGATGTTGTCTTCAATTTCCTTCTTCAAACACAGTGGTTTTCATTCTACAGGTCTTTCACTTCCTTAGTTAGGGTAATTCTCAGTATTTCATTTCTCTTCATGCCATTGTGAATGGTATTTTGTTCTAATTTCTTACTCATTATTGGTGTGCAGGAACATCATTGATTTTTGTGTGTTGAATTTATATTCTGCAGTGGTTCTGAATTTTTTGTCATGTTATTTTCCTGCTGTTGGTTCCTGGATTTCTCCTGTGTAATTGCTTGTCTTTCCTGGTGGTTTATTTCTGATGTTGTTCTTGGAATTGTGGTCATTTTCATCTCTTTGTCGAATACCTTTCAGTACTCCTTGTAGGGATGTTGTGGTAGTCATGAATTTCTTAAGTTGTGCTTTGTCATGGAAATGCTTTATTTCCCCATTAATTTTGAAATAGTTTTTCAGAGTACATTAATCTGGGTTGGAAGTTGTCAGCCTGCTATCAGCCTTGTACTTCCCACTTGCAAATCATATTCTAACTGAATTCAAACCTGACTCTGGGCTGTTGATTTGAATCTTTGGGTTCCCCAGACCCTTAGAATAATAAAAGTTATCTTCTAACTCCTCAGTGAATAGAATCTTTCATTTGGATCAATACTGATTTTCTGCTGCACTGTGAAGGCTTAGTTCTATCTATTTCTTATCACTTAAAGTCAGTCTATACTACAGATATGAGTCACGCACACACACACTCTCTTTCTCTCTTCTTCTTCTTCTTCTTCTTCTTCTTCTTCTTCTTCTTCTTCTTCTTCTTCTTCTTCTTCTTCTTCTTCTTCTTCTTCTTCTTCTTCTTCTTCTTCTTCCACCTCTTCCTCCTCTTCCTTTTCTTCCTCCTCCTCCCCCCTCCCTTTTTCTTCCATTTGGGGAAACCCTATAGAAGGGTCAGACACAGTCTTAACAGAGCACTGACTCTAGCACCACAGGGCTCCCCATGAGTGGACTCTAGCTGCAGAGCCACAATGTGGGCCAGGGAACATGGTGCTGGGGATAGCAGGCAGTGTTTTTGTCACTGGGACTGGGTAGGAGAGGCTCTTGAAGCTGAAGCAAAGAACTTGTTTCATCCTTTTAAAATAAGTTTGCAGATCTGCTCTCATCATAAAAAAAGAATTTTAACATGCATCAGAAGGAGGCTCCAGTGGGACTTCTTGGAAATTGTAGGATGCACCCAAGAAGAGGGTACTGGTGCTCAGAGACTTGAGGTGCATTGTGAGCTGGAGTGAGCCACATTTAACAGGATGTCTTCAAAGCAGGTGATCTAGCATGTGCGTTTGCAGGTCACCTGCCTGTGTTTGAGGTTGAGAAATGCTGCCTCAGAAGCAGCTGCTTCCCAGGGTGGAGGAATGGTGATTGTAGGCCCAATTTATACATGAGAAGGACAGACCTGGTGCCTGGAATTTAGGAAGTTAACACTATTTTTTGTTATATAAGTACTGCACGCTAACTGATTGTGCCACTGGAGCTTAGCAACTGAGCTACGGGGCAGGCCCCCAACTATTTTTTGTAAGAGGTACACAAACTAGGGTGGCCTCTAGAAGCAAGAATACAGCTTATCTTGAAGCTATAAAAAATTTTTTTAGAATTTTTTTTTTTTTTTGTCTTTAAAATTTGTTTTAATCCAATCTCAGTGTCAGGGAAGAAATTGCTTCAGATGAAGCCACACGCCCTCCCCTGCGGCTGTCTGAGAGCTTGGCCGAGGTTGGCAGACAAGGACCCAACCAAAGATGGCACAAAACCACGGGCAATGCTAACGCATGCCATGGTTCTCCGATAGCAGTGTCAATGCTAATGGCCTTTCCTCAAGAAATGCAAAGGACAAGGCGGGTGTGGTGGTGCACCCCATGTTCCCAGCACTCAGCAGGCTGAGGAAGGAGGACTGCTGACCTAGCAAGACCCTGTGTCAAAATAAAAAGAATTGAAAGGGTAGTAGTGCAGCTCAGGGTAAAGGCCCTGGTTTCAACCCCCTGTACTCCCCGCCACACACACACACACAGACCAAAGGACAATAGGCTTTGTTCTGCAGGAGTGCAGCCTCGCCCAGCCTCACAGAAGTTCTGCCAACAGCAGGCTGCATGCACAATGGAGGCCCCGTAGATTAGATCTGCCCGTGGCATCCCAGCAGCTGGTTATGTGGTCTGCGATGCGGCACAAGGGTGAAGCCGCCCAGCACCGTGCTTCCCAGAACGCGTCTCCTCACTGAGTGACAGTGCCATCGGAGTGGCGTGACAGGGTGTGTCAAAAGTGCCCCGAGAAGGCAGATGGCATAATCCTGCCTGAGGATTCTTGTTGTTGTTGTTGTTTTAGGTAAGATACTGCTACATCGTCAGGCTGGCCTTGAATTTGCAGTCTCCCTGCCTTGGCTTCCGCGTGGCCCGCAGCCACGCCGCCCTTTGCCTCCATCCTAGAACGTGAGAGCCGAGTCATCACAGTCGCGAAGTGCTCTCCAGAAAGCACAGCGACTTCGTCCTTCCCTAACATACAGGGCGTGGGAAGTGCAAAGTGCCTGACCCGACTTGGAGCCCCGCTTCCTGGCAGGTGCGCCCCCCAGTCTCCGAGGACTCGGCGTAGGTGAAGTCGAGTAGCTGATGGCAGGCACGTTTCACTTGTGATCCTGGCACCATCCTGGGAAGAACCCCTGCGCGGGCGCTTCCAAGCCTCTACTTTCTGCTGGAGTCGGCACTGCTGGGAGCCTGCCTGTTTCCCAGAGGGCTGAGTGACAACAGGGGGCCCCCAGGGCCAGGATGATTCCCTCTGCACTTGTCAACTATTTTTATTTCCAGGTATTATGACGGATGAAAGAGTGCCTAACTTCTCATATATTTAAAATTCAGTTATTTAAAAATACAAATAATTTATTATTATTATAAGAACATTGTTTTCTGACTACTGAAGAGAGAGTTACAAAGAAGAAAATAAAAATGGCTGATAGCTGGGCAATCACCCTTAATTGCAGCTACCTGGGAGGCTGAGGCAGGCGATTACAAGTTTGAGGCTACCTTGGGCAACTTAGCCAGACCCTGTATCAATATTTGAAAAATTAAAAAAGGATTAATGACATTAACCCTGCAATGACATTACTATATTGACATGTTTCTGTATTTCTTACCACTTCTTTAAAATACAATTTCTGGTATAAAAATATGGAAATATGATCTTACTATGTTATTTGGAGTTCTGTCCCCCCAGTTTAGTGGGGATTGAACCCACCACCATCATACCAAGAAACATTACTTGCCTTTTTTTCTTTTTTCTTTTTAGGCAGGGTCCTGCTAAGTCATTAAGTGGCCTGGGCTTGGCTTGACCTCATGATCCTCCTGCCTCAGCCTCTCAAGGTTTTGGAAATATAGGCAAGTGCCTCCGTGCCAAGTTTTTATATATTTTTTTTCAGTAGATCTCTCTTGAGCTTAAGCCAACACACAGGGAAGTACTCATAGGAACAAATTTTATTAAGTGAACATTAATAAATATTATAACCATTATCCATATTAAGAAAAAGAAATTCTCAAGATCTGGGCTGGGAATGTAGTTCAGTGGTACAGCACTTGCCTCACATGTGTGAGGACTTGGGTTCAATGCCCAGCATACACATGTGTGTACACACACACGTGCACACACACACACACACACACACACACACACATAACTGAACAACCTGTAGAAGCTCCCTTCTACCTTCTGTCATTATCTGCCCTTCCCCAAGCATTCACCACTAGGGAATCTGTGCTTCAAAATGACCCCTGTCATTTTTAAAGGGTGCTGGGGATTAAGTCCAGGGAGGTGCTGTGTCTCACTTCTCCCTGCCTGCCACAGTGCCTGCCACAGGGTGGCTCTTCAGTAAATGCTTAATAAATATAAAGTAGGCTTTCTCTGGACACCCTAACAAAAGTTGCGTTACTGTGAGTCTTTTCATTCAGCCTACCTCATGTTATAGTTATTTTAGCGTTATCTAGGTCACCAGAAGAGAAACCTCGGTGAGGCTGAATGGTAGCTCCATTTCTGCCTCCCAGCACCCTATTATATACTGAATGCAAATGACCAACAGAATTGAGGTTCAGTGAGCCAGTTTTAAAATTAAATGTCTTAATTCACTCTGATTAAACTTTTAGAACATCTTCTCTAAATGGAAAGGGGTACTTCAGTTCGTCATTCTCCACTTTATTCCTGAAAGCAGCAGCCTATATTTTTCGTTGCCTTCAGAGGCCATAATACTGGGCTGTACGTGAAAACGTCCCGGCTTCAGGGGTCTCAACGGACCGCACTTGCCAGGAAAGAGCCTTTCGTTAGCACGGCCATGCTTGCAAGGACAGGGGAGGACGCTGCTGCCACTGCTTTTCTTCTGCCGCTTGGTCTATTCTGCTAACAATGCCTTTTATTGAATTTATAATTTTGCCGAATGTATTTTAAGCCCAAGAGTTTGTTTTTGTAGTTAATTTGCTTTTATTGCTTTGTTAGTTTTACTAGCGTACAGATAATTTCTCTGCTTCCCTGAAGCTGAGTTTTCTTAAAACAAACAGCTCTTTCAAATTCTCTGATAGTTCTTCCAGATTGATCACTATCTGGTCAGTTTTTGGCATCTTATTTTGAGCACTAGCTGAACTCAGGGTCTCCTGAAAGCTGTTGGCATTCACTGTTGTGCGATGTGATCTAGGTGCTGACTGACGGGTCAGGTATCCATGCTGTTTTCGTAATTTGGTTTTGTCTGTACCCGTCTCTCCCTACTACAGAGCAGCAGCGTGCTTAGCTTTCTCTGCAGCTGCAGTTACTTTCACTATTTCAGCACTAGATGGCGCCCAGAACTAGGGTGTGGAACGGGCTATTGTCACTGCTGTACACGAGAGGACAATTGTTTTTTGTTTGTTTGGGTTTTTTTTTTGTTTTGTTTTAATGTATTTTAGTATAGGATCTACAAGGTCTCACTACAGAGATCGGACTCGTAGTGATTCTCCAGTTTTCAGCCTCCCCAGCACTGGGATTACAGGCGCGCGCCACCACGCCCAATCTCAATCTCTCAATCACAGTGTCAGCGCGCCCCAGGGGCGGGACCGGCATGGTACGCCTGGGTTCGAAGTCCCTGCCCCTGCGTCTGCCTAAGTAGGCGCTTTAATGGGCTGGGCTATCGGGCCAGCAGAGAGGGCAATTTTAAGCCTTGGTTTGTCCTACGGACATCCTTGGTGCACCGCTCAGAAACAAATGGGAGGGTACAGACAAAGAGTAGCCCGTCCCCACAAGCCTCTCCCCGGGAATGGGGCAGGCCCTGATGTCTCATCACTGTAGGATCTGTGCCCAGAGCCAGATAGAATCACAGCGGTGGTCCAGCCCCAGTGTCACACCTATGGCCACCAGGGGCTGTGGCACGCCTTGAGCCTGCAGTCTGCCAAGAACAGCACAACACTGAATAGGACCAAGGGACACAGAGCTATGGGCTACCTTTTGGTGAGGCGGACTCACGGCTTTAAAACCACTGCAACTTGTCGCAGGTGCTGCTAGCTGTCAAAGAATCCTGACAGCCCAGGCCGCTGCAGAGGTTGTGTCCACAGGAAGGCCCGGGGATGGGCCATGTTAGGATTTGTGCAGTGGGAAGCTCCACTAGGCTAGCGCTCTGTTTCAGTGTAAAGCCATGCTAAGTACCTGTCCCACCTTCATTACGTGGGTTTTGCACCATGCTGTGTTGCCTGCGGTTGGGGTCTACTATGAATGGATCTGAAACACCTCTCAAGGCTCATGTGTTGAAAGCTTGATCCCCAGGGCAGCCATGCTCAAAGGAGGAGCTTTGGGATGTGACTGCAATGTGAAGTTCTAAGCTTGTCAGTGGAACTGACCCAGTGACGGATTCATAACTTGATGGCAGGAGAGATAGCTCAGCAGCATAACTGCCTGCCTGGCAAGCGCAAGGTCCTGAATTCGATCCCTGCTACCACAAAAAGAAAAAAAAGTCCTAAAATTTGGGGCCAGGGAGATAGCTCAGTAGAATAAGCGCTTGCCTGGTGAGCACAAGGGCCTCACTCCAATCCCCGGTTCCACCAAAACAATAATAATAATAATAATAATAATAATAATAACAACAACTTGATGGCATTGGCAGTTATGAAAACATGGGAAGGTAGGACCTAATCGGAGGAGGCAGGCCTTCGAGGATCCCTTGGCCCTGGCCTTCCTGCTCTCTCGCCTGCTGTCTAACATGAACTATGCCACTTTGCTGTACCTCAGACTCCCCACTATGACGTCCTGCCTCAGTGTGGGCCCAGAAACAACAGAGCCAGGTGACCAGGAACCCAAATCTCTGACACCCTGAATCAAATACACTGTCCTACTTTTAAGCTATTGTTTTCCAGTATTTCATTACAGCTATGGAGCTGACCAATACAGAATCTAACTGCACACCACACATTGAAGTAAACCAGTTTACAGATTTAGCATAAAAATAAAGCCATAAAAATATTAGAAGGAATTTTAAGATTACATTTCTGCCCAGTGAGTGAGTGAGACGACCTGGGGCCCGCCGGATCCTGAATAGACCCAGAGTGCATGTGAGTAAGACTGCCTGGGGCCTGCCGATCTTCATTTGACCCAGAGTGCAGGCCCAGCACGGAACCCTTCAGCAGAATTCCCTGCAAAGAGACTAGAGGCAAGACCCACCCAGCTGATTCAGGAGCAGAACATCTTGCCAGAGAGACACAAAGGGTTCAACTCTAACGGCTGCAGCAGAAAGAAGTGGAGCACAGCAGCCAGATCCAAACAACACCCACCTGGAGGAATCTGAACTTTGTAGATCTGGACCTGGTG
>NW_004524666.1:10479625-10498994 GCF_000260255.1 Octodon degus | reverse complement strand
ATCTTGGTATGATTTTATTTAAATATCTTTGCAAAAGGTTCATTTTTCTTGGAAATATGGTATTAGAAGTTGAACTAAATTCAGAAATTTTAAATCTTTAAAAAAATAAAATGCTTGAAACTATTGTTTGAAGCAAGGTACAATTCCCCTATGATGAATGCTATCACTATGTATATATAAAATGTACCAATAAAAAAATTCAAAGAAAAAATTAAATAAATAAGTAAATAAACAAAAACAAAAAAACCTACAAGTGATACAGAAATTCACTTAACGAAGTAATATGAATTTCATAGTATTTGTTGTAATGCATAGTGTTGTCTTCCAACTAGTTGTTCATATTACCAGATATATGCATGCAAAATTGGAAGAAGAAAAAAAAGAAAACAGAAATTAAGAACAGAAAAAGGACAATTGAAAAAAGGAAGCAAACTGATCAAGCAATGGTGTGGCTCATCCACATGGCTGATACTGACAAAGGATCTACAAACTGAAGTACAGGGTTTCAGGATAAATCCTGAGGGGATTTGACTGACCTTATCAGATACAAAAGCTACATTTCTTGTTATATAGGTCCTGCTTTATCCTGGTGTTAACCATCCAGCAGAAAAGTATAAAATGAAGTATAAAAAGTAAAGCCATATTAATATGCTGAGCTGTAAAAGTCTCAAATCAACAACTTCTGACATTGCCAGTCTTATGGAAAACCCACTACTATTATGGACTACTGGACTATATTGGAATACTTTGCTGAATTCATGCACCTGTAATATTTAAGTAAGAGGCTGGGGAGATGGCTCAGTAGAGTAAGTGCTTACCTGGCAAGAGCAAGAGCCTGAGTTCAATCCCTGTTTCCGCCAAAAAAAAAAAAAGGAAAAAAAAAGAAAGAAAATATTTAAATGACAATGGAATACCCTTTTCTGACAAAACTAAACAAAAAAAGGGGATACAAATGAATGATCATTTTGTATCTGTATATTCAAAATAGGATAGATATACAGTTACATTATCTTAATTCAATGAATAGAAAGATTTGTTCTAATAGTGTTTGTAAACAGGATATCATGTCTGCATCTTGTACAATGAATAACCACTAAAACAACAATATGCAATGTATTAATTATTGAAATTGTCCTACTAATTGGATTTGAAACTGTCTCATTGCTATTTGTTTCTCAATAAAATTATTGAAATAAAATAAAGGAAATAAAGCCCAAAAAAAGATTACATTTCTATAATAGGGGTGGGGTGAGCCTTCCTGACACATTAGCAATGACAGTGCTATCCGCATGTGCACCCCAATTCAAGATTCTTTTTCTTGGTTCAGACAGAATCCCAAATAGACCAAGTGCATCTCTCTTAGTGTTTGCAGCTCTGAGCCCTGGGCGCCTTGGGTCTCATCTCCCAGTGTTTTCAGTTCTGCCCAAGGCTCCCAGGAGCTCTCGGGAACTCTTCAGAAGAGCTTCTGAATTCTTCCAGCAGCTACAGCTAGCAGCCCATAGTAGCTGTCCACTTCTCCCCACCATTCTCTGGCTGCCAATTGCCTTCGGTGTTACTACTTCTGGCTGTTGGCCACTTTCAGTGCCAGTGGCCTTTAGTGCTACCAGCTCTTACTGCAAAAGCCCACTTCACTCAAGATAAAAACCATAGACAATAAAACCATTTAGAATTTTTTTTTCCAGAACCAGGGATTGAACTCAGGCCCTTGTGCTTGCCAGGGAAACGTTTATTCTACTGAGCCATCTTCCTGGCCCCAGACAAAATAAAGCCATTTAAAAGAAGCTTTATCAGCCAGAAGTGGTGGCATATGCCTGTAATCCCAGCACTTGGGTAGCTGAGTCAGGAGGATTGTGTGAGTTTGAGACCAGCCTGGGTACAAAGTGAGCTAAAGGCCAGCCTGAACTGCATAGCTAGACCATCTTAAAAAAAAAAAAAAAAAAAAAAAAAAAAAAAAGACAAAGGAGACTTTATCAAGTCATATACTGCAGTGTATGGAGAAGCAGTACATGAATTGGTCCAATAAAGGTGAGGAGGCTGCATATACATGAAAAAAGTGTGGGCACACACATGTGCATGTGTCCTGCTGGTTGGCCATGATGTCCCACTGGGTCATGAGGCAGAGAGGGACTCCTGCATGCCACAGTGAGGAGATAGAGCTGCAGAGGGACAGAGTCACCCAGAGAACTCTCGGACTCAGATGTCTGGGACAAACCTACCAGAGCCTCCACCATCAAGGTGAGAGTTTCCTAGCAGCTGAAAGGTGTCAAGGGCAGCCAGAAAAAACTGAAAAGCACCTCTTGGGGAGCCACAGGCTCTTCTCTGCTGTCTTGGTATGAAGCAGTCAGTTAGCCACGAAGGTAGAGTCCTCATAAAGGGGCATTATTGCCCTTATCAAAGAGGGAGTCGCCCTGCCCTACCCTCACAAGATTATCAGTTGCTGGTACATCAACCTTTGATTTCCTAACCTCCAGAATTTTGAGAAACTTCTATTAATATTAATATTATTATTATAATATAATTACCAGTGTCTGTGGGTGTACATGTATGCTGGAAATTGAACCCAGTGCCCCATACATGCCAAGCACATTGAGCTCTATACCTAGCCCCAAATTTCTATTATTTATAAATTAATTCAGCCTGAAGTATTTTGTTATAGCATCCCAAATAGACTAAGACAAACAGAATCTACAGAAATCAAAATTTTAATTTGAAAAAAAATATAGCCAATGTAAAATGATAAGTAAGACCCTGTGGAAAGCCAGGGAGATAGCTCAGCAGTGTAAGTACCTGCCTGGCAAGGACAAGGTCCTGAATTTGATCCCTGTACCAATAAAAAGAAAATCTTAAGGAAAATTTCAGCAATATGTATTATAGTGATAGTGTAAGAAGTTCACAAATCAATAAGAAAAAAACCAACCCCGATAGGAAATACCAGGAGGAGCAGAATAGACAAGGAAATGCAAATGGCCGAGTGGCTCCTGACAAATACTTATACTTATTAGTAATAAAAACGTGAATATAGACAAATACATGATTTCTCTTGTATGAGGCACCCCAAGTGGTCCAACTCTTAGGGACAAAAAGTACAATAGTGGTACCAAGTGTGGGGGGAGGGAAATGGGAGTTAGTGGTTAGTGGGTGTAGTTTTAGTATGGGAAAATGAGAAGTTCTGGACATGGGTAGTGGTGATGGACAGTGTCCACACCCTTATTGCCATCGTACACTTAAAAATGGTTAGAATATTTAAACGACAAATTATAATATTTGTATTATGTATATTTCACAATTGCAAGACAAAGAGTTGTCTTTTTTTTTCTTTTTGGTACCGGGGATTGAACTCAGGACCTTGCGCTTGCCAGGCAAGTGCTTATTCTACTGCATTATCTCACCAGCCCCAGAAGAGAGATTTTAAAATGAACTTTGTTGTAACCTATGAAATTTTCTTTTTTTTATTTTTTTAAAGTATAACTTGTATTATTTCTTTCTCAAGAGAGTTTTCTTCAGTCCGTGAACCCCAGCTCCCCTTACATGGGCTTTGGTGGTCATGGGGCAGCACCAGCAGGTCTAAATCCGGGTGGAGGAGTTCGGTCCTTACCGGCTTCACGAGATCGATTTCTGCCCACTTTGCTGTGAATGGCACAACACACACACACAGCAATGCAGCTTCACATACAGCTTGGAAAGCACATAACCGTCGAAGACACTTCGGAAATGTCCCTGATGGCGGCGGCCTCCACTATGTTCCAAATGACTAGCTTCTTAATAGCCTTATCCTTGGGTGTGCACCGGGCGCAGTTCCTGCAGCGAATAGGCCGCACATGACCACAGCCCTTTTTGGCGCGACCGTTGTTCCTTCTTTTTTCTTTTTGTCATCTTGGAAAGGAGAACCCGAAAGAGCTGAAATTTTCAATTTTCAAGATTTAAAAAAGAAAACCAGCCAGGCATGGCGGTGCATGTCTGGAATCCCAGCACTCAGGGAGGCTGAGCCAGGAGGGTTGTAAATTTAAACACAACCTGGGCAACATAGTGACTTGTCTAGATCATGGCTCATTAAAAAAAAAAAAAAGGAAGAGAGAGACATTGGGCACAGAGCTCAGTGCCAAAATGCTGAGTTCATTCCCCAGTACCAGAAAATAAGAATAAGGAGGAGCAAGAAGTGGGAGGGGCGAAGGGGAAGACAGGAAGAGATTGAGAAGAGAAAGGAGGAGGAAAAAGGAGAGGAGGAGGAGAACAGGAAGAGAAAAAGAACAATTATGAAAACTACCTTTCTAAGATTTGTACTAATAGTGTTTGGACAGGATATCCTGTCTGCATCTTGTACTATGGATAACCACTAAGAAGATAACAATATACAATATGTTAATTATTGAAACTATCTAATTAATCAGTTTTGAAACTGTCTTATTGCTACTTGTTTCTCAATAAAGTAAAATAAAAAAGAAATAGAAAGAAATAAGCTGTCAAACTATGAAAAAACATGAAGGAACTTTAAATGCATATTACTAAATAAAAGGAGCCCAACTGAAAAAAATTTAAAATTAAAAAAAAATAAAAACTACCTTGCTACTCAGAAATTCTACTACCAGGACTTTGGCCTGAAGGAAATAAAGACAGGCATAGAGGTTTAGCTATTACATTGTTCATAACAATGATACTTATCATTATGAAACTAGTCTACATGTCTTGTCTTACTTTTCTCATTGCTGGGACAGAATACCCAAAGGCATGAGTTAAAGGAGGAGAGGTTTATTTCATTATTTCAGCTCAGTGTGTAGAGGTTTCAGTTGGCTGGCTCCAAGGCAGTGCAGCATGGCAGAGAAAAACTGTCTGTGATATTGTAGGCAGGATGCAGCAGGCAGTGGGTCTTCCTTTCCCTTTTTATTCCATTCACACTACATATTGGTTGGCCACCTGCACTCAGGGTGGGCCTTCCCATAACCCCCAGATCTATGCTAAGCTGATCAGCAGACTAATGCAGGTATCACCTGCCCATCTCCAGCATTGTGTACCCACCATACAGTCACCTTCTGTGGTCCAGCTGCCCTCCCCAAACCTCATCTATGAGCACATGAGGCTTTGGGGGGACCTCTAGATGTGAACTGTAACAATGGCCAATGACAAGAGCTACATCAAATAAATCATTTATCTACTTCACAGTCATCTATACAACAATCAAAATCATGATATAAACCAGACTCAATGGCACCTGCCTGTGTCCCAGCAGCTGAAACAGGAGTATCACTGGTTTGAGGCCACACTGGGCTACTTAGCAAAACCCTGTCTCAAAATAAATAATGCACCAGGCATGATGGGGCATACCTATAATCCCAGCACTGTGGAAGGCTGAGTCAGGACGATTACAAGTTGGAGTCTTGCCTGGAGAATGTAGTGAGGCCCTATCTCAAAAATAAGAAAAGGAAAAAACAAAGAAAATTTGAAAGACTATGGATGTATCTAGGTGAAAAGGCCCTGGGTTCAATCTCCAGTACTCTACAAAAATAGACAATGTTCACCAATGTTCTACCAGTGCTTAGTGGTAGAACACACTTGGGTTTGACAACCAATATTGAACAAAATAAGATATAGGATTATGTGGAGTGCTACATGTGCAAACTTCGGTTATTATGCCTTCCTAGAGCTTAGGCATCCTTTTCCCAGTCCACAGCACCCCAGTTTTCTTTGAAGGGGCCACTCTTACTCCTCTCTTATTCTACAAAGTGGGTTGTCCTCTACCTTGCTTCAGAGACTTGACTCAGTCCTGATGAGTTAACAATCCTATCTTTTGGCCTTAGTGATGGGTCAGACATGTGTAGGCACCTATCCATTTGGACCAATGTGTCCAAAAAGACTGGGAAAGGGAGCATCTTTTGGGGGGGGCTTTTTTTGCATTTTTTGTGATTTTACTGAAGCACAAATAAGCACTTGCACACAGGCCATCTACTCATTTTCTTCACTGCACAACCTGGCTTTAGGATTGGTGACCCAGATGGCTAGCTGAGCTGCTCTTTCTACGATGGCCTTGTGGTTCTTAGAGGAGAGGTTGTGAGCAATCTCTGCGCAGTGAGACTTGTTGCACATCAGCAGCATGTCCAGCTCCTTAACACTGTGCACCAGAAACTTCAGGAAGCCCCTGGGCAGCATGTGTGTGGTCTTTTTGTTACTTCTTTAACCTACGTTGGGCATCAAGATCTGGCCCTTGAACCAGCTCCACACCCTGTTTTGGATCCCTCTGGGTTTCTGCCAGTTGCGCTTAATTTTGACATATCAGTCTGACTGGTGCTGGATGAATTTCTTGGTCCTCTTTTTGACGATCTTGGTCTTCACAAGGGGTCTGAGGGCTGCCGTGGTGCCAAGTGGGAGATGGCTGCCACCTCTGTAGGCAGCACCGAGGAAGAGTCAGATAGGGTTGATAAAAGGGATAGCTTTAAGCTGTGAGGAAGTGTCCACCTGAACACAGCCTACCAAAATGAAACTGGACATTGGACATTATTGTGGCTTATAAGTAGATGTTCCCCCAAAGGCCAGGATTTTCACTCTTTCTGCAGCTAGTTTGACTTTGGTTTTTATCACTAAGAACAAAATCACAACAAGTATAACATGGTATGTTAGTAAACTTCGCATCGCTGTGACAAAACACGGTATAGAGGAGGAAAAGCTTATTTTTGGTCATGGCTTTAGATTCCAGTCCATGTATAGCTGGCTTCATTACTCTTAAGCCTATGGTGAGGCAGCAATTCCAGGTAGAAAAACATGCTGAGGACACCTGCTCACCTCACGATAGCCAGGAAACAGGAACCAGAGAGGAAGGGGCCAATGGTCAGATATATCCCCAAGGTCACCGTGATCCACCTTCCGCAACTAGTCCTACCTCCTATACCCATCAGCTCTCATTAATGCTATCAAATTATCCTCAGTGGGAGGAGTCCAGAGCTGAAGTTAGGGCCCTCATCAACCACTCCTCTAGACCCTATCTCTAAACACTGCACACTGAGGGTCAAGCCCCCAGTACATAAGCCTTTTGGGGAGATCATATTTAAACCATAGCACAGGAAAGACATAAGTGTTAAGTGAAAAAAAGCACATTGCAGAATATTAGATGCAATGTTTACTGTAAATATCCCATTTTTGCATAAAAAGGTCTTATTCTCCAAGTGATTACAAAATTTTTCATGAAAACGATTCAGAGCTGGGCATGGCAGTATAATACCAGCACTCTGGGAGGCAGATAGGTCACAAGTTCAAGCCCAGCTGGAGGAACTTGGAGAGACCCTGTCTCAAAACATAAAGGGGGGGGGCAGGAAATAGCTTAGTAGGATAAGCGCTTGCCTGGCTATCTCCCCAGCCTTGGTTATTTCTTTTTTATTTAATAAAGACTCATTTCATTAATTTTTCTTCCCTTCTATCCAGGGAATTCTATAAATATAACAAAGCCTTAAAGAAATTTGCTAAAAATTTTATTGCATTTACTGAAAATATCACATATTTCCACAGTAAAATGATCATTGTTTTCAAATTATGAAGCTCTTTTCATTAAAAAAGGGTTTTGTATTAAATTGTACATTATTTAAAAATCAATTATAAATTACACTCTTTGAAACAAAACATAAAAATTTAAAAAGCACTGCAACACCACATTCTGGTCAGACCCAGTATGATCCTTAGTGCCCTCTTCTGTCCTTGAGCAGCTGCTGTGCCAGCGGGGTCCTGGGAAGGGGACAAGGCGAGTGGCGCCACGGCGTGCACATGCCCTGGAATAGCCGGAACAGCTCAGGTTCCATGTCTGAGATCCGCTGTGTCTAACTTTCAAAACATACAGAATAATTTAAAACAATTTTCACATAAGTATTAAAATACACTAAATTGACATGAAAAACATACTAATAGATACTTAAAACATCCAAACTCTCTCACAGCAATACTGCAGTTTAATTTGTTGCAAATCAGGCTAAAATAAACTGGTGGGACAACAGCTAAAATGCAAACTTACCAGGCACTGTGCAATGTCTTTAAAATCTTACATTTTCTCAAACAATGCAGTGTCTTAATGGCTACATTAAGAATTATTAAAGGGCTGTAACTCTAAGAAATCTCCACTGTCCTTTGCATGTATAGCTCACATAATTAGAAAAAGTTGGTCTGGTGAATCCAGGATACTCAATTATGAAAATACGTTTTTTTTAACAAGGGAAGTGACTGTGTGTGTTGTTTTCCTAATTTAATTTGAGAAGGATTTTTTTTTGTGGGGGGAGAAGGAGGGAAGTGGCTCAGGCTGCCTTCAGGGTGGGTCTGGTAAGGCATGTGGAGCTGGGGATCAAACTGCCATTCCCTGCGCCTAACTGGGGTTGCCCAAGCAAGCGTTTAAACAAATGAGCTAACACATAAGCTCCCCTCCTAATTTAATTTGATAAAATAACCATAAAGTACAAACTAAAGCAGTCTTTTGAGAGCTGGACTACATACCTAGATTCTGTTTTCAGGGACATTAGAGTCTAACTCTGTCTAGCGTCAGATGTCACACAATCACCACAGCTATGTGCCAGAAGCCCTTGACAAACCATCAATCAGCTTGGCTGACGCTGAGATGCAGCACTAATAACTAATTTAATTCTCCCTGTTAAATCTGAAAGATGAACAATGATACCTTCAGGAAAAAATTTTCAAAAATTATAAAATTATAAGTGAGCAAGGGCTGGCCAAATAGTTGAGCAGATTAAGGCGCCTGCTTAGGCAGATGCAGGTGCCAGGGGTTCGAACCCTGGCCTGCTGTGCTGGCCCCACCCCTGGGGCACACTGAGACGGCGATTGAGACTGGACATGGTGGTGTGAGCCTGTAATCCCAGTGCTTGGGAGGCAGAAAAACAGGAGGGTCACTACACATCACATCTGTGTAGTAAGACCCTGAAGACCCTATACTAAATACATTTTTTTAAAAAAACTTGAGCAACCCACTATTCAATTTTTTTTTTTTTTTTCTTGTTTGTTTTGTTTTAGCAGAACTAGGGATTGAACTCAGGTTCCTGCGCTTGCCAAGGAAGCACTTATTCTACTGAGCCATCTCCCCGGCCCCCACTATTCAAGTTTTAAGCTGCTAACTCCCAAAACTGATTTTAGCATGAAAGACCAGTAGTACCAAATGTTCAAGTGCCTACTTAAGCAAGATCAACAGAAAGCTACTATACATGTAAATCATTCCCATTCCTTGGAATCAAGAAATAGCTTGCTTAGTGCTAGAAACACAGAATTTTTCTTTTAAAGTTTTTACCTTGGAAGGCCACGATCATCAGAAAGTTTGCATTTGGTGATCATTTTCTTGTGTGATTCATAGTTTAAATCCTTCAGTGTTAACAAAGCTTACATACTTTGAAGTACCTGAGCTCAGTAGTCTCTTTAAAAAATGAAATTTTATTCTCAGATGTTATATAAAATGCGATGTGTATAGTATTGTTGGTTCTACACATTTTTATTGGACTAGAAAAGAAAAGATATTATTTTGAAAGGAACTGAAGTTTAGCACTAATTATCTTGATCTAATCTTTCTTTGTGGGGAACATACCAGAAGTGTATTCATAGTGTAGTGTCAAAATAGAACACTATTAATAACAAATCCTCACTCTCTGAAATAATATCTTAACATAGATGGAGACACAAAAGGCACTTCAATCCATTAGGGAAGATCCCAGTAGAAAGTTTCTGCATTTGTCCACATTTATAATACTTAACAAACTCTTTAATATTTTAAAATGTTGTCTAGTAAGGAACAAAAGTCTTATGTGACAGGCTCTGAAATGATATAATTTGATATAAAAGGATACAGTTAATCTGTATTGATAGTTCCTACATGCTTAGTGACATTTAATTCCACAACACTCTTCTTATCATACTATCTTCTTATCATCAGCTATCATACTGAGACGCAAGGAGACCTCTTTAATTAAACTGGGAACTTACGGGCTAATTCTGTGCTGTTATCAGACCTAATGACAGAACTTTTAACAACTCTAGTGAGATAAAAGTTCACTCCCACAGTCCCTGGCCCACTAGGAAAGGAACATCCTACAGAACTTTAATGCATAAGTTGTGAAGCTCAGTTACAGCCGTGTATTGTCAGTGACCACTTGTCTTTCCACCAATGAAAACAGGACCTTTCCTTCACCAGCACAGTTCTTGAATCTAGGTTGTAATTTCAATTTTTGTCTTTTGTCAGATCCATAGGCCACATCAGTCGTTCTTCCTTGTTTGTCCCTTGAGCATCTATTTATCAGAAAAAAAGACTAAAGAAATCTTACTGAAAATTGGATCCCATCAACAACTTGTACTGGTTTGCTGTTAATTCTGAATCACCACAGCATCTCCGAGGAAGCAGAAGTACGCAGCCGAGCCTTGGGTGGGAAGCTGAGGCAGCCGAGCTGCCAAGAAGTGAGCCTGGCACCCCATGCTGAGGGGCTGGTTCGTTCCCATGGTCTCCTAACTAGTGAGAAATACTGAAATCTTCCCTCTCATGAATGAGGTAGCCTCCTATATTATTCTGTAGCAGTCAAGAAAATAGTACTAGTCCCCCACAAGCAAGTTTGGAACCATTTAAAAGGGACTACTGACTTGGAAGAGGTTTCTCTGAATGAATAATGGTTAAGATGGTTCAAGTGTACTATTTAAACTATGACAGTTTAAAAAGGGCAAGATAAGTAAACTCCTATGTCCTAAGTTTCAAGGTTTCTAAGAGTGACTCAGAGAGTCACGTCATGGGTGTGTATTTCCTTCAGCACCACCTGGAAAGTCACATAGCGTTCAAAGACTCCGAGTCTAACATGTATGAGTTTCTAAACATAACTTTGGGCCTCTGGCCTTTTCCTTTTCGGAACCGAACCCTACTACAGTTTTATAACAAAGAGTATTTGGTTTTGCCAACAAATAAAATAATAAACATGGACATGACTAAGAAATCACAGTGAACCCAGGAGCTGTTTGTCTACCTTATTACTTGCTCCTAGCCCTATTCTTAAACTCAGCTCTTAGTCTTTTTATTGACATCAGAGCAAGCCATCAGTAAAAATCAGTGAGCACGATGTGAACGAAACCAGTAACACAGGAAAGCAGTGCTCTTCTACAGTTCCTGTCCTACCTCACCTGTGACCGTTAGGAAAGACTAACTGCTCTTTCGTGTTAATAATGACAAAAGGTTTGCCTTTTAAAGAGCTGCACATCGTCCTCTGAGGCAATGACCATAAACCTAAGTTACCTCTTAATGTATACGCCAGCAACGAAGAAGTTTTCAGTGTTAAAAATGTCCTAAAGTGTTTACTCTTCCTGTCTTAAAATCTAGTACTGGAGCTTGAACCCAGAGCCTTCACACTCAACTATATTCCCAGCATTTGTAAAATATTTTATATGGAGACAGGGTTCCTAACTCACTGAGTTACCCAGGCTGGGATGGAATTTCTACCTCAGCCTCACAATGCTAAGATTACATGCTCTAGTTTTTATACTTGCTTAAATTGTTCACATGTTAAAATTGGAGCTAATTAGTTTGTGCATTTCTACTTGTATCTGTAAACTCTGGGATTTTACTGTACCACCAATCACTCCAGAATATAATCCAGGTAATTACAAGTTCCTAAAAGTCAATTACTGGAATGGCTTCTGAGAGGTCTAGTATACTCCAAGTTGTTCTCCAGGATGCCTCTTCAAAGCTAAGATTTAATCATTTATTTATTTACTTGGTACAGGGTCTTGCTATGCAGCTTGGCTTCAGTGATCCTCCTGTCTCAGCCTCCCCAGCCCTGGGATTACAGGTGTGTGCCACCATGCCCAATTTCAGGGCCTGCATGGTACACCTAAGGTTACAAAGCTTGCCCAGCAGGTGCTTAGACTGCTGAGCTACATCCCCAGCCCCAAGACTAAGATTTAATAAAACTCTAATGGATTATGAAAAGCAAAGCAAAAATTATGCTTTCTGAAAATATTAAGGACTTAGCAATTTTTTCCACAAAGCATTTCAACATTTAAATAAACATATTCTAGAACCTATTAAAAAGATATGAAGCTTAAATTTTATTTATTTATTTTTTTTTTTTTGCGGAACTGGGGATTGAACTCAGGCCCTTGCACTTGCCAAGGAAACACTTGTTCTACTGAGTCATCTCCCCGGCCCCTAAATATTTTGATTATGTAATTTTAAAGCACGTATTGTGGATCACTGGACTGTTAGCTGAAGACTATGGGCAAGCTACTCTCCCATTTAACACAAAAGTGGGCTGGGATTCATTCACTGACACTCTGGGGACCAGGAAGGAGTACAGCTCAGCAACAGTGCAACTAAGCAAGGATGGTAATGAACTCCACATTTTTGGAGGGTCTTAAGAGGAAAATAAAGGAAATGTAGAAAAGAATGAGGAAATCAGAAAGAGAGAGAGAGAAAAAAAAAAAACATGAGTGGGACAGCCCAGCACACCAGACACTCCTCAGAGCCATCCAAGCTATAGGTCACTTCCCCCAAATCTGGTATCACACTTATTGACTAACATCAAAATTACCTGAACACAATTCAGGGCTATGATAACAGGGGTATAAATTAAAACATGCCTCCTACTAGTAGCTTCAAAGCTTAGGGTTACCTGAAACAAACATGCTTACTATTTATAATTAAATGTACATTTACTTCCAAAATGTGGGAAGTTGAAACTACAATTACTAAAGATTTTTCCGTACTTGGGTGGAACCTATGGGATCATCAGCAAACATATAATATATGGATCAGAAAATATAAATGAAGTCTTTATTTCTATATATGCATGAAGTTGGATGCTTGCTATGAACACTATGCAGTTTTCAATGGAAATTGCAAGTCTTGTAGCAGAGCTTTAAAGTATTATAACTATGATCAAAGGTTTACAAATTGTGAATTAAGGAGTAGGAATCGGGTGGCATATTATCTAAATTGATGGGCCCTAACAATGTCCAGTGAAATGACATTCAACCAAAATATTTCCGGGAGCAACTTGGGCATCTGTTATAGTAGCATCTGATCCTGAGTTGCTAAGCAGAATGACTCCTCTCTTCTTATGTTATTGTGGGCCTCCGATGCCAGAACCTTTTGAATATGAGAGTTTTCTGAGTCTTATTCGAGGTAGGATTATGACATTTTTACACACTGTATTCTCTCAGAAAAGTGCCCGAGTTGAATGAAAATAGATTATTAGGTCACTATACTGCATCAGGAAGTGTTCAGAAGTTGTCATTTTCCAGGGATGCTGACGAATGCCTGTAATCCCAGCACTTGGGAGGCTAAGGCAGGAGGATCACTGTGAGCTTGAGGCCAACCTGGGCCACACAGTGAGTTCAAGACCAGCCTGAACTCCATAGTGAGACCATGTCTCAAAAAAAATAAAAAATAAAACCCACAAAGAACAAAAACAAAATTAGGATTTATTTTTAATGTAATATTTTTAAATATAGAATACAAATCTTTATGGATATTCATAATTTTCACATCTTTGGTTTGTGTATTTTAATTTGCAGAACTTTCCTTACCAAATAATATATCCCTAAATATTTAAAGGAATTTAGCATGTTTTATTCTAACTTTAAATGATCATAGTACTCTTCATAAGCATCTACTACAGCAGAGCTTTTTCAGTATTAGATTTAGTTTGATTCATTCTATTAAACTTATATTATACAATGTATAATTATATACCAATATAATATGCCAAAATGTAAATTTTTATTATAAACACTTAAGTCACTTTGGTGTTTTAAAGTGAAAAGTAACCCAGCAAGACCAAGTGTTTGGATTTCAGATTTATTACCTTTTCTTCTCTTGCTCCAAAATTGGCCAAATTTTGGAAGTAAAACATTTTGGAAGTCCTTACACAAAGTTAAATTTCCATTTTAGAGTAATCTTTCTGTAGAAATGGGGGCTGTCTTTAGAAATCTCTATTAAGACTAAAAAGCCGTAACGTTTTGTCATGGCAGTCTGGATGGCTGGCCCTAATCCAACTTTACCCAGGCACTGGTAACAACGAGGAAGTAATGTTCTAGACAACTGGAGGTGAGTCGGTGAAGGACGATACTGTGCACTGTATTCTTACATCTAAATCCTTTCTTAAAAGCTTAAAATAAGAACAGAAAAGGGTGGTATGGTCAAAATAGTTTTGTTTGCTGCAACAGAAGAGCAAACGAATTACCGAAGACTGCTGATATGAACCAACAGAAGGAGTACGATGCAGCTGAGTGCAGGGCATGCTACAATGCTCCGTTTGCTCACAATCTAAATCCCTGTCACTAAAATAAACTCCATATTTAATATTTACACGATGAACTTTCAAAGAGCTGGGTGAGGAAGCCGACCTCCTCCGGCCCTGCACCTGCTCCCAAGCCAACAGCCACATGGCCATGTGGGCCCATCCTGCAGGAAGCCCACCCTCGCCAGGGCAGACAATGGAAGCGCTCTGCCTTGGAAGCATGAAGGACTGAAGTGGTGAGACACACAACCACCCTTCTCACCTCACAGATAATTTAGGAACAGACGGATCCTGGAGGTGCTTCAAGACAAAATATCCCTGCCGTTAGGCAATACAGGACTGCACACCTCAATGCAAACTTTTGCTAGGAAACTTTGAAACTATAGGGATGATTTCGCCTTATAGATACTTAGAATCAATTAAGACCTATCAATTTCATAAACCAATTTGCACATTTGTTTATATCAGAATGGTGTTTTCTTCACAAATGAAAAGGGATTTGCCCCTCCTTCTAGTTTGTCCTTCAACTCCTATTTGATAACATACTTAAGAAGACTTTGAAGTACCAGTGCTAATAAATCCAGAAGTCAGAAATATTCTTAATTTCCAGAATTGCTTGCATGCATTCTGTTGTATTTTATTGTTTAAACAAAATCAAGGGGCCCGGGGAGATAGCTCAGTAGAAGAAGCGCTTGCCTGGCAAGCGCAGGGTCCTGAGTTCAATCCCTGGTACCACGAAAAAAAAAAAAAAAATCAGAAGCTTGGGGTGTTTTGGCTACTGGAGCAAAATGTACTGCAAACTCAAAGGGAGCAAATAAATGTCTGTGGAAGAAAACTGCTCTGCCGTTCTGAGGGGATCCTCTCATCTCATATGTTAAATCCACCACTAGCATCTGCACCCCCAAAGCCCCTGGCCCTGGAACAAGTCAGAACACTCCAATTACATAGCTTAGGAAGCAACAGAAAAGCAATTCTCACCTAGTCCTGCGTTTCAGGTGGATTTGTGGTTATCTACAATTCAGGCTTACATTTTGTAAAATGTTTCCAAAAAGCACAAGATTAAAACAGAGGTGCCAGAACCCAAGACACTATGTGAGACAACGAACAAATTATTTCCAGTTCTAATCAAACTGTAATCCTTTCAGTATAGCTTGAGGTATTTTAAAATATTTTACAAGCTTAAATAGTATTCACAGTTTCCAAAGTTGCCACTTGATGAGACAGCTTCAAATCTTCACAATATTTGACTTTCAGACCTGTTTTCCTATAACAGAGCCTCTTCCCTCAAGACTCTTGGAAATATTAGATAGCTACTTGGTAGAAGAAAATGGTTCTTGTAGTAATAAAAGTTCTATTTCCCAATTGTGCTATTCCAAGGGTATGATTAAAAAAATAAGAAATTTGCAATTCATATAAAACGAAAACTTGCTTAAAATTCAAAAGCAAGTCCAGTCTGGTAGAGGTATGTAGACATTAAATAACAGAATCCGATTCTTTCTTGAAGATTTCAGATGAGCTTGACAGCAGAGAGTTCTGGTTCCCTAGCATCTTCTCCATCTTCTCTCCTCCAGCAGTTTTCTGGATCTCTCTCTGCTTCTTATCATGGATCCATGGGATAAAACAAAGTACAGCACCTCCAATAAGGGGAGGGACCCCAGCGAGGTAGAATGCCACATTATAGGAACCAAGCTTGTCTCGAAGCAACCCTAGAAGGGAAAGAATTGTCACTGAGAGAGAACAAGCGTGCCTCTAAGGGCTGCAGATCAGTCACACTGCTGGCCTAGGGCCAGGGTCAAAACTTGCCCTTAGCAGGCCTTGGTCCCACACCGCAGAACCAGCTGCTATCCTTTCCTGCTTTTATTAGTGGGTATTGGCTATATAGATAAATGGGTTTCATTTTAGCAGATTTTTGTACACAGATGTAACATACTTTAATCAACCTCCCTCTTCGCCCCCTTGCCCTACCATTCCCCTGAGTTTCACACTGGGGGGGGTGTCCAATGTGTATAATTTATTTTGATCATGCTCATGCCCCTAATGCCCACCCTAACACTCCCTCCTTCCCTTTCATCCCTTCTCCTTTTCTAATAATAATTTTCCTTCTACTTTCTTGTCTTCTTTTTAAGGTTCTACTTATTAAGGAGAACAGGTGATGTTAGTCCGTGTCTGGGGCTTATTTCACTCAACATTATGATCTCTAGGTCCCTCCATTTTTCTGCAAAAGACAAAATTTCATTCATTCACGGCTTAATAATATTCCATTGGGGGGGGGGCTGGTGAGATGGCTCAGTGGTCTAAAGCACCTACTTGGAACAAGCTTGGCAAATCACAGGGACCGCGGTTCAATCCCCCAGCACCACATGCCAGCCAGCCCTGCCCCCTGGTGGGCTGAGCTGGCCACACACACACAAATAAACAAATTAAAAAAAAAATCCATTGGGTATATACAGCACATTTTCTTTAACCATTAATTTATTGATGGGCACTTAGGCAAGTCTCATATCTTAGCTTTGTACATGGGATTGTAATAAATACAAGTATGCAGATATTGCTGTAGTACAATAAGTTTAATTCCTTCAGATACATCAAACATTTTAAGAAAACATATGTAAGCTATAAATCTCTTCTGATATGAGGAAGGAAAAGATCTTCCAGCTTTAATTTTGTCTCAGAGTACTAGCCTTTTAGTTCTTATACCAGGATATTACTTGGGAAAAATATTGGCAACTATACATTGGCTTTGTTAAAAGCTCTTACAGGCCACTCAGATATTCAGACACAGGGTAGGTGGTGCTCAAGTCAGCTGAAACTTTTCTCAAATGCCTACACTTCAAACCCATCTTGGGCCTATGTGTTTTTATAAATATGAAATTGTTGGGTTTCATAGCACACACTTATAATCCCAGCTTCCTGGGAGGCTAAGGCAGGAAGACAGAGATCCAGTCCTAGTCCAGGCCTGCAAGAAGGATCCAAGGACATGAGTGTAGATTTCATGATGCAACTAGCTGGTTTTGAAGGACAGCTTAACAGTGCTGAGAAATAAATTTTCATTCCATCAAGTAAAAAAAAAAAAGAGACAGGAAGACAAAAAGTTTGAGGCTAGCTTGGGAAACTTAGTGAGACCTTGGCTCAAAAAGAAGAAAAAACAGGTTGGTGATGTAACTCAGGATAAGAGCCATAGATTGAATCTCTCTTGAGCACACATGTGTGCATGTGCATGTGGCGAGATAGGAGAGGGGGAGAGGGAGAGAGGGAGACAGAGAGAGACGGTGAGAAGAGAGGGAGAGTGGGAGAAAGGAAGGGAAGGAGGGGGAAAGAGAGGGAGAGAGGGGGAGGGGAGAAGGTGAGGGAGGGAGGGAGGAAAAGGGAGGGAGGGAGGGAAGGAGGGAAGGTGAGAGAAAAGGAAGGAAGGTCCAAAGAAAGCAAGGAAAATTATAAATTTAAGCCAGGATGAAAAAGGTTGTTATTTGGTAAAGATACTAAGGCTTGATGCTCTTTGGGAAGAAAATAGAAGTATGTCTGCCCACTCTGTTAGATCCTTTGGCTTTGCTTGAGTATTATTTAGAGTCTTCTTTCTTCTTTGTCTAAAAAAAAAAAATCTGGGACTTGGGGTTATAAATGTTTTCTTTAGAATTTTTAAAAGTTTACCTTAGAATCTTAGTTATTTGAAATCTTCAAGAAACATACTATATTGAGCATTTATCTGACTTTGATTTTTAAAAATAATGTGGATTTTTTTCAGTTAGGTACCAACCAATACATACAAATGAATGTATATTCTCACTCAACATAAACAAAATATATAGTACCTCTAAACATATAATTTCCTATCTTCTGTATCAAAGTATTCCATATGTAACTGAAGCTTTCATCCTTGTGAACATCAATCAATCGGGTTTTGCTCTACTGCTATGATGCCCTCAGAGTGCACTGTGAGCAAGGCCTGCAAGGGGCTTTCTGCTGCTAGTGGATGCAGGTTGTTCGGCTCACTATTGAGGCATCCTCTTATGCCATTATTTTTGGTCTGTTAGCATACCCCCTTCCTACTAAAGTGCCCATAAGCTGCTATGGATTTGAAAACCCTGAAACTAAACTTGTAGGGTAAAAAAAAAAAAAAAGAATGAATAGTATACCACCCGAGGGAAAGAGAGGGCTGCAAGATTCTCCTACATAGAAACTGCTAACCTTAGAAGTTCAACCCCATCTGGTCTGCTCAGTAGTAACCCTGCTTGCTTGATTTACGACCGGGATATAGTTGTAGATTACAAAAATGAAGCAAGGTCAACTTCCACCGAGCCCATGGTGCCAGACACAAATAATGGCACACACATTTATATGTTATTCTATTTGTCAGCCAAATGCAGTGGTAACCCTAGTGCTCTGGGAAGCTGAAGCAGGTGGATCAGAAATTCAAGCCTTAGCCTGGGCCAGCTAGCGATTTAGACAACACTTGTCTCAAAATTAAAATAGAAAGACTGGCCAGTGCTGGCCAGGCAGGCGCTTAGATTGCTGTGCTACCTCCCTGCCCCCCCAAAATTAAAACTTTTGGAAAACACATTTATATTAAATCTTATACTGATTCACACTGACTGTATATAACATTGAACAAGAGGTGTCTTTAGATAGGAGATATTCAGGAGATTTCTATAGGTAAAATTCATATAAAATAAAATTAACCAGTCTAGAGGCATTTGGTAAATTTACAATGATGTATAACCATTGCCAGTTCCAAAATATTTCCACCATGCCTCAAAGAATCTGTCTCTATAAAGTAATTATTCCCCGGTCCTCTTTCCTTCCAGCACCTGACAACCACCAATCTCTTTTCTGCCTCTATGGATCTACTTATTTTGAACATTTCATATAAATGGAATTGTGCACTGTGTGATCTTTTATATCTGGCTTTTCTCACCTAGCCACCTGGTAGCATGTATCAGTATTTATGTCATTTGTTGTTATTATTTAATTTTATGTATTTGGTACAGGGTCTCACTATATAGCTCAGACTCGTAGTGATCCTGGTTTCGGCCTCCCCAGCACTGGGATTACAAGCCTGCACCACCATTCCAGAACTCTGTGGTCAACTCAGTGCGCCTGGGGTTGGGGCTGGCGTGGCATGCAGTACCGGG
>NW_004524666.1:10473221-10479215 GCF_000260255.1 Octodon degus | reverse complement strand
TATATATATTCCAGTTCCTCTAATGAGTCTAAAGCATACAATAATTAAAATACAGTCATTGTGAAAAGCTTAGAGGCTGGGGTTATTGGTAGAACTGATGTTTAGTATACCCTAGGTCTTGGGTTCAATCCTCAACCCACTCCACCAAAAACTCAAAGTAGTATTTTGCTGGGGATATTGCTCAGTGATAGAGTGCTCACCTGACCAACTATGGGCAAAGCCCTCAGTTCATGCCCAGGACCATAAAAAATTTGAAGTCAAATTTCTAGATGCAGTTACACATTTTTTGTTGTTGTTTAAATGCTAAAAAAAAAAGAAGAAATTCCTGGAAATCTTTTTCAACATATTATTTATAGCTAGTCTTACTAAAAATGTAAGAGATACGGCACACACACACACACACACACAAGGATTAGTAATCAATAAATTAAACATTTTATATGAAAATATGACTTAGGACCTGAAATAGAAAATGCTTAGAATTAATATAACTACTGGAAAATCATCATATTTACCTGCAAGTGGTGGGCCAATAGTCATGGGGATAGACATGAGTCCAAGCAGAAATCCAATTGCTTGAGAAACATCCTGGGCACCAACCAATGCAAAGGCAATGGGGGCCATGATAGAAATGAAGCACCCATCAAAGAGACCCATGATGAGACAGACAGCAACGAGGGCCCCAAAGACCCTGCACAGGGGAATCATCATGGACATCAGACCAATGAAGAAGAACGACAGCACCTAGGACAGACGAGCACACGTCAACTTTGCTTCAGGAAAACTGACTTCTAAGCAATGCCCGCTTATATTCCCCTTCCCCTTAATTTTATATAGATAGCCAACTCCTTTGAAAAATTCCTTTTCTTTATATTTTCATTAAAAGACAAGAAAAAGCAATTATTTATATATTTACTTTCCTTCCTAGCCTGCAAACTCTTTGACATCAGGCCTGTAAAAGTCTTTGGATTAGATGTCAGATTCATTCATTAACATTTCTTTTTTAAAAACCTTTAAAATAATTATATTATTTTAATTAAATATGTCTATTGGCAAATCTTATAGACATATTTAAGCACCCAAGATATAAGATCCAGAATATTAATTTTGAACCACTGAAAATTTTAATCTTATAGTTAGTTAATAAACTCAAATACCTAATTTTACCTACTGCTTGGTAGATACTGTGCTATGTGATAGAAATTTCAGTGATAGACTTGATTTCTCCCCTGGGGTTATAGAGAAGAAACATTTAAGTAAATATAAGTGCAGATGAAATGCTGTAGATGTTGCCATAGTTTTATCCAAAGTATAGTAGTTACAATAAACAATTCAATAACTAGACAAGAGAAGCAATTAAATAACTAGAAAAGCAATTAAAACTGCCTTTTTATTCAACAATTGGCAAAAGTTGTAAAAAGTATCAGGTTTTCTTAAATGTATATGCATAGAATAGCAATTGCATTTTATTTAGTTTTTACTAAGTTCCAGCCATTATTCTAATCACTTGGATTATAACACTAGCAGGTCTCAAAAAAAAAAAAAAAAATTGTCACCCCCATTTTACAGATGAAGATACTGCTGCTGGGAAGACAGTCAATATATCCACAGTGCACCAGACAGGGCCAGCCTGGAGTCCATGGTCCACATGAGCAGTGGCAGGGAACAGAAAGAACTGTTGCAAGAAAGCACCCCCCAGCCCCGCCCAAAGACACTGAGGCTTGGGAGAAAGGGCGAGGCCAGCTAAAGCAGCTGTATGGATCACAGCTGCATCTCTGTTTTCCCTAGGCCCGACCGTGGGACACCAAGCTTGAAAAATAAAGCTAGGTCCATCATACTAACATTTCCAATAAGATCTCAGTATCCTGACTTTATTTTCTAATAAAATATCCTTCTCTTCCACCATACTCTGTGAAAACACAGCTTCTCAGCAGTGAGAAGTTAATGGGCTTATTAATAACCTAGGACATTGGAAGGAACCCGGCTCAGAGATGAGAGCAGGTTCTACCTCCTTGTGACCTTAAGCAAGCAGAAAGACTGAGATGTTTCCATGTATTGAGACAAAAAGAGATCTGAAGAGAAAAGACAGGCAATCAATTGAATTTAACAAGCACGTAAAGACAAAAGGAGTTATAGTTATTGAATCCTAATATTCTTATCTAGACATACATTTTATTCTCTCTATAAATTTAAAGAGATAAATATGGAAAATCTTAGAAACATGTCTATAATCAAACTCCAGAGAATCCAGAATAAAATTTTACAATACCACAGAACCAGACTCAATGGATGTAACTGGGAAAACTAAAGGCCAAGCATTTCCAATGATGTTACTGAGATTATGCTATTAACTTTAAAAGAAAAAAATATTTTTTCCTTTTAATTCTTTTCCTACTGTGTCTACTGTTGCTTTCAGGATGACAGAAACAACCCTGTGGAATTTTGTACTTGGTCATGGTGAAGGTCTCATATGTAGAACTTGGCACAGAGTCCATTTTGCTTCATAAATGTTTTTATGGAACAAGACAGCCAAGAACTTTACTTTTGGTAGCCTCTTAATTTGTCCAATCCATTTTTAGCCCCTAGAACATTTTGTTTTTTGTTAGTTTTGCAAAAAATCATTCATTTGGGATTTTCAAATACGTTTTGGATATACTATTCTTAATTCTTTACCCTTTCTCAATTTAAGCTACATTAATTTATATGTTTAATAAGTGACCTTGTCATTTAAACGTACATTTTTCAGAATTAAGTTTAATAGAAAGCATATATTGGGTAAGCATTTCTCCAAACACTGATTGGTTTGCTTTATTTGTAGCTATAGCGGTGAGAAAAGGTGCTCCTTTGCAGCAGCCATTGCTGCCCAACATGCAGCCACCCCAGTGAGAAAGCCTGGTGGTGAAGACTGAACACCTCTGCTGTGTGTGCAGGACACCTGGTCACAAGGGACACATGCCAAGGCTTAACAAGCTGTCCATTCAGGAGGCTCATCCTTCTTTATCACTTCACAAAATAAATATTGATTAATAAATCAATTGATCTGTAGCTACTGGGACCCAGGCTGATGAGCCATAAACTTGGCATTACATGTAACCCTCACTCTAGCACAATAGCTCGGGTTAGACTCAAATAAGAGACTCAAAGATCTGTAATTCTCTTCTAGGCTCTGGCACTGACATTTAGTAACAATATAGCAACAGTTTACATTTTTACATTGCTTTTGTTTTCTTAAAACCATCCAAGGGAATATTTTCTATCATAATATCAAAGGCTCTAGAACAGTGATAGCAAATCTTTTCGAGCTTTCAATGACACAAACAGCCAGATGTGGTATGTGTGCCATAGGTTTGCTACTCCAGAATGACCTCTCTATGAGTTGATTAACGTATCAAAGAACTTTTTTCTCTCATACATTTTTCAATCTCTATTATGGAGAGCATTATTTAAGAAATTTCAGTTTACATTTTCCTCAGGAATCTAAGTATAGCTCAGAGGGAAACATGAGCCACACCTGAGTAAGCAGAAGGCATTTCTGGAGATAGAACTGGGCAGAGTCAGATTCAAGTGTTGTTCCTAGTATGTTGATTCAATATCAATTTTCCAGACTTTCAGAGCCTCGAGGCAGGTACCCCGGCAGAAAGTGGCCAGCAGCAGCCCTGCCTGCCCCTCGCAGCCCAAGGGGAAATGTTCAGGCAGCTGCTGCTGCTGAAACGTGCGGAGGCCACAGCACTTCCATGCTGTTGTGATCACAGGGAGTTGGCTGGACCTTCTCCACATGGACACGTGAGTACCTCGGGTTCTACCAGGAGCGGAACTGGCACTACAACTCTGGTGCCAGAGTCTAGATGAGACTGTGAGGCCCTCCTGTACTGAGGCTGGGCCTAGTTAAGCATTTGGATACTACTGTAGAAGTTGCTTACATTAGGTAAAGTCTGTACTCTCATACCAAAGTACAGACTTAGGAACACGCTAAAATGGAAGGGAATTCACAGTTAGGCAGCAGTAACCAGCTTACCTGAAGTGGAAGGGGACGTTTACACAGGAAGATGGCTATAGAAGCCCCTGGTTTTTCTAAATGACAAGTGTAATGTAACTTTTGAATATATTCTTTTGAAGTTTCAAACCTTATAGAAATGTACATAGAGATGTGTGAAAGGCTTCCTTCACCCCACTCCCAAACCATGCTCTCTCGTCCCTTCAGCAATGACCCCCGGAGAGCATGGTCTGCGCCCCCCCACTGTTGCTAAGCACCCACGTATGCTGCCTGGGGCTGTATGCTTCACACGGGTGGGTGTGGCCTCCACATTTCAGTATCTCCATGTCATAGAACAATGACACAATAGAAGTGATCTAAGCCCCAAGTTTTCAATTCTTTCATAAAGTATAACCTTCAAGTCTTTCAAAAACTCACTCTTCTAAAACACCTAACACTAAAGACACAAACAAATCTATAGTAATTTAATAGGGACCAGGAAGACAGGCCTGTGATATTAAAAAAGGTGGTCAGATAGCAGTGCACAGGCAAACCTTCCTCTCCCAAGGAAGGATACACTCCAGCAGCTTCACAAGGTTTTCTGCGACCACAATCGGCCCATGTAATGCAATTCAGTTGTCACTGTGCCAACAGCAGTGGACTTTGCTGAGCCTTTTGAATTATTAGGCTGAAATCAGGGAACAGCGCTCTTTGATGGAAATTTAAATTTTGAACTCTTAAACAGAAAGCATTAGTTGTCTACAAGGAAAAACTTATTTGGGGTAACAAGGTCTCCTTTCTTGAGAATTGTTCCAAATCAGAATGCACCTTCAGTATTTAACATAATTTTTTGTCTTAACCATCCAGTAGAAAGGTGAAAAAAAAAAAACCAACAAGGTATAAGGGGTGAAGCCATGTTGGTATGCTGGGCTGTAAAGGGCCCAGGTCAACAATTTCTGACATTGCCAGTCCTGTGGATGACTCACTCCTAGTAAGGACTACTGGACTATATTGGAATATTTTGCTGAATTCACACACCTACAATATTTAAATGACAATGGAATACCCATCTCTGACAAAAGTAAACAAAAAAGGGGATAGAAATGAATGACATTTTGTATCTATATATACAAAACAGTTAGGATCGATATATAGCTACTTTCTCTTAATTCCATGAGAAGAAAGATTTGTACTAATAGTGTTTGGACAGGATATCATGTCAGTATCTTGTACTAAGAAGATAACAACATGCAATGTATTAATTATTGAAACTCTCCTACTAATCAGTTTTGAAACTGTCTCATTGCTATTTGTTTCTCAATAAAATTATTAAAAACATAAATAAAAAATTAAAAAATAACATAATTTTAAATGATAGTGCCACATGTGGCAGCACATGGCTGCAAATAACACTACTCAGGAGGCAGAAGAACCCCAAGTATGAATCAAGCTTGGGCAACATAGTAAATTCAAGGCTGGGTTGGACTATATTTTGAGACCATGTCTCAATCAACCAATCAGTCATTCAATCAAAGCAAGGAATTATGAACCAGCAACTTCGGGCATACTGCTTTATGTAAGCTGTTGCCAACAATCCTCACGACAGCCCCTCTGCTGGTAGGACAGGGTGAATGAGTGTCTTACTTCAGAGCTGTGCTCTTCTGTTCTGGGGCCTCTCCAAGCCAGTATGACTGCTCCCTGAAACTGGACCATGTGGGAGGGCTACAAAGTGTGTCTGTGTTGATGACATTCTAGGTCTGGCTGCAACTCATAACCGACTTAAGGGGACAAGGAAAGAAGAACTCCCACAGCTCCATGAGGTTGTGCTATAAGAGACAGATGCAGAGAGAAACTGTCTCTGAAAAATTGCTCCACTAACAAAAGGAGATAAACAGAAGAGCATTCCAGGCCCTGGAGGCTGGGCCAAAAGGCAAACAGCCAAGGAGAGAAAGAGAAGAGGGAAGGAAGAATGGGCAGGGGGAGTGGAGGGGAGGAAAAAGGGGGAGAGATAGAGATAGAGA
>NW_004524666.1:10430813-10473093 GCF_000260255.1 Octodon degus | reverse complement strand
GGGAAAAAAAGCCAGAAGAAAGGGGAGAGAGAGGCGCAACTCAGGGCTCCAGCGCTGTGTCTTCTCCTGCCCTGCTGTGTTCACAAGACAGAACCTGTGGGTGGCTGCATCAGCCACAGAACAAACAGTAAGAAGTTCCTGCTCCTTCCCTGTTGTCTGTGAGATGCAGCCGCTCCACCCGTGTCAGCATGCTCTACTAGGTGCCACAAACACTGCCCTCGATTTGCACGCGAAACACTAGCTAAGGCCTAACAGCAGCCATGTGTGGCTAACCTTTCATCTGCATTGAAGCATGCGACCCACAATCCCGACTTCACTCATTGCCATACCACTGCTGACCACATAGGAGAAGTTATAAATTTTCTTATAAATTACTTAAAGTAGTCAAGTATTAAAATGTGCCCTCCAAATGTCCGTCCCATCTGTAAGAGAAAAAAATCTTTCAAAAATTGTTTGGGAGTTGGGTGTAGGGGCAGATACCTGTAATCCCAGTGCTCTGAGGCTGAGACAGGAAGATTCCAAGTTTGAAGTGAATCTGAGCAACAGAGCAAAACCTTGGCTCAAAATAAAATTAAATAAAATGTGCAGAGTATGGTGGTACATGCTTATAACTCCAGCTCTCTGGAAAGCTGAAGCAACAGGATTTTAAGTTTGAGCTGAGCCTGGGCAATTTAATGACTTAGAGAGACCCTGTCTTTATTTATTTATTTATTTTTGTATTTTACAGAAGGATCTACAGGGTGTTCAGGGTCTCACTACTAGATCGGACTTGTAGTGATCTGCCTGATTACAGCATCCCAAGAGCTGAGATTACAGGCACACACCATCACACCCAGTCTCAATTGCCATCTCAGTATACCCCGGGGGTGCAGCCAGCATGGCAGGCCCAGGAATTGAACCCCCAAGCCCCTGCACCTGCTTGAAGACACTTCAGTCCGCTGAGCTATTTGGCCGGCCCTTGAGACATTGTCTTAAAATAAAAATTTTTTTAAAAGAAAGATAAAAGGCTTTGGATACAACTTAGTGCAAAGGGTCTGGGTTTACCTCTTGTACCAGGGAGGGAGAGAGAGAGGGAAAAAAGAGGGAGAGGGAAGAAGAAAAGATGTAACTCAGTGCTAGAGTACCTGCCAAGTATGTGCAAAGCCCTGGGTTGGATTGCTAGCACTACAAAAACTACCACAACTTCATTCACTGCAGCAGGGCCCCGTGATCCCTCACCTGGGCCACTTATCATCTAACTGTCCTTCCTATTCCGCATTCTTGCCTCCCCATAACACAGAGCAAAATGTAAAACCTGACCAACATTCTCCAATAATGGCCCCCGTACTTAAAGTACAATCTCCCCCTCTTGACTTTAGGGCCTGGATAGCTGGTCCCCCTAGCTTTACACCCTCTCGATGCCAGTCTCCTTGTCCTGTCCCAAAGACACCCAGCGTTCTCCTTTCTTCGTCCAGGAGCACAGGGACTGTGTCTGTCCTGGGTGTCTAAACTCTCCAGGCACAAGAGGCCTTTTGAACAATTAAAACTAAAAGTCTGTAGTACAACAAATATTCTCTAGAGGGCTCTCTTGACACTGAAGACAGCTAAATGACTACAACAAACAAGGATGCCCACAAGCAGGCATTGATAAAGGGGGGAATAATGACCATAAAATAGTAACAGCCTACCTTCCTTGTACTGTGTGACCAGGCTCTTTCCTCTCATTATCTGCCTGGGCCTACATAAACACAGACACCCCATAAGGTAGCTTCTCTGTTGTTCAGTGTTCATATGTGTAAGTGGAAATAAGGACAATCACTCCCTTAAAGGACTGGGACAAAGATTAATGAGAAAACTCATGTAGAACACTTAGTTTATGATCTGGCACGTGAAGTGCTCAACAAACAGTAGCTGTTAGTGTAGTCAGTTTGCAGAATTCACTTATATATAATAAATGCCTCTTGCAATCATTTTCCTGTTCTCAAGTTTTTCCTCTTTTTCAAGGCACTGTTGAAATCCTGCCTATCATCTAGAACATTACATGGACATGCTTAAGCCCTGAATCCCAAGTCCTTTCGGCTCTTCTTACCTTCCCTCCAGCGTTGGATATGGGCGTCTATCTTTGCAGTTACTCACGTGACTGTCATCAATCTTCTGTTCCCACCACTTCACTGAAGCCCCTCTCTGGAGGGCCACTAATGCTTCCTGACTGCTAAATCCAGTGAAAAGCTTTTAGAGTCTCCCTAACTCGCTACAGATACTGCTGGACACTCCCGTCCCTACAGTCTATTCCCCAGTTTTTCATTCCAAGCAGGTCCCTGGTCCTCAGTTCTGCTGATATAGACCATAAATGCCAAAGTCTGACAGGTCTCTTCTCCAGACTCCCCACTAAACTCCAAACTCAACCTGACTTTTTTTTTTTTTCAGAAGCCTTGTTATAGTTTAATGCACATTAACTAAAATGTATACATTTTTAGTGTTGATGATAAATGCAATAATGACCTGATTACACTTTTAGCATTCCTTAAAAAAGCACATTAAGCTTCAATATAGAAATATCTAGGTTACGTTTAATGTGTGCTCAGGTAATAATCAGCGTGGCTCACTTTTGATCTCACACATCCTCTCCTCAGGTATGGCCCATCTCTAGCATTCTTGGAGCAACTTTTGGCTACGTGGCCAGCCTTGTTATTTCACCACTCTGGATATACTGGAATAGAAAGCCACTTACATACAAGAGCAATTAACCGGAGCAAAGGGAGAAGAGATTCCATAAGGACTGTGCACAAATGTATATGGTCAAAGCCAAGCAGTTCCATTCACAGCACTGTTTTGTTTTTTTCTCATGTAGTTTCAACATACGATTGTAGATTTTTAAAATATGAAAACCCTGAGATTGTACCTTCTAGTTGAAATAAAGTATTTATAATAGATTGTGGCTTCAGATTCTGTTTGCTGCTTATTAGACCTTTAAAGGACATTCTTAAAGAACTTTACAGAATGCTGAGGGCAGGATTTTTGTTTTCTTTCAAGTTTTAAACTGCTTCATTGCAAGAGGTCTGGGTATTGCCATGCCGTAGCATTTCCTATGCTTTCCGAAAGAAGCTGACAGTTTCCTTGGCTACTAAAGATGTTTTTCATGTAATCAAGCAACAGTCTTGATCCCATTCTTTTTTTAACTATAAGTTTCTTTGGAGTTCAAATGGCTATGATAGATTCATCAAAAACCATCTGCAACCCCATCTGGGTTAAAGCTGATCATCCCCCAAGCAGCACGCTCCTGTCTCTTTTGCTAGTTTCTGTCATTGTTCCACACATATCGATTTTTCTTTCATATCATTCAGTCTTGCTAAAGTTTTGGGGTCATCTCGGAGATGGATCTGAGTTCCTATTAATAAAAAGGGGACGTCTGGTGCACACTCCTTAAGTCCTGGTACCTACTCCTCTCACATTTTGGAATGAGGCTGGATTGAGCACTGAGAAGCATATAAGGAAGATGTCAGTCACAGGGTAGAATAAAGACCTCAGACGATCATAGTCTTCCTATCCCGCCGTGTTATAGAGTCCCAGGAGGTACTGCTTGACCCCCACAGTGATGCAGACTGAGTAGTGGTCGAAGATGGTGGGCACCTACTCCTGGAGGAAAGCACTGTTGGCGTAGCTCATCAGCAGACATGTCTTGCCCACCACCATGCACTTGAGCAACAGTGTGCCGGGCCATGAGCCGTGCTGTGGTTGGGCCTCCAGGCATGGTCCCTGCGCGTCCCCACGCCAGCTGGGCTTAGCCCCAATGTGCCTGGGGAGGGTACCACCGATCCCCAGCCCCATGCCCTGTCCCCACACCTGCCCTGATCCCCATACCTGGCACCCGCCCTCCTGGGGAAGCTCCACCCAATCATAAGACTGGCGGACCCCTGGGAAGACAGCCTCAACCTGACTGTCTTACAAGCACCACACATTTCACATGGGAAAAAAGAGATCATCCTTTGGAGATTTACTGAATTACTGATCCTTTAAAAATAGGGAAACCATCTACTTTGTTAGCCACACCACAAAGCTCAGGCCCAGTTTAAGTGGCTCTGTCAACCACTTGTTTTCCGTAGCCCTAGTTTGCTATTTGATCCCAGTCTCTGCCCTGGTTTTTCCTTCATAGAGTACTTCAGCAATTGCCAGCTATTCTCTGTGCCTGCACTTTCTAAATAATAGCTTTGGAATTTAATTCCCATGCTATAAGATTCACCCATTTTAATTGTACCATTCCATGTTTTTTAAAATTGTACTCCAATGTTGTACAACTACTGTCACCAAAATTTTCATTGCCCCAAAATAAAACTCCATAGATAGTAGCAGTTACTATTTCCTCCAGCCCTGACAACCACCGCCCCACCTTCTATCTCTACAGATCTTCTACTTGTGGCCACTGAAATTAATTCACTATGTGACATTTTGTGACTTCTTCAACTTTTGCCCCCCCATTCCAGTCTACCCTTTCACAACTACCATGTTGATTTCTATGAAACACACAACTTACATCACTCCCTTGCTTAAAATCCTTGAATGTTTCTACTAGACTGCAGAATAAATTTAATCCTTTTTTATGCACATACAGGCAATTTCCACCTGGTTATTTACCTGGTCAATCCATCTACTTACTATTTCTTCTTTAGTCCAACCCAACATTTTGTTTCCCAGACACGTACACTATCTACACCTCCAATTCCTTGCCCATGTGGTTTACACTGCTTCAAACACCTTTCTATGTAACTACTGCTCATCCTTTTAATTTTTTAAGAATTTTTTAATGTGCAGTGCTGGGGACTGAACTTGGGACCCTGGGCATGTCAAGCAAATGCTCTACCATTGAGCTATACTCCCAGCTTTTTAACTACTCAACCTTTTAACACTGCTCACTCCCTACTAGCGACTCAGACTTCCCCAGAGCACCCATCTAGCACACTCATTATTTCACCACGCTGCAACAGTTTTATCTGTCCCCCATGGAGACCTTTACTACTTATTAGTTGAAGATCAAAGCACTACCTTTCACATAACTGTAGCACTTAGCAGCATCTGACATGAAGTAGACTCTTAAATACCTGCTGACTGTCAGTAATGATCTTGGAATTAGCAGTTTGCTTATGCATACTTCCTAACACCCAGCAGGCAATTTTTAATAAGCTCAAAAGTCACACACACAAATTCAAATGTCCCCAGATACAGCAATGGGCATTAGGTCTGCATGTTACTATAAGAGCAATGCCAAAAATAAAGAATCCTTTGTGGAAAAAAGCAATGGGGGAAAGAAATTTTGGTTTGGTGGAGTTCTTCATAAAACAAAGATGCCTGTTGTTTGCCAATTTCGCATATTCATAACTCAAACTCATAACTGATTTTCTCTTTGAGAAACTGCTTGCAAAAATTATGCTATAGAAAGCATTTTTCACTTTTATAAAATTTAAACATTAGTGTATACTTGAGCAATGATGGAATAATAAATTTATAGGGGAAGGAAGGTATAAGAAGGTACCTGTAGATAAACCTTCTTCACACCAGGCACATAATCTGCAATCCTGCCAAAGAGAAGCCGTCCAACTCCTGAAGTGATACCAATGCTCATGAGAACCACTTCTTTATTTTTTTCTTCTTGAAATGTTTCATTCACATGTTTCATCTGTAGACCAAAGAAAATGCAATCTTAATTGTGATAGGAAAGCTTTGAGAAGTTTTGAGGTTTTGTATTAAATGTTTGTCTCTCTACAAATGTTAGGGGCTGTCACCCCTTCCCAAATTAAAATGTTTCTTGTATACTTTTTCATGAGAACATATAAATAATATCTAACAGGACACGGCTTACATAATAAGAAATGAATTTCTGTGAGGATTGTTTTTCAGTAAAGTGTTACCAGCACACATCTTATAACACTAAACCATTCATTTGCCAAAAGAAGAGATCTTTGAATGTCCCACATATCTTCATACAGTTTGCTCAAGGTTACCCAGTGACCAAGCATATCATCTGCAAAGCATATTTAACTGAAGGACAGTTAACACATCATTTCTGGAGTTTTATTTCTGCTAGAGGGAACGTAGCCAAACTGATACCCCTGAAATAAATTATAGCATAGCTTCCAAGAAGAGAGTAACTAAGTTCCCTAGTTACTCATCTGTGTACCACTAGAAGAGCTAAAGATACAGGAAAAGTTTCACATATTGGCTAAAGGTCTTAAGCCCTATAACTTTGAGTAAGTTTGAAATCTTGGTTTCCTTGTCTCTAAAATGAAAATAGTAATAGTACCTACCAAGGATGATTGTGAGGATTAAGTAAACTATCTTGGTAAAGAACTTAGGAGCTGGGGCTGTAGCTCAGTGGTAGAGCATTTGCCTAGTAGATATGAGTCCTTAGGTAGATCCTCAGTGCTGCAAAAGGGGGGTGGGGAAGAATGCCTGGTATGCACTTAATGATCACTCATTTTAGTCCCTCCCCCCTTTTTAAAAGGACCTTTCAGGGAGCAGTTGCTCTGGATATGGAAGGTGGAGGTGAGAGATCAAAGGGCCCCTTTCCCTCCATTTACTGAGAACATTCTAGGCTACAGACAGTGGAGAAGCATATTTTGCTTGACTTTTCCTAACACCCCCCTAGCATATCACTGTCCCTTACAACAAACCCTGGCTTGAGTCACAGAAGTCTAAATTGCCCTTCAAACTCAGACCCAATGTGGCAGTGCTGGGCTTTCTATATGTCATCTCCCTCTCTACAATACTCCCATTTTATGGGGTTTTGTTTCCATTTCACACTTTTCAAAGGAGATTTTGGTTAGGTTCACCTCCACGTATCCTTTAAACCCGTTTGTAAATCCCAAACCATCTTTTTTTATCTTCCCTTTCAAAATTGGTAACAGTTCTGTCTAACTTCTGTTTTCCGATTGGTACAGGATAATCCTCTTAAGTATGGCTTTAATCTCATCAATCCCTTATTCAAAGGCTGCCCAGTTACTACTTATACTCCTTAGTTTGGTATTCAAAGCCCTCTTTAATCTGTTGTTAATATATCTTTGTATATTTATTACCTACTGATCCCTAGCTCAGAGGAAGAAAATTCAAATGTCTACATGACCTATGAAAATAATATAAAAGTATGTGAAGACACAAAACAGACACACTTGAGTTATTATCACCAATGTTGTCAATTCTACTTCTCAGCCTCTTTAGTAGGAAAAAAAAAAAAAAAACAGAATTCTGGATTCTGTGTGGAAATGTTGACACCTAACTGAAATTGGGAACACTCTGTGATCCTGTCCTACAAAAGCCAAACAAAACATGTGTGCAAGCTGCATTAAGCCAGCTTTGATCTTCGCTGTAATCCCATCTGGCTCAGCAGGACAGGTTTATTCAATGTCCCTTAAGCACACTAATGTTCAGTGGTCTCGTCTACCCTTCAGCCTTCCTCACTTCTTGCTATTGCCTAAAGCTGCTGTTCAGAACCTTAGGAACTGTATGTTTCTTCCCAGCCTCACTCACGTCTCACTCTATCCATTCTTTTGCATAAATTCTTCCAAGTCGAATTAGACATTTGTCCACCCGTCTGTTTTAAAGGCACATCAAAGTCAACATGCCCTGTGTCAAGCTCACATCTTCTTCACAAGAAGATGTCCTCCTCTCTTTGTCCTCCCCTCTTTTTAGTCAACACAACTACTGGCAGCCTTCATGAAGCTGAAGCAAGGGAAGACTAAGGCAGGATGGTCATGAGTCTAACACAAGCCTGGGTTATGGAGTCAGACCATTTCAAAATCATGAAACAAACCCAAAAAGTCAAACAAAAAAAAATAATTTGCTTCATTTAACTTTTTTTGTTAAACGTGGTTACAATTTAATTTCAAAGTACAATGAAAACTGGGAACGGTGGCACATTCCTATAACCCCATTACTAGAGGTGATGAATCAGGAGGATCACAAGCTTGAGCCTAGCCTGGCCGGGCATTTAGCAAGATTTCATCTCAAAAAAGAAAAAAAAAATATTTTAAAGGATGAGGGATATATCTTAGTGTGAAGGAAGGCTGAGGCAGGAGGATCAAAAGTTTGAGTCCTGTCTTAAAAATAAAAAAGACTAAAATATAGTTCTGTGGTAAAGAGCCCCAAGTTTGATCTCCCACTACTGGAAAAAAAAAAAAAAAGTAAAATGTGATTCACCTTAAGGAAATTCATTTTTGGCTGCAAAGAGAAGAGTGATGCTACTGAAAGTGAGTTTAGGTTCTAGGAAGAGTTAAAAGAGATTATAGTAATGACCTGATCTAAGATTGGCATGATACAAAGCATATTCCCGGACTTAACTTGGAATTTGGAGAGTGTAATGCATCAGTCCACTTTAGGAGCACCAAAAGGACCTACAGCATTACAACTTTCTCTTTTTCTCTTTCTATGGTGCTGCTGGGCATCTAATCCTGGGCCTTAGGCATGCAAGGTCAGTACTCTACCACAGAGCTACATGTCCAGCCCTATGACTCAGAAAGAAATATTCTTTAAATATCTATAGAAGACTAAATTTATTAGTCATTTTTTCAATGACACTGTGAACACCTGTCTGCCAATTGCTATTATTCTCTGTAAGTGGTTTATTTGTGACCACCCCCCCCGGATCCTCCTCTACTTCGTAATTTTTATAAGAAATAATAGAGTGAACTATTTGGGAACTTTTGAAAGAGGGTAAATTCAAATTAGGCCTAAGTGGAAGTGTGAGTTCTCAAGTATAGAAGCCATTATTTCAGCAGATTGTCATTATTGTCATGATCATTTAAATAAAGCAAACTTCAAATACTCCCTCTTCTACTGCCTCACTAAAAACTGAAAGTTTCTTGGCTCAGGAAATGAAGGAATCTGGGGAAGAGCAGATTCTGCAGGCTCTGGATCTGCGTCCTTCAGATTTGTTCTCACTGAAAGACCAGTCCTTGAGACGTGTGATGTGCTTCACCTCTGGCCTGGGCCTCTCATGATGGCTGCTGTGTGTCGTATGTATTTTGGCCCATCTTGCACCCTCTGGAGACTGGTAGGGGCTCTTTTTAGCAGAAAGCTTAACATTGAACAAAAGCGGTATTTCTAATGAAGTCACATGAGTAGAGACATAAAAATGTTGAGCAGATATTTTCATGCTCAACCTATTCATAAAACCAATACAAAACCTATAATAGAATCCATGACCCATGAAGGTGGTAATACTGTTTAAAGGTTAACTTCGTCAGAGTGTAGCCCAGAAGTAGAAAACTTGTTTAGCATCTTCAACACCCTAGATTCACCCCTAGTGCCAACAAATAAAGTTAGACTTTACTTGAATGCACAAGCATCCTTGGGTCTATCTTGTCAAAAATGTGTTTCATTCAGGCATGAATACCTCTAGAAGACTAGCAAAGCCTTTGCTGATTGACACCTTAAACACCTGCTAAAACATTTTGCCTTCATTCAAGCAGTAACAGCTTTTGCTGACCACAGCAGCCAGATTGTACGAAAGTCTATTGTTCTGTTATCTAATGGTGATTAAAAGCAACACTTCCAAGAATATCTGTTCATTCTATATCCATGAGCGAAAGGACAAATCACTCTATTTTTCCTTCCTCTTAACATCTCCATCCCTGTATAGAACACATTTTTTGGCCAGCCAACTAAAGGCAGGCACTACAGCTCAAAAGTAGGCCCCACTTTTGAGAGGTCAGAGGCAGCACCCTATGAAAGCAATAATCTCACAAGAATGGCCTCTGTCCTAGCTCCTATCTTCTCCCCTGGTCAGTGTAATAAAACCCAGTGGTGATATGTGGAGGACCACCTGAGCAGCTCTCCTTGAAAGAAGAGCAACTGTTTCCATTTTGACTGAGCCTGACCCTATTTCCTCATATTGTTATGTACAGAGCTGGCCAAGACTTCTGTTTATCCTTCAATTGGCCTTAAGCAATGTATATTGATCTAGCTGAGGTGTTGGTGATGGGCTTTGAAGGTGGAGTGCATGTTTCCCTGGTGACCTATACCTGCTGCTCTTTAATGTGAGCCAGGTGGAGACAGGACGGAAGAGCTAATGCAGGATGGTAGAGCTAATGCTCCGCACTGCCAGCTGGGATTGAGCCTCAAAATAGAGGCTATGACTTCCTGGGGCTTGAAAGACTACATCCAAGCTGAAGCACCAGACTTCCCAAAACAGTAGGTACTATCTCTATGGCAAATAGTATAATGCAGATTACTCTCTGCATATCCTCTCACATATGGCAGAGGTAAATGCAGGCCACCCACTTAGCTCAGCTCACAGCAGTCACCTACTTCCCACAATTCTCAATCAATCCTCCTCAAGCCACTCCTCCACTGAATAAAACCAGATGAGGCCCTGGGTCACACTCTTGGTTCTGCAAAGCAACTCCATGGCTGGACTTAGAGTCCCTTGACTCCCTGATGATTGAAAATATAATTTAGTGTCTTTATTTTCACCATGGGTTGCATTGAAAGTGGTAGATTGGAATCAACTTGATGGGATTCCCGTAACGTAACTTTGGGATTACAAATATTGGCTTCTTGGACCGAGACGAGGATCAGGAAGTGACTCCTACAGTGATACACACGTGCAAAGCAAACACTGGGCAAAAGGATGGGAAAAATCACTGCTGTACTATAAGATTATTTAGCTGTGCCATTATGGTCATTAGCATTACACTTACCCTCCCTCAAACTTCTACTTGAGGGGCAACTGCTCTTTTGCTTAATATTTTTCATGTAATATAATATAACTTTAATGCACCTAAGGTAGAGTGTCTTTGGAGAACAGTACGTAATTAAAGAAGAAAGGCAAGTACTGGACCACCTTAAGATAAAAATAACTGTCTTACAGCAGATTCAAAATGGCTGCTGACCCAGTATAAGACATTAATAAAGGCAGCACTGCAAGGCCAGAAAAGCAGGGTGAAAGTAGGTCCAATGGGGGTATGACAGACTATGTGAGGAAAAGAAGTTTTTTCAGAACTGAGCAAAAAGACAGAAGCAAAATATCTATAATTTGTATCATTCAGTGTTGCAATTAACAATACTCTTTGGGAGGTGAAAAGAGTTCAGTCACCAGACATCATCTGTCCTTTGGGATCATGCTGATTTTCTGATCATCTGTTTAGTCTTCCTGTTCATGCATATATTATCACAGGGGGTAGATGACAGACACACGTGCAATCATTTCATCTCTGGGGGAATAAACTCTTGGTGGGAGTGAGGTGGAATTGTGTCTTTTAAATTTATTGATACATTAAAAATGTACTAATTAAGGTCAGTGAGATGGCTCAGTGGACTAAGTGCCTGCTTAGGCAAGTGCAGGGACTAGGGTTCAATCCCTAGCACCATGTGTCCTTCGAGCCCCACCGCTGGGGCATGAGCCACCACCAAGACTGGGCATGGTGGCACACACGGATAATCCCAGAGCTGGGGAGGCTGAAAACAGGAGGATCACTACTGAGTCCGAGATGCACAGTGCGACCCTGTACCAAACACATATTTTTAAAAGTATTAATAAATGCTACATGGTATTTCCAGTGATTATTGGATTCAAACTGATTTTTTCACCTTCCTACTTTCCAATAAGGGATATAAATTCACAGTATTTCTCATTGCCATTAGCTCCAAGTTTCTGCTTCTCATGTGCTCCACTTTTGAGATAATTTCTAAGAACACATCCATCCAACATTTGAAAAACTATTCCATAAGTCTGGGGGACCATTCCATTTCAGTATACTTTTTTAGAAAGATAAAGTCAAAGAAAAAAGCCTGGCTCCTTTAAAACACGGACTTACATCTGAAAGAGAGTAGAAAGCCTGTTAGAGTGGTTAATGGATAATGTCAGAATCTGCTGCAAATCAAAACTTCACACTACCCTTTGACTTCAAAATGGGATTAAGGGAAATCTGAATGGGACAAGAGAATGTGACTTCTTTTTCTTTTTAAAAGAACATTGTTTCCTCTATATTTTTACTAGGAAAGAAAAAGATACAAATTAAAACAAGTGGGACATTCCTTAGAAGCGTTGCTTGAGCACTGAATACCAGCTAGACACACAAGGTGGTTAATGCTGGAAGAAAACAACTAGATATATGGGCATCTAGAACTAAGCCTTTTACACCAAAACATTGAAGTAAGACTTTATAGCCCTTACCAGATAACCACAGTTCGGGAAAGTCTCATAACATCATTTCAGTTTGTTAAATCTAGTCAATTGTGCTGGGAGACTCAAACATTCCTAAGACAAACTGCAGGGAAACACTGGCCAGTCAACATGGTTCAAAGCACTGCATCTATTGGTTCAGGTAGCTACGGCCTCCACGGCAGCTGCCCAGGCAGAGCAGACCTTTGGCCCGAGGTTCTACAAGGCACGGGGAGCTGGCTTGTTTTTTTGATCGCCAGTCTTTCAATGTCATTAAAAGGGTTTCCATGGTGTGGGTAAGGACATGTGGCACTGTTAAAACATTAAAAGGTCAGGACTGAGGAAGATGATCTGGAATGAACAGCCACCAAGTGTAGAAGAGATGACTGATCATTTGAAGAAGTGGTCTACATTTGGAAATATTTTCTAACTCTAAAAATCTTTGAAAGCCTTCATTATCTTTCCCTTTCCAGCTTAAAAAAAAAAATTCTCATGGATTAAAAAATAACACACCCTGGGCAGAGCATAATTTAGGTAAGGTTTAATAAAATGTTTTAAAGGAATTATCAACTAAAAACAATTTGGATTTAAATGGCAGCTCAAATCTTGAATTTTAAAAGTTTAAGGTAGGGGGCTGGGGAAATGGCTCAGTACAATAAGTGCTTACCTGGCAAGCGTAAGGGCCTGAGTTCAATCCCCAGTTCCACAAAAAAAGAAAAGTTTAAGGTAGCTTCACCTTAAAGTAAAAATAAATGACTAGAATTTTTAAATAACTTATAATTATTTAGTGAGCCTGTCAATCTGTGCCAGATACTTTGAAAGTTACAAAAAGAATATTCTACTGGGCACAGTGCTACACACTTGTGACCTTAGCTTCTCAGGAGGCTGAGGTAGAAGGATCAAAAATTCAAAGCTAGCCTGGGCCATGCAATGAGACCCTGTCTAAAAACTAAAAGAGGCCGGGGGGGGGGGGGGCGTGGCATAGTGGTAGGGTGCCTAACTTGCAAAAGGCCCTAGGTTCAATTCTCAGGACAAAAACTTAATCCTTTGGTTTAGATTTTTATTTTCTTCTTCTAAATGGGAATTTGACTCTGACGTTTCTTTGCATCTCCCTGTTGGAACACCAGATTCACCATTCACAGACACTTGGATCCTGGCCAGTTTGTATGAATGAAATGGCTGTTAAGGAAGCCTGGCTCTTGTGAAGGGACCAGATTGCCTCTCCCATGGTCTCCAAATGGCTGCAGGGCTCAGTCACGTCTGCAGTGCCTGGGTGAGTAGCTGACCCTGGCCCTCCAGTGGAGCGTTCAAATAAATGGCCTGGAATGGTCACAGTGCTGTGCAGATTAGGGACTCTGGCTTGTGGTTAATGCTCTTTTGAGGCATCATGTGTTGCATCTATTTGTGTTTATTTAAAAACAGGAGGAAAAAACCTAACTCACCCTAAATATATTTGTGTGACCTGAGAAAGTCTCTAGCCAATTAATGCCTTTCTTTGTAAGATAGAGATAGAACATTTTTCACATGCAATCTCAAAGAGCAAAGAAAAAACAAAACTAAAGAACTACTGAAATGAAAACTAAGTCATGAGTGATTAGTAGACCTTGTACTTCAGCAGCTCAACCAATCTATAAACCCAATATGAAACTGGTTTAAAAAGGAAAATAGGGATTTAACATCAGGCACATGCTAGGTACTGGAGGTGGAGCAAGGAGGAGGAGATGCTACCCTGTCCATGCGGAAGCCTGCGGCCTTACCTGTTTCTTTGAACAAGTAGCTGCGAGATGGAGGGACACTTTCGCATGAAATTCCCCAATGGACTGTGTAGATAGATCCAGTTTTCACCAGCCTTTCCCATACTTACTTTGGCACATCATTTAGTATAGGGGCCTCACAAAATTATATTCCCCAAGTGTCTCAAAATAAGTTTAAAATTAAATATTTTGAAATAATTATAGATTTCTTTCTCACAGACAAATTTTAAGTCTTTTAGATGTTGGGTATCTACATTTGATGGATTACTTTCTTGACTGACCAAACCATACATCATTTCTAAAATTCACTGTTAAATTACCTAGCAGTAATGAATTCAGAACACATAACAAATCTACTTTGCCTTATCAGTGGCAGCAGCTTTGTCTTAATTTACTAGTAAGTGATTAGTTTTCTACATTTCTCAGGTCTTCTCTTTTTACCAAGTTCCTATTCTAGTGTGTTGCATTTTTTCAAAATACTTTTTAAAAAAACTTTGACGAGCATGTCCTGTAAATGTTTAACTTAACCATTAAGGTGCCACAAGCGGCCCACGAGATCCTTATTCATCTCAAGTAGGAGAATGCTGGTGAATACTGCCTATGGCACAAAACTGAAATAAGGGCAAATTTTCACTAACCTGAAAGTCAAATTGCAGCAGATGTTGTGATCTGAAGGAAAATAAATGCAAGGTTAGAAAAGCGAGAAAAGCACAGATACAACTGAAAAAGGGAGAGACAAAGAGATGTTCACTCACTTAATAACTACAACAAAATAATACTTGTGAATTTTTAGAAAAGTTAAGTATATGCAAAGAGAAAACAATGCTCAAGATCAATAGTCAAGTATGCAAGAATTTTTAATATTCAACATGCAGATTTTAATGTATCGGATAAAAGTAAGCGGGATAAAAAATTCAACTACTGATTGGCATTAATGAGACTAGAGCAATTCTGTTACAGGCTTCCTGAGGGGAACAGGGAGTGCTCTTCTTTACCTCCCGTGAGACTAATAACTCCACAGTGGAGAGGGCATTGCTGCCTGCCAAACTCAAGCTGCTTCCTACCATCACTTTCCATCCCATTGTTTGCTTCGAAGAAAATACCACTACTGGAAAATGGCCTGCGGATGTGTCTGCTGGTTTCTGGAGTTCTGTAAGAGTCGAAGTCTAGTCTTACCACTGCATGCCGACACCTGAAATGCTTACGGAACACAGCACTCAGTGAATATTTGTCCAATGAATAAATAGCTAAATCTGCTCAGCTGAGTTGTAATGAGAGAAGAGAGAGAGAGAGAGAGAGAGAGAGAGAGAGAGAGAGAGAGAGAGAGCGAGCGCACCACAGCAGTGACAAGATGGAGCACCTGTTCTAAGTGTATTCTAAAGGCACTTTGGTTACTTAGCATGCAACTCTGAGCAAAAGTAAACCTCTCTGAGCCTGCAGGTGCTTACCTCTTGATGGGAGAACCAGAATCAGCGCTGCTTCTCTCATGAAAGTATACGGTGAAATTGAGTTAGAAAATGTGTGACCTAAATACCTTCATGTCCTTTTTAGAAGTTCACTGTGGAAAGGAATTAATCAATGAACTGAAACCCTTCTAGGCCACAAAACACCAAACAAGTTCAAGTAAGATGGAGTATAGTATGTATAAAATTGGCACATAGCTAATCATAATCAGTAAATCTTGGTATTTAGACTAGTAAATTATATAAAGTAATAACTTTATAGGCCAGCTTTTAATGAAAAATAGAAAAACTAAATTAAACTAGAAGACCAAGAGGAGAGGCATTCATTTCTCAGGTGATGGGCCATCTTGGTTGTTTCTAAGATTTGGCTATAACAAATTTGCACTGCTATAAAACATGGGTGTACATATATCACTATGGTGTGATATTTTCAGTTCTTTTGGGAAAATATCCAGAAGGGGAATAGCTAGATTGAATGGGATTTCTAGTCCTAGTTTTTTGAGGAATCTCCACACTGTTCTCCATGGTGATTGTACCAGTCTACATTCCCACCAACAGTGGAGAAGAGTTCATTTTTCACTGTAGCCTCTCCAGCATTTTTATTAGTTGATTTCTTTATGATAGCCATTCTTTCTGGGGTGAAATGGCATCTCAGTGTTGTTTTAATTGGTATTTCTTGAATGGCCAGAATAAAATTCAATAAATCTTTTTAAAAATTTAAATTAGAAAATTTTGATAAAATATGTGAGTTTTAAAAAAATTCTTCAAAATATAAAAACATTCTGCATTAACTAAAAAAAAAATCAAACTAACAATCAACATAATTAGAAAAATAAGCCAGAACAATGAATACAAAAGAACTGGGGGCGGGGGAGAAAGAGAAGACAAAGTAAATAAATGAAACCTTTAAAAGCCCTGTCCAATATTTATCTACTAGACTAAAAACAAGATTAAAATTTTAAGTCTGCTTATCTGGTTGCAATGCTAAGACTGAGATAACACAATTCATACAACTTGATTCTCAATTGAGTAAAAAAAGTATCCCAAACTTTGGAATCATATACAAGTTTGAAAACATTTAACAGACCCAAGGCTCTGGTCCTGTCTGAATCTTGAGTGAACACAGATAAACAGCCATTCCTGGCCCAAGATACTAAACTGGGTCTTTAGTTAAAAAGAATACTACTGTGAGCCTCACATTCTTAGGAACATGTTCATACAATAGCCTTGATACTGAGCTTCAAATATATCCCTGAAAGACAGACAACAAAACCAGTAGAACTGCTACAGTCAACTCCGAAGAACTGGACTCTTGTCTAAATGACAAAGCAATCTCCTGATTGAGTTAACCAGGGATAAATGAAAAAAAAAAAAAAAAAAAAAAAAAAAAGAACATCCCTCTAATGATTTCATTTCTTTTTTTCCCTCTAGTACTGGAAATTGAATCCAGGACCTCTGAATTGAGGTACATTCCACCCCATTTTATTTTGAGAAAGAAATCTCATCTCAAACTTAAATGTCCTTCCCAGGATGCTGAGATTATACGCATGTGCTACATGCCTGGCTTGCTAATTCCTTTTCTTACAAGTGTTTATAGTTTAGTTATAATAAGCTTCTATTTCTCTCCATGGATTCTTTTTTTAATGTTATATCTGTTCTGCCACTTTTGTAACTATGTGACTTTTGGCAGTTTAACTTTCTGTGCCTTGGTTCATTTTCCTGTCTTAAATAATAACAAACAGCACAACTGAGTAACTGATAGATTGTCTTTCAGCTCCTAAATTACTGTTACCACACACACTTCTGGGAGGCATATTTAAATATTTTATTTTAAAGTTACATTCCTAGGTAGACTCAGCTCAAGCCCTGTCTGCATGGTGCACAACCTTGTAACCCTTTCCCATTGTTGGTGGAAGAGTAAATTGGTACAACTCTGTGTATGGAAAACAGTCTGGAGATTCCTCAAAAACAAATTAGAGGTTCCATTAGACCCAGTTATTCTCCTTCTAAGTATCTTACCAAAAGAGTTAAAGACATCATACTAAAATAATGCATGCATAGCTATGTTTACGGCAGCGCAATTTACAATAGCTAAATTTTGGAAGCAGCCTATATGTCCATCAACAGATGAATGGATATAGAAAATGTGGTTTTTACATACAATGGAGCGCTACTGTGCCATAAAGAAGGATAAACTTGAGGCATTTTTAGGTCAATGAATGCACCTTGAGAACTTGATCTTAAGTGAAATAAAGTGTAAACATTGCATTACTTCATTTGTGTGAGAAATCTGAAGTATAAATAAGGGGCAAAATGGGGAAGAGATATTATGAAGTAGGAAGAACTTATCCAAATGGGAAGGGAGGGGACCGGGGAGATGGCTCAGTGGAATAAGCACTCCCCTGGCAAGCACAAGGGCCTGAGTTCAATCCCCAGTTCTGCAAAAATAAAAAAAAATAAAATAAAAAAGGGAAGGGAAATAACAGCTTGGGGAAAGAGAGTAAAAGAAAAAGGATTTAAAGAAAAAAAATGAAAAAAAAAAAAAAAAAGGAGACAGAGCTTTTGTAGATGTAGAGGACAAAAAGGGTTGGAGGGAGGTGAAGGGGACAGAAAAAGAACTAAGATGTGTAATGTCCATGTAAACATTCCTTAAAGTGAAGGAAGACATTACGTACTGCGAACATGTACTAATACAAATATGAAAAATAAAAACACCCTACACCTTTCCTTTGTAAACTCTGCTTTGAAGCCAGGATTTCAGTTATTCTTGCCACATGATGCCTAAAATGAGTTGTTTGACAAAACTGCAGAAATAGCTGGATTGCATGACTGAAGCGCCTGCAATTTTATACCTCAAAATTGAGCCTTTTTCTAATGTGCCATGATGGAATATATCTTCCTAATTCTAAATAAGTGCCCAATAGTGTGGTGTGGGGAGAGACGAAATCCTGACAGGGCTAGAAGGAAGGATGCACAAGGAAAAACGGACAGCAGCATGGTCATTGGGTGAGAAGCCCTGAGCTGTCTTTAGCACTGAAGACACTTGGCAAAGTGCGAATGCACAGGAGAGCCATCTTCTGTTCTGTATTCCTGGAGTTGATGGGTTTGAGAGTCCTCCAAAAAGATGCACAAGCACTAGAGGATAAGGACAGATATACTTTTGGTGGATCAGGCAACCTTCCCTATACCCCCAGAGCCATCTGGCAAATGTTGGTCAAAAACACAATGTCCAAGCAAGCTTTTAAAAAGGGAATGGCTACAAGGTCAGGCCTCCCCTCCAATCATCTAGATTATAGTCTCAACTATATGGTGATACCTGTCTCAAATCAAACACACACACGTCTTAGTGATACACTCTGAGCACTGCTCAGGGTAGCAAACTCCATGGCCAGGGTATGGCTTAGTATCCCCTGTCCTGTATCCCTGAGTCCAAGTTCTTTGAGATTTTTCAGTTGGTACTGAAGACCAAGTTGCTTCAGATGTACAGAAATGTCTTCTATTTATAATTTCAGCAAGGCAATATAAACCTCTGGGTCAGCGCAAACACATCAGGTCAGGGATGTAGCACTGCGGCACAGCACCTGCCTGGCAACTGTGGGGTCCCTAGTTCAATTCCCATTACCAAAAACAAAAGGCAAACACATCAAGTCTCCCATCAATATACAACATTAGAGTGGTTCCTTAGTTCTTCAGAAGTTAGCTGAGTTTGCCCTTATTTGTTAAGTGTTATGTACATAAAAGTACTGTCATGTTCTATGTGAGTATTCTGGGAGGCTAAGGAAAAAATTGAAAGTTCAAGCCTAGCTTAGGCAATTTGGTAATCTAGTGAGACCTTGCCTCATTGTGAAGGCCCTGTGTTCAATGCTAAATCCAGGGACAAAAAAAAGAAGAAGAAAAAGAAAATCACATTATAGCATGAAAGTAGGAGTTTAAAGATTAAAACTGTCAGGGCCGACCAGATAGCTCAGCAGACTAAAGTGCCTGCTTAGGTAGAGCACAGTGGCTGGGGATCAATCCCCGGTGTGCCATGCTGGCCTTGCCCCCAGGGCACACTGAGACAGGGATTGAGCCTGGACATGGTGGCATGAGCCTGTAATCCTAGCACTTGGGAGGCTGAAAACAGGAGAATCACTTCAAGTCTGATCTGTGTAGTAAGACCCTGTAGACCCTGTACTAAATACATAAAAAAGATTAAAACTGTTATAAACTTTTTATATTGTCACTTTAGACTTATTCATAATATACTTAGCCATTTCACAAATGTATAAGTACTCACTGTGTTCTAGCCATTATGCCACGAGCCTGAGAACTATCACCGAGGAAAACGGCCAAAAGATCCTTAACCTTGTGAGATTTATATTCTAGCAAAGACATATATAAAAATTTTAAATAATAAATAAAGACTCATATAGAGACAGTAAGCAATAATTATAATAAAGAAGTAAATTACAAATATATTCAAGTTGTTAAGGAAATTAAGTACTCTGCAAATAAAGAAGGGGTAACATAAAAGGGGTTGGGAATGTGGGGAGGAAAGGGAAGCAGGGCTTTAACCAAGTAATCAGAGGAAGCCAACGAGAAGGTGAATGCAGGAGCTGAGTGAGCAAGGGAGGAGAGGAGATCGGAGAGGCAGGAGGGCCAGATCATGGAGGACACCGTAGGCTGCTGTGGTGGGAACTTTAGTTTTTACTTCTAGAGAATGTTCTAATTTCCATTGAGAGATTCTAAGCGTGATGTATTTAGAAAGAATACCAGCAGCTTTGGTATGAAGATGACACTCCAGGGGACCAGGAAGAAGCAGGGCGCTCACCTAGGAAGCTATTGGAGTGATCCATGCTAGAGGGTGATCTGGTGAAGGCCAGGAGTGAGGCTGTGAGAGGTCACCTGATCCTGTACATTGTAGAGTTCCTAGGATTTCCTGACTGGATCGGGGTCATGATGTGCAAGGCAGAGGAGCCAAGGAAAACTCCATCGAAGGCAAACTCCCTCATTTGGAGACTAACTGGAAGGATGGAACTGCCATCTCCTGAGAAGAAGGTGGCTGGGGGGCAGAATAAGTTTTGGGGAATAAAACCAGGACTTAAAGATTGGACATGATCTAGCAATTGTACAAGTGGAGACACTAAGCAAGCAGCTGGATATACAACTCTGGTAGAAGACTTACAAGATCTGGGCAGGAGAGTTACCAGAGGAATTGCCAGAGGAAGACAGAGGAAAATATCAAGGACAAGCACCAAGACACACTGATGTTCAGGGAATGGGAAAAAGGAGGAGCCACCAAAAAAACTGAGAGGCAGAGATGGGGGGGAACCAAGAGCAGCCGAGCTCCTGGATGTGAAAGAACAGGAGAAACCATAAGAAGTTAACCCCAAAACAATTCTCAAGCATTAGGGACAGCATGTAAAAACCAAAGTAGTTGCTGCTATACATAGTTCTTTAGGAAGATAGACCTTACCCAAACTAATCTCTAAGACTTGTACCCTTACAGATAAATGGGCAGGTCTAAAAGAAGACATTTGACAGCCTCCAGGAAGCAAAATGGATTTACTTTTAAAAGTCAATTATAGGGCCAGCCAAATAGCTCAGCAGATTAAAGCACTTGCTTAGGCAGATGCAGGGGCTGGGAGTTCAATCCCCTGGCCTGCCGTGCCGGCCCCACCCCAGGGGTGCTCTGAGATGGCAATTGAGACTGGGTGTGGTGGCACTGGCCTGTAATCCCAGCATTTGGGAGTCTGTAAACAGGAGGATCACTACGAGTTCAATCTACGCAGTGAGACCCTATAGACTCTGTAGACCCTATCCTAAGTTTAAAAAAAAAAAAAAAAAAAGTCAATTATAAGGGCCAGTGAGATAGCTCAGCAGACTTAAGCGCCTGCTTTGGCAAGTGCAGGGACCAGGGTTTGATCCCTGGTCCCAAATGCCATACTGCCCCCACCCCTGTGGTATGCTGAGCCTGCAACCAAGTCCAGGCGTGGTGGTATATGCCTGTAATCTCAGCACTGGGGAGACTGAAACAGGAAGATCACTATGAGTCCGAGCTGCATGGTGAGACTCTGTACCAAATATATAAATGAGAAAAAGTCAATTATAAAAAAGATTAAATTGCCAACCTTTTTTGAGAGCATATGTATTTTCTCTCAAATCTTTAAGAAAGCTGTGACAGTATCCATTGTACTTCTGAATTTTCGAAGATATAAATTACAAAATTAATTCTTTAGTTGATTAAAGATCCAATTTTTAACACAACACTTATACTCAAAGCCAAATTCTAATACAATAAATCTTTTTCTACTTTTCCAACTGGAAATTTTCTTTCTTCTATGAATCTTGTATACCTCCTATTAAAACTATTCAGCTGGTGACACATTATCTTAAATAGATGCTTCATATAATTTTCTCTAATTCTTATAATAACTCCGCAAGTTGGGTTTATCTGTTTTTCTTTCTTTCTTTCTTTTTTGCAGAAACAGGGATTGAACTCAGGTCCTTGTGCTTGCCAGGGAGGCACTTATTCCACTGAGCCATCTCCCCAGCCCTGGGTTTATCTGTTTAATAGATGATGAAACTGATACTTAGAAAGTGTGCCCAAGGTTATATGATTAGTGAGCCATAAAATCAAGATTTAAGCCCAGATCGGTACTACTCTAGAACCTTCACCTTTCAACCACTACACAGTCCTGCTTCTTGCAGTGTGATAATTTAAAACAGTATGATTGTCAATGGAATCAGGTCTTGACCTTGAGTAAATTAGTATAATCTCTCATTAAATTTCAGTTCCTTTGTCTTCTCATTCATGAGATAAATATGAAATCTTATACATGAAGATTAAATTTAAAAATCTATGTGAGAATATTTTGTAAATCATACTGGTGTTTGTTTGTGTTCTTTTGGTGTCAGAAATTGAACTCAGGGCCTTGTTCTTACTAGGAAGGTACTATGCTGCTAAGCTGTATCTCCAGCCACATGCTGCCTTTTATTGTTACATTTCCTAGATTCTATGCTCCATCAGATCAAGTGCATATGTTACCCACATGTCTCCTTCAATAGTCAAGAAAGGGCTTAATATGCACCAAAATCATTTACTACCATATGGAAGGATTTAAGACACATTTTTCCCACTATGGAGGAAACTAGGATTCTATTTCATAAAGCCTGAGTTAATTATTTACAACCCAAACCTTAATTAAATAACAATAGTTACCAACTCAGAGCATTTGCCAAAGTCAAGATCTCAATAGTCTGTGTGGCATTTAATTGTCTTGGTGTTTCTTTTACAATACAGGCTTTGGCATAATTTAAGAAAGAGAAAAATCCCAAATGAAAAATATCAACACAGTCTATAAGAGAACATGCCTGCAAAATGGAAGAGCAGAGAAAAAGGGACAGTTTATTAGCAGAGTTAATGTAGGTCTCATTGCTCTGCACATCACCTCACTAACAGCTTCTGATTACAAGCCATATCTATAACACTGTGTAACTGATCGGCCACTATGACATTTGATTCACTTCAGGACCAGGAGCATTTATTTAACTTCTGTAGCTGTACTCACTTTCCCTCCGATAAATGCACAATGTGGTGGGACAAATGCACGGGGAAGTCACTCTATAGGCTCTTGAACAGGACAAGAGTTGCTCTTAGTTGAGAACCATGGAAAGGAGCCAATCCCTGCCTTGTTATTTACTTACATGATTCTTGGGAAACTACTTAATATCTCTGTTAATGACGGATCTGTTTTCTAGTGTATAAAATGAGACTTAACATTTATTTTGCCTACTTTTTCTTTGGCTAGCTCAGGCTGCTTAAGGGCAGGCCTGGTGAGGTTATGGAGCTGGGGATCAAACTGTGGTCCCCTGATCCTGACTGATTCTGCCCAAGCAGGTGCTTTAAACAATTAAGATAACCCACAAACCCCCTATTTTGCCCACTTTATAAGTTTACTGTGAAGGACAAATGAAATTGGTAGCAATGAAATTAATTATGTGTGAAATTAGTTTATAAGTTGTAAATATACAGCCAGAAATAACTACACAATCACCTACCACTTGTCCTTTTTTTTGGGGGGGAGGGGGTGGAACTAGGGATTGAACTTAGGCCCTTATACTTGCCAGGGAAGCACTTATTCTACTGAGCCATCTCCCTGGCCCCCACTTGTCCTTTGATTACTGTCTGGTCTTAGTCAAGCTGAGATACTAATTTCAATGGATGTATACCTTGTAGTAACAAAGAATTTAAAAAGAATTTCTAGGGTCGACCAAACAGCTCAGTGATTAAAGCACCTGCAAGCCAGTGCAGGGGCGAGGGGTTTGATCCCAGGCCCTGCCTGCCAGCCCCACTCTCAGGGGATGCTGAGACAGCAATTGAGACTGGATGTGGTGGTGTGTGCCTGTAATCCCAGCTCTTAGGAGGCTGTAAACAGGCATATCACTACAAGTCCGATCTAGTAGTGAGACCCTGAACACTATGTAGACTCTTCCTTAAAACACACACACACACACACACACACACACACACACACACACACACAGAATTTCTACTTATTTTTGAGAGAGGACATAATAAATATTTTCTTGACTAGGAAGACTGGAAGAGATAAATTGATATACTTGATTCTTAACAAATCTCTAGTCCAACAAAAATTAGATCTAGATGGTTTAAAGATACTTTCCTAAAAATGTGAAAATAATCCATCAGATCAAGCTGTAGTCACACATTTCATGGGCAACAGGCATCACACACTAGGTCATTTACCTAGTACCTCTCTGGAAAATGTCAAGTGGCTCAAGGTATTAAAACTTAGTTTCTACATGTCTTCCTTCTGGTGATTCCATGCCTTCACCAGTTAGGAATTTCCTCAACTCCTTTGGCAAGAAGAAAATAAGATAATTGAAAAATCAAAATAATTTTTAGATGTACAGTATGACTACCATCTCTCTCTCTGTTTCTTGGCCTAACTTCTTTCTGAGTAGCACAGGAACTCAAAAGAGTTGATGATGTAGATATTTGCTGACCCTTTGAGCCCAAAAATTATTTCACCTGCTGTTACGAATTTTGATCAAAACTTTATAAGCTATGCATTGTGTAACTAAATAAGCTGTGCATTGTGGCACATGCCTATAATTCCAGCACTCAGGAGGCTGAGGCAGGTGGATCACTACAAATTCGAAGCCAGCCTTACCTTCACAGTGAGTTCAAGGCCAGCCTAAACTGCATAGTGAGACCCTGTCTCAAAAAACCACATGCACACACACACACACACACACACACACACCTTAAAACTAAAGAAAAATGGCATTATTAAAACTGTCCTATTAATCAGCTGTGAAACTGTGTCATTCATATTTATTTCTCAATAAAAATAAAAAAAGAAAAATGGCATAAATCCCCAAGATTAGACTTCAAGTTTTACAAATCCCAAATTCACATTAGTATCCACACAAAAGAAAGGTTAGTGTCATTTTTATCATTTGTCATCTATGTTGAACTAACTACATTTTCAGCCACAAACAGTACTAAAAAAGAAACACAATCACTTTTGAGTAAGTTTTGCAAAGGCAAACACTTTCAACATGACTTATTCTTGTTTCAGATGAAGATACTGCGTTTTGCCATTAAGATTGAAATAAACTGCTTAAGTACCTAAAATCCTAATTTCTAACAATAACTCAGCTCTCTTGCATGATTTATACCTCACTTACTATTTTTCAAACACTGTTCTATATAGAATTCTCATTTTCCCACAAGTGTTCCATGAGTAGATATAACGCCTCCTCCTGTCAAAGCTGCTGGCTTGGGGATGGAGGAAACTATCTAATATCTGTACCCTTCTGTTGAAAAATAATTTATTAATATTGTCAAAATCATTACATGATCTTTGTCTCTGAATAAGATGAAGTCTCTTCTAGGAAAAAATAACCTATCAAATGCTTTATATTGATACAATTTGTTCCAAGATTTCAGGCTTTCTTTTTAAATTGTTTTTGTTTGTTGAGGGTTGGAATTTTTAAGTACTGAAGCGCTCCATGACACAGACTCTGTTTCATGGTCTGGTGGTTGAGGTGAGTTTGTCTTGGGAGACCTATAACTTCAACAGTCCCCAAATTACAACTAGAATAATGTTTTAGGCAACTTCAACCTGACCTGTCCTGTGCTTCTAAGGAATTTCTAGTACGAGGTCATGGCAACCATGACCAACAATCAAGATATATACTCACCAAGTGGACATAAGGCACAAAGTATCCAAAAAGTGCCACTGGTATTCCAACTGCCCACACTGCATAAGCGGTCACCTTGAAGATGGAAAAATTGAACAATTTTTTTGGAGGACTGAGTTTTTTCCTGGAAAAGAGGGAGAATCTGCTGCTTTCACTCTCTTTATCTTTGGCATTGGAATCAAGAGGTCGATAAGTAAAGCCAGCCAAAATGAGAACAAACATGAAGACACAGAGGATCCTCAGGGTATTAAAGAGGTTCGTTTCTTTGATCAGAACCTTTAAAAGCAAAGGTAGCAAAATAGTGAAGAGACTGCTGCCAGCAGTCACAATGCCATTCACAAGTCCAAGGCGCTTCTTGAAATAGTGTCCCAAAATGACCAGCGAGGGCTGGTATGCAAAGGAGCAGCCGCAGGCAAATATGATTCCATAGGTGAGGTACAAAGGCTCAATGGAGCTGTATAAAGGGGAAAAAAAAGATAGAAAGCAGCTTTAATTATATTTTGGTAGTATAAAACCTAATGGTAAAAGTAGTTTATGATTAACATATTTTCTGCAAATAAAAATTAACCAAAAACAGAGAGGAAATGCTTAGTAAATCAAGAAAGCAGCACTAAAAATAACCTAAATGTGTAAAATAAGATCATTAAATTCATCAGTAATTTTCACTCCATCCCTTCCACAGTTTCTGGTGACACACAGAGTACTGGATGAGAACTGTACTCTACCTAGCTCAGAAATAAAGGTCAATGCCAGGAAAGGCCCCAGAGAAACTGACAGTAATTAAACTAATAGACTTTTGTCTTAACCTTTTACATTAGAATTATAAAACCTGCTATTTTATGGAATTTTCTCAGGTACTTACTAGGAGATCTAGTGAAAGAAAAGAGTCAATTAATATTGTCTTCCCAAGGTTATGTCACGAACATTCGCACAGAAGAGCGTGTGCCTCATTTTTTGTTGGCCTAAGAGCTGAATACCAACCTTCGCCCTCTGTTCCACTGGTGCCAGAATTGTGCAAGATAGCAAATCATATTCTGATTGCAGAAAGACTGAATTAAATGTGCTCACCAGTGATCCTAGTTTCTAAGCTTTAAGACAATAAATGTCTCAAAAATAAACAACTAAAAAATGTTACACCTTAAACAAATAAATTTACTACCTCTTAGGAAGCAAAAGATCAGACTATTAAGGTAAAGAGTAAAAGAAAACTAAAGTTTTTTTATTAAGTCAAATTTGAAAACCAATTTATCAGCAGTAAAGGCACACAATTTATTATAGAAACTAAGATAACAAATTGGTTAATAAAACAAATTGGTTAACAACTAAATTTTAGACTATAATGCTAGTCTGGCAATATGCTGAAGTAATCTACAAGGAACTCTAGACTCTGATAAAATTAAGGCACGTGGGCAAATTCTCTGTCTGAGGTGCCTTCCCCTTCAATGAATCTAGCTAGAATCTTGTCCACATCAGGATGAGGAATAACTTCTAGGTTCTCCCAAATTAGTCTCACTTCACTCTTGCCACCCTCTATAGAATCTCTACTTTTTAATTCAGTAAACATACTAAACAGCTACTATGTACCAACTATTTCAGAATGTGGTTCTCCCTTCAAACCTCCTGTGGCCTGCTTAGTAAAAATACATCTGCCCCTAATAAAAAGAGGACCCAAAAATTAAAAATACTACTTTATTCTGCATCAATGTTCTGCACGTGTAATTTTCCATAACTGCAACTTCTCCAGTCAAAACTTTTCAACAATTTTAAAAGAAAAAAATCTAAAATCTACACATTTCTTTGCCACCTTCAAAGCATATATTAAAAATAGTACTGACAATACAGTCATAACAAGCATCAATTTTCAGTTATACACAGTATTACTGTTATAATAGCAGTTATAAGCCCAGAGAGCCACACAGATACATTAAAAACATTCTTCTGAGTACATATTAAAATGCTAAGCACCTGATGAGATTAGCTTCATATCTCTCCTTAGAAGAAAATATGTGACCTTTGTGTTGGCTGAGCCTGTTTTACTTCTGAATATTCAACTTACAAGAGATGGTTCAAGCACTGAAGTCTGACAACTGAGTAAGGGCAGTACAAGTACCAAATGTCTACCAAGGGACTCAAAGAAGGGAAGTGATGTGACTGACCCCAGATGATGGAGATGGTTTTTCTAAGAAGGCAGAACAGGAACTAGATGAAAAGTAAATCCATCATTCATTGGATACTAAAACCTAGCCACACTTCTTGTTTCTGTATATTGCTCCAAAGTTCTGACAGCCTTTTTACCAGCACATGAAATAATAAAGTTGAGTAGAAAATGCAGGACCCTTCATGTAGTAGAATGGAAAAAATGGGGCATTTTGTGTAGTAAGGGAAATCTGGTTTCTACAAATTTTGCTAGCCGGGCATGGTGGCACACACCTGTAATCAATCCCAGCACTTAGGAAGCTGAGGCAGAAGGATCACACTTCAAGTCTGAAACCAGGCTTGGCTACAAAGTGACTTCAGGCCAGTCTGAACTGCAAAGTGAGACCCTGTTTCAAAAAAAAATTTATTTTTTTCTTTTTCTACATGGGGAAGGACAACCTGGTTCATAATATAAAATACCTATCATTTTTATTTGCCAGTGGTCAAAAAAGTTTGGAAAACACTATTTGCTGCTGTCTCTCTGTGTGTGGTTTGTCTGCCAAACTAGGTAACAGACGTTTTACGTGCTTTCTACCACTCAGTCCTCTCTGTACTAAGGCCTGAGTGCTGACACACCCAGCAAGTGGTGGAGCCGCAGGTACACAGTGTGTGGAAGCCAGGAGGCCCCTAGTGCAGAGCTACATGACGAGGCTCTACTATAATGTGACACAGCTGCCAAAACAGAGCAAAGAGAAACGACCTCACAGAATCACCTAAAAACATCTTATTCCAAGCAAACCTTTCTCTTTAAAAATAACAATTTTAAATTAGGTAAAAGTAAGTATAAAAGAAGCTCATGGGGCCAGGGAGATAGCTCAGTTGAATAAGTGCTCACTTGGCAAGTGCAAGGGCCTGAGCTCAATCCCCAGCTTCGCAAAAAGAAAACAACAACAACAAAAAAAAATCCTCCAAAAAAAAGAAGCTCACTTCAGGTTTGCAGATGGGGTGGGTAAGTGTAGTCAATGGTGAAATAAGTACAACCAAGGATCTCTAACTGAAGGCCAGTCAGCAGAAATGAAAACAGGGCAAAAATGCAAACTTGACACCTCCCCCCATGACTATACTCATGGTTTTCAACTAATGGTGCATGAAGATGGGTAGGACAGAGAAAGACAGGAAAGGAAGATAAACCTTTAATGGAGAGATGAAGCATGGAAATGATCATAAGTCCTCTTGTTAATCATTCCTGCTAAGCAAAGCTACATATTAAACCAGTGTTTCTCTGCAAATTACCCTAACCATGCAAGGCGATTGGGTAGATTCGGGGCTGTTTCAGGAAGTAATGTGCCCATCAAGCCCTTGTAGTTAGTCCCTCCTCATTGTATCACATTTTTCTGCTGACACACAGAAAGTGTCACTTCATGTCTTATTTTAGGTACATTGGACTATTTCATTTTCTACAATATTTAAACATTTTAGTGTATTCTTTTTTCAAAGTACAGACAGGCGTTTTCTAGCCAGTTTGGAATTATTAAGAGCCTTCCTTCCATTAGTAAATCATTTTTACATAAAGCTTATAAACAACCACATTAAAATCCCACTTGTACCTCTTAGAGTCTCGGCTTAATTTAAAACTACAGTCATTATTATTATAACTTGATTTCTTAAGGTATTTTTGTAAATAGAAAAACACAAACGAGAAAACATTTTTCGTGGCCTTAGGGAGCATATATGGTGATATCTAAAGCTCAAGCACTGCAAGCAAAATTCTAAAACTTTTCAGGTTCTGATATGCTGCTATAGATGGAAGTTCAGTTTATGTCATATTGCTTACTGTTTTAAGAATCTTCCTTATAAACAGTAAAGTTTCTGAAAGGAAAATCTTAAGGTTAATAATTTCTTAAGAGCTACATGGAGAAACCAAGTCCTTACCTGACAAAAGAACTGGACATGAGCCCAATGAACCCCACAGCGGCGCCCACAACAGCTGTTTTCCGACAACCAATTATGTCTGTGAAGACGCTGGCTATCGGGCAGCAAAGGAAAATCATCCCCATGGCCAGAGAGCTCACCCATGCTGCAAAGGGGGAAAGAGGGGTGTTAGCACAGGTGGCGAGTATTTGTATTCATTCCGCTGGACATAACACACAGCTAGAAAATATTAGTGCGAAAGGTATTACCTCACTGCTAGATAGGGGAAACTAGAATAAACTGGCAATAAATTTGCTCACAGCTCAAAGTACTGGCTAACCACAATTAGCATAATGATTTTATATATTTAAGTTAGGCCTGGAGAAGTTTGGGCCTAAAAGGTTAATAAAATTAAACATGATGTTGTTTCCTATGATCCTATTTCCCTTGATATCTACCTGTGGTTTTTGTGATTTCTACCTATGGAAGCAAGCAATTTCTAATCTCTAGGAAGAAATTTATTTTTTTTAATGAAATGTGTTTAATAATGCATCCATAGGTGGTCACATGGCAAACAAATGATGACCACTAAAGTTAAAGTGGTGCAACCACTCTTGGGGGAAAGGTTATAATCATTCAGACCCCACAGGTAAGGTGCAACCATTTGCATACAGTCTGAGCCTTGTTCTTTTGGCAGAAGACAATTTTTGACCTGGGCAACAGTTATTGGATATTTGTTTATAATTACTTAAGTATTATACTTATACCTGTGTATTTGCATTTCTGAAAGTACATCATCTTTTACAATTAAAAATAATCACAAGTCATAAGTTCTAGTTTTAATTTTGTCAAAGTTCCAACAACAACAAAGAGAAAAATGAAAGTACAAATAATCATAACTGTGTGCCAACAAAATAGTTGCTCTCAGAGGATGTCAAGTCTATAAGCTCTTCCAAAAAAGTTTAACTAATGGGGCCTACATGCACATGGGCTGTAGAATAATCCATCCTGAGTAGAATCCCCAACTATACAACAATATGACCTGTAGAAAAAGCATATCTATATCTATATCTAATATATTTCAGTACTGGAGTTCTTTCACCTCTTTATACATTTATTTGCAGCACCAGAGCCCTTTCTTTTTTTTTTTTTTTTTTTTTTTGGCGGAACCAGGGATTGAACTCAGATCCTTGTGTTTGTCAGTCAAGTGCTTATCCTACTGAGCCATCTCCCCGGCCCCCAAATGAGAACTTTTTTTTTCCCCCCCAGAACCAGGGACTGAACTCAGGCCTTTGTGCTTGCCAGGGAAGCACTTACTCCACTGAGCCACCTCCCCAGCCCCACCAGAGCCCTTTCATTTCGGTTTCTATGCTTCCTTCCTTCCTTTGTTCTGTCCACCTGCCCCTTCTACTGACCTTCTGTCTCCCTCCTTTTCTCTCTCCCCTGACCTGTCTTCCCCTCTCATCTCCTCCTCCCAGCCTCTAGCCTCCAGCCCCTGCTAAGGCACTAAACTATTCAGATGAGGTTTAACCTTCCAAAGACCCTGCTTCAGGGCTATAAGCATGTACCACTATGCCCCACTCTAGAAAAACTAGAATTTAACGTCAGGATCTGAGATGTAAGCACTTAAGAGGTCAAGAGTTTTAACAATCACAAAGAATTTTTTTTTCTTAAATGATCTGAAAGGTCGGCCAGATAGCTCAGCAGACTAAAGCACCTGCTTAGGCAGTTGCAGGGACTGGGGTTCAATCCCGTGCTGGCCTGGCCTCCGGAGCGCAGTGAGACTGAGACTGATTCTGGGCATGGTGGCACAGGTATAATTCCAGCACTTGGGAGGCTGAAAACAGGAGAATCACTACGAGTCCAATGAGTGTAGCGAGACCTTGTAGATCCTGTACTAAATACATTCAAAAAGAAAAAAAAGATCTACATGGCTCTATCCAGCTCTGAAACGAAGTCAATGTCTCTGTTTCTTTAGCAGAAGAAGGAGGCTGATCCCTATGCAATGATCATTTCTTTACACTGTGTCCAGATGAACCTTTACCATAGTACTATTTTGTCTTCTTACATTTTCACTTAAATTATATACATAGCATTTTAATCAGGTATATTTCTATTGTTGATCTAACTTTGCCAGAAAGAAGACTAATCTGGAAACACACTGAAGAGACTGCAAAAAGTGCCATCCTGATTTTGAGAAGCTAACAGTAGAGGGAGGCTAACTGGCTAAATAATTTAGCAAAACCCAATCCCACACTCGTAAAGCCATCTAATATGGACTCTACTTGTAAGATTTTTCAGTCTACTGTCTTACATAAAAGTTTTATAATTCCATAATTCCCTTTTTTAAAAAAAAGTTTAGTAAAGGCCCCAACCCCTCCCCTCCGTACCATCAACACCAGCTGCCTTGCACCTATGATGGGGGAAGAGGCACTGCCCTGCACCCAGCACCACCGCCAGCCACCTCACGTGTCCTGTGGGAGGAGGAGAGAGGCACTGCGGCGCCCTGGGTGCCAGCCCCTGGTGTACCATGCAGGAGAAACAGAAAGCAGCAAACTCCCAAATCCTAGCTGCTCTGCACCTTGATTTGCCTCAGCACAGCACAGCAGAGATGATAACCAAAGACTGAGCATGAGACCAACACCCAGAAGAGTTTTATTCCGGAACTAAAAGGCACCCCTACTGCAGAGACTAGCTGATAGAAAGCCTGGGGAAACAGGCTTGGAAAGGATGAGAGCTGAACAGTGATCCCCTGAGATGTGCAGGCTCAGACTAGAAACAGCACAGGGCCTGGATTCCGTGGTGGGAGGCCAATTTGATGGCAGTGAGAAGGGGTAGATATGAAAGAGAAGATGTTTAATCCACTGATCTTTTGGGCTTACACACCATTACCCACATTCAGCAGAAACTAGTAGTGTGACTTACTACATAGGTCATTGTCTGGGTTGCTTAAGTGACCACACTAAAATCCTAGACCTCTTTGCTTGGATTAAACGCAGTTCACGAGTGGTTTGCCAGTTTTATCTTCGATGCTATCATTATCACTGCTTTTACCAGCCAAGGTGACCCAGTTGGTGCTGTCAATTGATTTTCTCTGTGCCCTGTATGTGGATTACCTCGGGGCCATAAACAATGCTGTGGCTTATTCCAGAGAACCAGGCACTAGGCCAAAGAAGCTGCAAACCTCAGCACAGAAAACAAACAAACAAAAAACCAAACATTCAAATAGAAGGTAACAAAATTCCCCTGAAAACTAATTCCCCCAAACCTGACTGAGAGGGCATCAAGGAGAAAGAAATCAGAAACCACACAGAAGAAGTGTTTAAAAGGGTATCAACAGAAGTAACAAAATAATTCAATAAGGTCTAGGCAAATTCAAAGATATAACTAAAGAGATAAAGCCCCAAACGACCTGACTGACAAGCAATTCTAGAGAACACACTAACAAAAATCTAGTGGACCTAATTAAAGATATATATAAAGCATGAATACTGAGCATAGAAAAGGAGCCCATTAAAAAGTTGTTTTTTAAACATAAATAATTTACTATAGTAACACAGACAAAAAGCCATATGAACACAAAGGAAGTGATGTAGCAGGCAGGTGTGCTTCATACCACGTAGAGCTGTCCATAGCCCCCAGCTGGCTATCCAAGAAAACGGTCACTGGCTTCCCCTGCCCCTCACCCATCTCAGACCCGGGAACTGTGTTGCTACGAGCTCAGTCAGCTAGCATCTGAATTCTACATGACCTTAAAGGCAAGGAGAGCTTAGGATGAGTTCTCAAGCCCTAAAAGAAAATAACTTCCAATCCAGATTGAGATATCCTGCAAAATTATTTTCAATTTTTAAAACGTTTATTTTATTAGTATATGTGTGCAATACATGTTTCATACAAAGTGGATATGTGTGTGTAACATTTTTGGAGACGGGGCTTCCATATAATGGTGAAAGCAGGTCTTGAACTCACATATATAGCCCAGGCTAGCCTTGAATTCACAGCTATTCTCCTGCCTCAGCCTCCCCAGTGCTGAGATTATAGACGTGTGCCACCCAGATTACATAACATATTTTAATATCTTTTTTCTTCTCCTTTTCCTACCCCACCCCTCCACTCCTCTCTTATACTTTATATTCTCAATGTCTACTGTTAAGTAGCTGGTTTCTTTTCTTTTCTTTTTTTTTTTTTTTTTTTTTGCGGAACTGGGGATTGAACTCAGGTCCTTGCGTTTGCCAGTCAAGCGCTTATCCTACTGAGCCATCTCCCCGGCTCCACTCCTCTCTTGATCCTCTTCCTTTCCCTACATATTTGTAGAACGCAGTGCTTACACCCCTCATGTGGAGTTGGTTCATATGCATAACACATCTCAATTCTGGTTTTTCATTTCCTATCCCTCCTCTCTCTCCTCACTCCCTTCAAAATTGACAAAGAGAAATAAGATGTTTCCATAATACAGCACCTGAAGAAATGCATGGCCTGGCAAGATAGCTCAGCTGTGTAAAGTACCTGTTTAGGCAAGCTTAGGCAAATGCAGGGACTGTGGTTGGTTCCCTGGTACCACATGCTGCGTAGGTTGAGCCGGCCACCAGAAGACAGGAGAGGGGAGGGAGGGAAAAGGGCAAGGAAGGGAAAGAAGGAGAAGGGAAAGGGGAAGGAGAAGGAAGGGCCGGCCAGATAGCTCAGCGAATTAAAGCTCCTGCTTAGGCAGACACAGGGACCAGGGTCTGATCCCTGGCATACAGTGCTGGCCCTGCCCTCAGGGCATGCTGAGACTTCAATTGAGACTGGGTGCAGTGGTGCACACCTATAATCCCAGTGCTTGGGAGGCTGAAAACAGGAGAATCACTAGGAGTGCGATCTGTGTGTGTAGTGAGACCCTGTAGACCCTGCACTAAACACATTAAAAAAAAAAAAAAAAGAGTAGCTATTCTATGTTCAGACAAAGTTGATCAAGACAAAGAGGACATTACATATTGGCTAAAGGAACTATTCAACAGGAAGAAATAATTATATATGCACCAAATGGTGTGTACTCAACTTCAAAGAACAGACGCTAGTGGAAATAAAAGAGAGATCAATACAGTGGGGGCCTCAATACTGCACTATCACAAATCAACTAAACAAAAAATTAACAAAGAAACATTAAACCAAATCTTTGAACAAACAGACTTAACAGACATCTACAGAATGTTCTACCCAACAACAGAATATACATTCTTCTTGGCAGCATGTGATTTCTCCAAAATAGACAACACAATAGTTAAAAAAACATACTAAAGGAAATGCAAAAGAAATTAAAATTTTCCCATGATACTATCAGGTCACAGTGCCAATGAAACTAAAAATAAATACTACAGTAAATAAATATTACAGTGCTTGCCTAGCATGAGCTAGGCCCTGGGTTCAACTTCCTGGCCCTGCAAAAAGAACCTACAGAAACTATGCAAATATATGGAAATGAAAGAAAACATTCTTAAATAATCACAGAATAAATTAAGGAATGAGTCACAGAAAAAAATTAACTGAGACAGTTTCTAGAATTAAATAATAATATCAGTACAATGTACCAGAACTTATGGGACAAAATGAGAGCAGTTCTAAGAAGGAAGTTTACAGCTGTAAATGTCCATACCAGAAAAATGTAACAAGCTCAAATAATCTCAATGATATGTTCTCAAGGTCTTAGAAAAACAAGAATTTAGGTGGCCAATAGCCAGGTGGAGTTACAAAAGTTGTTTTGAAGTCACTTCCCTGTGAGTCAGGGTTGTCTAACATGTACAGGGTAACTTGCTTCCCTGGGCTTCCAAATTACACCTGGAAAGGAGCCTTGACTGCCACCACTGCCTCTAGCACCCTTTTCATGCTGAGGCACCTACCCGGATCTCAGCCTCTTTCAACCCCAAGCAAACAAAAGACAAGGTCAAACCTACTGCCAGGGAAGCTAGAGGATAAAGAAGGAGGGCAGAGACTTCAGAGGAAGTCTCCAAGTGGGACAGGCAAGGGTGTTCCCAGGGGAGGGCCTGCAGAGGGGGCTTTGTAGGAATGCTGCCCAGGAAGAAGAGATGGAGCGAGCACGTTGAGATAATATCACATTCCCAGAGCTAGACATAAACTACTTTCTTAGCATGAGCTAGGCCCTGGGTTCAATTTCCTGGCCCTGCAAAAAAAGAAGAAGGAGAAGGAGGAGAAGGAGAAGGGGGGAGGGAGAGCAGAGGGGGAGGAGAAAGAATTGGTTGGCTACCTTAGAAATTTAGTGATACTACCCTGCCTCAAAATAAAAACTTTTTGAAAGAGGTCTGGACTATAGCTCAGTAGTAGAGCACTTACTTTGCCTGTACAAGGTCCTAAATTCAATCCTCAGTACTACAAAACAAAAGGAAGTATTTTTAGTCCCCCAAATTTACTCTTTTCAGTATTACTTTGGGTGTTCAGAACTCCTTACAATTCCCCATGAATCTGAGAACAAGCTCTTCCACTTCTACAAAAAAACAAAAAGAACCCAAAAACACATTAGAGCCAAGCTCATGGTGGCCCACATCTGTAATCCCAGCACTCTGTGGGGCTAAGGCTGAGGAAAATTTGAGTCCAGCCTCAGTAGTTCAGCTTAGTACATGACCCTGTCTCAAAATAAAAGCAGGAGGGAAAATGTGGCCAGTGTGAAGGCCCTGATTTCAATCCCCAATACCACTCCAAAAGTCATTGGAATTTTGATACGCACTGCATTGAACTGTTGAGGTACAACTGCCATCTTAAGAATACTAAGTCGTCCAGTGCCAATAAGATAGCTCAGCGAACTAAGTACCTGCTTAGGCAAGCACAGGGAGCAGGGTTCAAACCCTGGCACCACATGTCACACCAGCCTCACCCCTGACCCCTGACCCCTGGTGCCAGGAGTTGTCAGGAGATAGGAGTGGTGGGAGTGGTGGCACACAACTATAAACTCAGCCCTAGGGAGGGCTGAAAACAGGAGAATCACTAAGAGTCTACATAGTGAGACCCTATACCAAATACATTAAAAAACAAAAAAGAATATTGTCTTCTAATCCATGAACACAATCCGTCTTTACATTTATTTATGCTTTAATTTCTTTCAGCAATATTTTATAGTTTTCAGTGTATAAATTAATCTTTTCCATCCTTGGTTAAATTTATTCCTATGTAAATTTTATTCTTAAAATGGAATTGTCTTCTTAAAAAAAAATAAAGGGGTTAGGGAGATGGCTCAGTAGAATAAGCACTTCCCTGGCAAACGCAAGGGCCTGAGTTCAATCCCCAGTTCCACCAAAAGAAAAAAATAAAATAAAATAAAATTAGAACTTGTATAAGGAAGGGAATGCGATAAAAATTAGGAAATTAGATAAAGATCAGAACAAAAGATCAATGATATGGAGTCTAAAAGAACAATATAAAGAGTCAAAGAATCAGAGAGCTGGTTCCTTGAAAGAATAAACAAAATAGGCAAGCCTTCAGCCAATCTTATCCCAAAATGGAAATGAAAGACACTAATTAATGCAATTAGACACAAAAAAGTGAGACACTTGCCAAAATCCAAAAAATTACTGGTAACTACTTTAAAATCTTAACTGTCAAAAAACTGTGGAACTCAGAATGGAGAGATTTCTAGACACATGAATTGTCAAAATTGAACTAAGAAAACTTAAAAATCTTGAGTAATCAAATAGCAGGCAATAAAACTAAAGAGTAATAAAAATTATATATCAACTAGTAGTAAAAGCACCTGATGCATTCACTGCCAAACTCAGTAAGAACTTCAGGAAAAATCTAACACCAATAATCTTCATACGTTTTAATATAATCAAGAGAGAAGAAAAAAAAAAAAAAAGAGAAGGCATACTCTCAAAATCATTCTTAGAAGCTAGCATTAACCTGCCCCAAAAACCAGATGAGTCCAACCAAAAAAAAGAAATTAAGGCCAGTGTCTCTAGTGAATGTAGACACAAAAATTCTCAACAAGATTTGGGCAAAGAGAATGCAACAAACCATCAAAAGATTATATGCCACGGATCGAGTAGGCTTCATTCCAAGGATGTAATTGTACAACATATGCAAGTTAACAAATGTAATTCATCACATAAAACCGGCTATCCATATGCAGAAAGCTTGTGTCTACACCCATATATTTCACACCATGTAGTAAACGAAATGGATCAAAGATCTAAATGTTAAAACAGGAACAATGTGCTAGAAGATAAACAGGTAAAACCCTTGAAGACATAGGTAAGGACTTTCTGAACAGAGCCCTCAAAAACAAAAGTAATACTAAGAATCAACAAATGAAGTCATATCAAATTAAAAGCCTTCTGCACAGCAAAGGAAACAACACCATGAAGAAACAACCTATGAAACGGGAAAAAATTGCCAGTTAATTCTCAGAGAGGGAACTGACTTCTAGAATGTATAAAGAATTCCATAATGCGTCTCAGGCTTTTGGCTAAGATCAAAAAATGGGGTGCTGAAATCAATCTCCGAAGAAACAAAAAAATGTTCAATATTGCTGACCGTTAGAAAAATGTACATTAAAACGATGCAGGCCTTCAGGGCTCCAGGCCTAGACGTACACACAGGCAACTCGAGAGTAAAGAGCACCATAATGCCCCCTGAGAGACGGAGGAGCAGAGCAAGCTGAGGCACAAGCTGGGACTGCACTAGCCTCCTAAGAGGAGGATGGAGGCAGAAGGCACCGGATGACACACGCAGTTTCTACTGAGTAGAAGGTTAGAAATTTGCAGGCCTCCAGGAGCCAGAGCAGTGCCTGAAACAGGGATCTGCACTAACTTCAGCTGAGTCTGAGAATTTCAGCGTGCTGTGGAACATGACACCTGAAAGATCTGACTCTAAACTGGGAACTTCAAGTCAGGTGGAAGAAAGTACAACCAGTAGTAGTAGGGAGGGTGAGGAGAGAGAGACTCAAACAAACAAAACAATGCAACTTCCACTCGGAATAATCTGTAAATTTAATTCTAAAACAATAAAGCCAATGATGCTAAGAAAGCTAGCCAACAAATCAGCAATTAGAAAATAGTCCAGGTGAAATTAATTTCATAGACCAGCCTATCATTCTAAAATGTTTATAGTTGGATTTTAAGAAAAAGTAATTTTCATTTTAAAGATAAAGAAATTATGAAACAAAGGCACATGTACTAAAAAGAATACTAGAAAAAATGTGAAAAAGTGTAACTCTTTGAAATACAAAAGATTCCAGTAAGGATAGGGATGTCCCTTAGTGACACAGTGTGCATCTAAAGCACATGAAGACTCTGGGATCAATCCCCAGCACAACAACACACACAAAAATCCAAGAGAAAGAGAAAGATTTTTACTCCAGATTTAAAAAGCTAACTCTGGGGAAATTTTCAAGGATCTCAAGGGAAAATTTAATCTTCTCTCATAACAGAAAATCATGGGGCTGGAGAGATGGCTCAGTGGTCTAAAGCACCTACTTGAAACAAGCTTGGCAATGCACAGGGACCGCGGTTCAAACCCCCAGCACCACATGCCAACCAGCCCCGCCTCCTGGTGGGCTGAGCTGGCCACACACACACACACACACACAAATAAATAAATAAATGTTAAAAAAAAAATAACAGAAAATCATTTCAAAACATAAGCATACGTGATGAATTGAGGAAAACATGAATAAAGTCTGGCTTCATTATAACTTATAACTTCTATTCAACATAATATTAAAAGTAAAAAGAATAAACCCCAGCATGAGGTCACTACAATGCATACAACAAATTATTTTCATCTTGTGAATAGAAGATAGACTACAAATCAGTAAGAAAAAGAAAATGGAAATGTAGGTCAAGAGTTAGGAGAAAACATTCAGAAAAGAAATCCCAATGGCCAGTTAACATTTGCAAAGATGCACACTAACTGGTATTCAGGAAAATGCAAATAACATAGCACAATTTGGCAACAAGAAGTCTAACCATACCAAGTAGTAATGAGGCAGTGGAGATTTGGAACTCCCATATCTTCCAACATAATTGGAAAGGCAATTCAGCAACATCTAGAAAAGCTTAGAAAATGTACATCTCACAGTCCAGCAATTTCACTCCTGGGTATATACTGGAGAGAAAATTTGACCACATGCACAAGTAGACATAAGGATGTTCACTGATGCATCATCTATAAAACCAAGAAAGTGAAACAACTTAGCTCCATCAGCAGCAGAACAAAGGAAGAAATGCAATGTACAATGGAATATGAATCCACACATAAATAATCATAAGTAGCCACAGGTAGTATTAAATATGATAAAGATAATAACAAATTCAGGATACTGATGACCTCTGAAAAGGCATAGATGACGGGATAAGAAATACGGAAGGCTACCATGGAATCACAGTAATGTTTATCTTTTACAAAATAAGAAAAAAAAAAAAAATGCAACCTGAGTGGTGAGTAGTATTCAGAAAATAGATCTGTTATGCTATTTCCTAGATTTTGTTTGTTTGAATACTGAATGATAAAAGAGGGGGCTCGGGTATAGTTCAGTCAGAGCCCTCCAAGGCTCTAAATTCTAATGTCAACAATTCAAAAAAAATGCTAAAGACTCCAGCCAGCACCCAGGCCCCACATGTGTGTGGGACCACCCATGGCCCTCCAGATCCTCATTCCAGCCAGTGAGCAGGCTTGGCTTGTCCGTGGAACTTCCTCCATCAGACAGGCTGGGTATGGAACCCTGGGGCGGAACTCCCTGCAGAGAGGCTAGAGGCAAGACCCACTCAGCTAATCCAGGAGCACAACATCTTGCCAGAGAGGCACAGTGGGTTGATTTCCAAGGGCTGCAGCAGGAAGAAGCAGAGTGCAGCAGCCAGACCCAAGCCACACCCACCCGTACAAGTGTTAACTTGGAAGATCCGGACCTGGTGCTAAGGTAAAAACTCTACCAAAGCTCTGCACCAAAAGTCAGAAGACAGTGCTCTACAAAATGACAAAGAGAAGGTGCAAAATGCATTCTCAGGCCCAAAAACATCTAGAACAAATGCAGAAGACAATAGCATAGAAGAAATTGGTAATCACACACCTGAAATCTCTGAAATAATAGCATCTGAAGTAAAGAAACAACTGCAGAAAGGTATAGAGGAAATCAGATTAGAAATAATTTCTTTAGTCAAAAAAGAAATGATAACTATGATGAAAGAAGTACTAAGTGTTTCTAAAGAACACATTGATTAAAAAAATAGAAGAGAATAGAAAAATGATGGAATTATTGAATGAGCAATATAGGAAAGAAATAGAATGCGCAAAGCAGATTCAAAAAGATATACAGAAAAATTTAAACCTCAATCACAAACTGGCAAAACTGTCTGAATGGAAGTGAAAGTAGACTTGCATACCTTGGAGACACCATTGCAGCTAGTGAAAAGGTAAGAAAAGATGTCTTAAAAACAATTAGGAAAAAATAATTCAACGTCTACAAGATGATGCAAAAGCAAACAACGTAAGACTAATAAGCATCAATGAGAAGGAAGAAGTTAATACAAATGATATGAAAAGAATACAGACAGAGGTAATAGCAGAAAACTTCCCAAATATGGGGGAAAATCTGACATTCAGTAACCAACACATATAGAACTCCAAATAACATTAACTCAATTAAAACCACACCCAGACATACAATAATCAAGATCCCAGAAATTCAGCACAGGAACAGTGTACTAAAAGTCGCTAAAGAAAAGAAAGAGATCACATTTAAAGGAAAACCCATCAGAATAACAGCAGATTTCTCATCACAAACCATCAAATCAAGAAAAGCATGGAGTAAAGTACTACAAGTCTTGCAAGAAAACAAATTCTAACCCAGACTGATACATAATGGAGAAGTGAAATACTTCCATGACAAAGAACAACTAAAGAATTTCATGATAACAAAGCCAGCCCTACACAGACTACTAAAAGATATTCTAGAGAGGGATAAAAATGACCATAACTCCATGAATGAGAATGGAAAGAACCCACCAAATAGGGCAAACAATTAAACACAGGAGAAAAAGAGGTATACAAAAGCAGTATTTCAATTATTCTTTTGTATACAGCACCAAAAAATTTCCATCAGCACACTCTACAAATTGACTTCTGCACTCTATTTGGCATGATTCTATCCGGGTCTACAGAGTGGATATCAAGGAAATAGCAGTAGCTCAGTCCCACAAGTGGCCACTAGTAAGCATCATGGACACTGCCCATGTTCATGACATACTAGAACTTTGTGTGATATCCTGTCCCCAAACTGTTAGAAGTGCTGGTCATATATTTGCCATTCCAGCATTCGTTATGTTTTACTCTTAGTAATTCTTTACTATCATGAAAACTTTTTCCTAGTTGAACTGTTTTGAAACATTTAATTTTTAATTAGTTAGTATTTAATTTTCTGAATATTGTTTAATCTTAATTTTTGTTTTAGGATTTACACTGTATCTTTGGCTTATAATCTACTTATAAGACATGGTATGATATTTTCTTCTAGTATTAGAAACTTTAAAAACTATGTTTCCATTTTCCATTGACTTTGTATTACTTCTTGTCTTTACATACACACACACACACACACGAAAAATATGTATATAACCTGACATAAGATTAATACTGTTTTCTAGAAATCTTCAATGACCTGTTAAATGGGTTCATCTAATATATCTTTTTTA
>NW_004524666.1:10402039-10430713 GCF_000260255.1 Octodon degus | reverse complement strand
CGGTCCCTGTGCTTTGCCAAGCTTGTTCCAAGTAGGTGCTTTAGACCACTGAGCCATCTCACCAGCCCCATCTAATATATCTTATACAGTCCTACATAGCTACCATTTTGAGAGCTCTTTATTTTTTATCCAGAACCATATAGCAATTTCTCTTGCCTTCTAGATTATGTTCTTCATTACTTTCTATATGTTACCTCTGGAGTTATTAGAATATTCTGAGTTTGTATAATGGGAAAATATTTTAGTTTTCAAAGGTATGTTTGCTAAGCATAAAATTCAATGAGGACAGATTTTTTTTTTTCAGTCCTTTGAATTAATTAGTCTAGTTTCTTACATATTTGCTATTTTCCAAATGTGGAATAAGATGCTATTTAATTTTGTTCTTCCATAGCTAATATTATTTTATATATATGCTTTAATCATTTTTTTCTTTACAGTTAGTTTTGGACAATTTCATTTTTGTGTATTGTGGTATGATTTTATTTATTCAGATTTCTCGTGCAAAAGGTTCATTTTTCTTGGAAATGTGGTGCTATAATTTCAACTAAATTCAGAAATTTTAGATCTTTAAATATTTATTGCCTACTCCTTTCTACTGTGAGAATTCTAATTATATGAATATAAGTTTCTTGAATTTGGCACAGAGTGAACTATTATATGACTCTGATCTGTAAATTCTTTCTTCATTTTTATTTTGGACAATTTTTATTGCTATATTCATTTAAGTTTATGAGTAATTTATTTACATCTGCAATCTAAAAGTAAAGATACAATAACTCAAAAAATATTTTAATCTTTAAATATTTATTGCCAAAAATATATATATATATTTATTGCCTACTCCATTCTACTTTGAGAATTCTAATTATATGAATATAAGTTTCATGATTTGAGCACAGAGTGAACTATTATACGGCTGATCTATAAACTCTTGTTTATTTTAGATAATTTTTATTGTTATATTCATTTAAGTTTGTAAATAATTTTTTACAATGTGCAATCTATTATTAATCTCATGTTATGTATTCATTTCAGAATTTTTTTTAAATTCACTGTCTACATCTTATATCTTTCACATTTCAATATTTGTCTATAATTTTTAATTTGCTATATAATTATTATTGATTTTCAATGAAGATAATGAGTTTTTTAAAAAAGATGGTAAGTTAGTTTTCATATCCTGAAAAGTTTATTCTAAATGAGATAGAAGCCTTAGTTAAAAAATCCTTAAAAACAAATAAAAAAGGAAAAACAACACCAAATTCCTTTCCCCGCACAGCTCATTTTGTAAATTACAGAATACTATGCAAAATTTAAAGTCTTAAAATTCCACACATTAGGTCCAGCAAGATAGCTCAGTGGACTAAGCACCTGCTTAGGCAAGCCCATGGGGGAAGCGGGGGCATGGCCAGGGGGAGCGGAGGTTCAATCCCCACACCACATGCCATGCTGGCTGCTGGGGCACACTGAGCCAGTCAAGAAAGACCAGGTGTGGTGGTGCACAGCTATATTCCCAGCACTGGGTAAGCTGAAAACAGGAGGATCAGTACAAATCCAAGCTGTATAGTTGAGTCTCTGTACCATATACATTTAAGAAAAAAAAAGAAGAAGGAAGAGGGAGGGAGGAGGAGGAGGTGGGGAGGAAGAAGAGGAGGAAGAAGAGGAGGAGGAGGAGGAGGAGGAGGGGAGGAGGAGGAAGAGGATTGAAGAGCTCTTTTATTATCACCCTCCCATCATTTCTCTATACTGATAAACTTTTTATGATGCTTACAGATAAGGAGGTTATCCTGAAGATGCACCCAAGGCCTTGATCAAGCTAAGAAAACACTCCTACATCTGAGATTTTTATTTGGAGGCAGAGTCTCAGTAAATCACTAAGTTGCGCAGGCTGGGCTCAATCTTACAGCCCTGTCTCAGTCCTCCAAAGTACTAAGAATACCAGCATGTGCCACCACACTTTGCTCTGCCTTCTCTTCTTCATGAGGACTTCGACAGCACTGAGAAGTACTTATCAGGCATTCTGTAGATGTGCCTCAGTGGGATTTAGCTGATGTTCTTTTCATGAGTAATCTGAAATCAAGTAGCTTGGAAGGGAGACTCCAGGAGTAAGGTGCCCTGTGTCTCGTCATACAAAGGGTCCACAGTATCAACATGACATATCACTTTCATCTTGTGGAGGAAGTGTTTGTCACATTCTTCCACTGTGAAGCTGCCTTTTTTTAACCATCTTAAATACTGCACTCTTGGGAAAGAAGTCATTAGGTTCAGCCCACACTTAAGGAGAATTACACTCGATTCCTTCAGAAGTAATTTACATAATTTATTAACTACCTACGTAAATTATTTGGAATTCCTCTGTGTGGGAGACTGGTCTGCTTTCCTGTATCTATTTAGTGCATCTTTTATTCAGGTTAGAATGGACCCATGAATATTTATTGTACACTTTAGATTATGTTCAAAGACATTTTCTAACAATCAGTTCTTTCCTCAAGGCTGGCTTATTTTATTTTCACAGAATATTAGAAGCCAAGGTCTGAATGCCAGGTGTGTTTTTGCTACAAGGCTGTCATTGATCTGAGGCTCTCTCAGATAAGAGCTAGGAAATACATGCTAGCTGCTGTTTACATCTACATAAGTATATACTCTATATGTAACTATCAGTATCTATATTAAGTTAAAAATGTATACTCATATCTCCAATTCTAATCCATTATCACATGGGTTATTCTACCCTTCTCCCTCATGTGTCTAACCTTTGATTCTAGCAATAGAAAATCTGAAGTTTTCTACTTTTCATCTCATTAAGTTTCAAAATAAGGGCCGCCAAATAGCTCAGTGGATTAAAGGGCCCGCAAGCAGGCACAGGGGCTGGGGCTCGATTCCTGGGCCTGCTGAGTTGGCCCCACTCCCGGGGTGCACTGAGACAGCATGGTGGCATGTGCCTGTAATCCCAGCTCTTGGGAGGCTGTAAACAGGCGGATCATTAAGAGTCGGATCTAGTAGTGAGACCCTGAACACCCTGTAGACCTTTCCCTAAAACACCAAAAAAAAAAAAAAAAAAGGGAAAAAATGAATTTATATTTTGGGATAAAATAGGTCTTCAAATAACCACACTATTTTGTTTTGTTCATATTACTAAGACTACAAAAGAACTTTAAAGGGATATTACATTCATATAGTTCTAAAGTTAACTGAAATTTTTGTTCTACAGTATCTTTCAGGTCATGGCTTACAAATAGGAACAAAAAATACATGACAGCCCTACTAAGGTAAAATGGACAAAAAGCCTACTCATTGTTGGAGGTGATGGCTCAGGGACCAACACCTCTGCTAACTTGGAACTATTCATATCACCCAGAAAGTACGAAAGTAACAGAGCTCCAACACCTACAGAGATTTCTGGAATTGTATATCTTATACTACTCTAATAATATGAACAATAACAAAGTCTGAAGTTCAAAAACAAGAATCACAATACCCCAAATTCACTTCAACTGCTGAGCCTCTGGGCTCACCTACACAAAATTCACAGCAGTACACAAATGGTCCTCCACTGGGGGAGTTTTCCCCACTTCCAGCCCAGATTCACAATTGAGGCTTCTAGCAAAGCTCCTTGCCTAGCACTGTCAGTATTAAATTCACTCTAAAAGAATACTAAATTCTCTAACTTAATAAGCACTATTCAAAGTAGCAGACACCCCTTGGCCCAATTCCACAAGGCAGTAATATGGCTAAATGTGAGTCTCAAATTGGTTTGCCATTTCCTACTGTAGAATGCCAAGGGCCAGGTGGATAGCTCAGTGGCATATGCGCCTGCCTGGCAAGAGCAAGGTCCTGAGTTTGATCCTGGTACAAAAAAAAAGAAAAAAGAAAAAGAAAAAATGCCAGTCATATGATCTGCTAATTTTATTTCTACATGGCATAAACCCAGTATCATTCAACAACAGCCACAAGAGAGGTCGTAAAATTCCTCAATAGTTCTTATCAGGGCCCTGTTGAGAGGCTTGTACTTTGTATAGGATTCCTGTGCTACACTTTCCCCCAAGAACATTAATAAATTTGTGTGTTACTATTATGGACTACTGGACTATATTGGATTATTTTGCTGAATTCACACACCTACAATATTTAAATGGCAATGGAATATCCATCTCTGACAAAACTAAACAAAAAAAGGGGGGGATATAAATGAAGGACCATTTTGTATCTGTATATAAAAAATAGGATAGATATACAGCTTCTTTGTCTTTATTCAATGAGAAGAAAGATTTGTACTAGTAGTGTTTGGACAGGATATCATATCTGCATCTTATACTATGAATAACCACTATGAAGACAACAATATGCAATGTATTAATTATTGAAACTGTCCTAGTAATCTGTTTTAAAACTGTCTCATTGTTATTTGTTTCTCAATGAAATTAATAAAAAAAAGTGTATTATATTTCTTTTTATAAAAGACCTCATTGAAAGCAATGATACTTAAAGATGATGGGGAAACTGCAGCACACTGTCAGTGTGTTATCCTTAGATCAAGCAGACCTCCAACCTTTAAACTAGATGAGAACACCCTGGCCTCAGGGAGAACAGTTTTCAGAATTTTCCTGAGGTAGCAACCTCAGTTTTCATGGAAAGGCACTTAGAGAAAGTGCCTAATGAAATCTACTATTGCTTCTATACTGGGAAAACAATGTCAATGTTCTCTTCTTACTTAAAAGGTAAAAAGAACACCCTATTTCCTTTAAGAAATAGGTAAATTATGTTTATCAAACTCATCGTATTTCCTTTTTTCTTTTTGGTTGCCAGATAGAGTAAAATTTCCCATTGCATGATAACCATATAAGACCTGGCGGTGGGCCAGAAGACAGCCCAGCAGATTGGACAAGGGCCTGTTTAGGCAAGCACAGGGACCGGGTTCGATCATGGTAGCCACATGCTGTGTCGGGTCTACCCCCGGGTGCGCTGAGCCAGCCATGAATTGGGGCCTATTGGCTCACCGTGTCTATAATCCCAGTACTGGGGAGACTGAGACAGGAGGGTCACTATAAGTCTGAGCTGCAAAGGGAGACCCTGTACCAAATATATTTTTTTAAAAAGAAGAAGAAAGAAAAGAAAAAAGACCTGGTGGCTTGTGGATTAGGTATTTCAACCTGGTCTTAACACTATGTACCACATCTATTTTCAATTCCTATCTCAACATTTTATTTGTGTAATGTTTTATGCTTCTGAAAACCACATCAAATCTGTTGTGGAATGAGGCAGCATAAGCAAATACACACATAATCCTATTACTACTCTCTCTAGTGTTTAATCTTCAAAGTAGTACCAAGATTAATGGCCCATAGCAGGGAAGCAGTTAACAGAAAATAATTTTTATTAAGTTCTTATATCAGGTTTTGAAAAACAGTCTCCAAAATAGAAAAGAAATAATAAACTGGATTTGTTTTCAATCTATGTTTTGGATTTTTTTTTTCATGATTCTGTGGATTGTCTAGCACATGCTAGACAAGAGCACTACCACTGAGCTACATCTCTTTGTTTGTTTTAGTTTGGAGATAGATTCTAAGTTCTACAACCTGGTCTCAAACTTGCCTTAACCTCCTAATTAGTTGGCATTAGAGGCATGTACCCCCACCCCTGTCTAATCAACTCTTTTTTTAATCTGTTTCCTCATAAACCTCATGATGTATTTTAAATTTTCCAGTGTAATGAAAAAATACTTTTTTAATTAGACCCCCTTTAAACATCAATTTTCTGTTCATCTCTTTTTCCCCATAGTGCCTCTTTACCTCTTAACTTCAGGAACCAAGTGGAAGGTAGCTAAACTAAGAGTGACAATCACAAACAATATCGACAAGATACTATATGTCTGCATCTTGTACTATGAATAACTACTACAAAGACAACAATATGAAATGTACTAATTATTGTAACTGTCTTACTAACCTGTTTTGAAACTGTCTCGTTGTTACTTCTTTCTCAATAAAATTATTTTTAAAAAAGAAAGAAAAGAAGAGAAAATCACAGACAATAATGCTCAAGAACACTAAAGCCTACTTGGAGCAAATTTTTTTCACTGAAGGAGAAAAGAAAACATGTATTGATCACTTGCCACTTGACAGATAATGTTTGGGGCATTCATACACACCACTTCACTTGTCTTCAAAGCAGGCCCAAGTGAGGCAGTAGAGTCAAAGGTTAAATGATTTGCCTAAGAGTGCTCAGCTATTTAAGTGAAAGCCTCTAGATTTTTCACACTAGACTGGCCCAATGGCCATCACTCCTTTAAACAGTTGTACTGCTTTGATAACTTCTAGTCAGCACACCTAAGCTTGGGAACCTTTTAAAAATGGAAGAACAATTTAGTAACCCTTCAACTAGATAAATAGAGATCCAACAAAACCACTTAAAATGCCTTTGTATGTAGGAGAATGTCAGAACCCAGGTCTTCCAAAGTTCTCTTGCACCTTCCATCAGGTAACCAGCTAACCCAAGATTTTTTTACCCTGTGTGTTTTCATTTCACACACACACACACACACACACACACACACACGCCTCTCTATTCTTCATATCATTTTAGACATGTAAAAAATATCGAATAAATGAGAACATTTAGAAGTGGAATATCTAAGGGGACACACTGGGGGATATGAATAGATCAACAACTTCAGTTTATTAGATGCAAGAAGATGAAGAAAGGGACAATAAGTAATTTGGCAAGATAACAAAGTGAAAGGAAAGAAGAGACAGAATCTAGAATAAAGGAAATTGAATGGCTTGGGGAGCAGGAAAAATGATGATTTGTTTGAAAGCGAAACAAATTTAATATGCCTGAATATAAAGCTAATTACTTTTATAAAATTATTCCTTAGGGAAGAAACAGTTAATTTATATTAATTCTCTCTTTTTGGTGTCATGGAGCACTTCCTAAATTTCTATATTTTCAACAAATTACTGTTTGGGCAAAACAAGTCAGAAAATATCTCAAACTATTTATGAGATCTGATGCTGCTAGAGTTGAACAGATGGAAAGAACCAGTTTTAAAAGAAAAAAGAAATTTAACACACCCTATAATTTTCCTGAGACAATAACTCACATTTGCAAATTTGGATGTCAGAAATTTCAAAAAGTGAGTAAAAAGCTGTGTTGTACAGAACACAAATGCACCCATAGCAACAAATTAAAAATTACGCTGACAAGTAGACTTGTTAAAGGGAACTTCACTCATATCTTGGACTTGGGACTCAATTGAGAGACTTCCCAATGAAGTCAAAAAGAACTGTCTCTACCTCATCAGGGCACTCCTGGGGAACAGTGCTTTGGTAGAAGCACTGATTGGTGCTTTGGTGGAAGAATCTGACTGCTCAGCCAGCCCCTCTGCATGTCTCTTGTCAGTAGTACTGATCTATCCTCAGGACACCCATATTCTCTAACTACCCATAATAAACTTAACGTATCAGCCCACCTCTAACAGCCACAACAGCCTCATCCTCTAAATGAAGAAGGGCCAGCCAAATAGCACAGCAGATTAAAGCACCTGCAGGCAGGCAAAGGGACCTGGGCCTAGATCCTGGGGCCTGCTGTGCCGGCCCCACCCCTGGGGCATGCTGAGATGGCCAATGAGACCAGGCGTGGTGGCATGTACCTGTAATCCCAGCACTTGGGAGGCTGAAAACAAGTCTGTTCTGTGTTGTGAGACCCTGTAGCCCTTGTAGACCATATAGATCCTGTACCAAATACATAAAAAAGAAAAAAGAAAATCTAAAACATAGCCATAGAATCATATTGTTTAGAAACATCAAGATAATCATAAACAGTGTCTAAGAGTTAGAAGCAGTTAATCTTTTTGTTTGTTTGCTTGTTTGTTTTTAGGAAACAGTCCTTGGTTTTTTATTTTATTGTTTTTGTTTGTTTGTTTGTTTTTGTGGTACCAAGGATTGAACTCAGGACCTTGTGCTTACAGGCAAGCACTTATTCTACTGAGCTATCTCCTTAGCCCTGAAGCAGTTAATCTTTGAGGCATGGCTGCCAGAGAAAGGGGAATTAGGGCAGGGGAATGCTACTTATTAGTTTTTAGTCTTGTAGAGATCTGACCTTTTATACTATGTACATATATCACTTTGATAATCATAAAAAATAACTTTAGAAGATACCAACTTTGTTGAAATTAATCAGGGCATATGACCAAGTCTTTGCTTTAAAAAAAAATATGATGCCATTATGATTAAATTACTTAATAAAAACTACTCAGCAAATAGCCTACACTAAGAATGACACTGAATAACTTAGAAGTTACAATAGAGGTGTGGCTTATCTCCAGATATGAGAACTGTAAAAAGAATTCTTAGGAATAGGCTGAATTTATGGATCAGTTTCCCTAAGCCAAATAAGAATATCACTTCTCTTGGTTAGGGGTTAAGGGGAAGCAAAAAACAAGTTTTATGTTTATAACTACATTTGACCAAGCTAAAATCATAGTTTAAATACTAACTTGCCAGTGCCCATGAAACCATAAAGACATCATGCCTTTAGCAATGAGAATATTTGCAGTGTGACCAGGAAAGTGGAGGGTTAAAAGTAACAGCCACAGAGGGGGCTAGAGAAGAAAAGTCCAACTGTAATACTCTGTTGGCAAGCAATATCAATTCTACCAAAAAAGGTAACTATTGGCTAGCATTAAGGAGGAGAAGGATATTACTTCTGAGAAGTGCTTTGTGAAATTTTGGAGAAAATCATTATTTTACTTTTCTCATTGTAGAGAGAAAATACCTGACACCCAAAGTTAAAGGGGTAAAGTTTTATTCAGGTCATAGTTCATAGAGGTTTCAGTCCATAATTGGCTGGTTTCAAGGAAGAGTGGCATGGCAAACAGGCCTCACAGAGGAGAAGCAGTTCACTGCAGGCAGAAGGTAGCAAAGCAATAAGGGTGGCCACAGCTCCCTCTACCCCTTAAATCTTATCCAGGCGAGCAGCACTCACACCTTTAATATCAGTACCCTTGATCCTAACACTGCACCACGAATCCATTTCAGCATCACACTGTAGATTCAGCAACCACTGAAAAAGCCTCACCTGTGACTGCATGGGGCTCGGGGGTGGGGTGGGGGGATACCTAGACACAACCTAACAGTCATAAAGCTTTATCTTGCTATCACTTGATGGCAGCATGTGCTGCTTTAAAACTTCAAAAGGAATAGTATACTTTAGAGAGCAAAGAGTAACACAGGTCATTCTAGAATTTTAAAATATTCTCTTTCATTCAGGAGGGAGGACGTTTATTACACTCAAAAGAGTTTATCTGACTACAAGTAGTTTAGGTAGGTCCAGGTTAAATTCCAAGATAAAATTTCCCATTAATTGCAAGCTGCTAACCCTTCTGTAGCCCAACATAGAATTCCCTATACATTTTTCCCCTACAGGTTTTTATTTTGTTCTGTCTTTGTTTTATTTTTTGCAGTGCTGGGGACTGAAACCAGGGCCTCACATTGGCTATGAAGAACCCTTATTAAGTGCTCACTATGTTCCAGGCACTGATTCAGCGCTTATATGCTTTACTCATTAACTGAAGTATTTCCTATCTATCATTCTCACCCAGTTGAAAAAACTGAAGCAAAGGGCAGCCTTCTGAACTTGCCCAGGATCACAAGGACAGAGTAGAGGCAGAAAAAGCAGAGTCTTAACCACTGCACATGACACACCAAGAGCAGCCCAGTTAACACAGAGTTACAGCAAACCTTTGGAGATACTCTGAGGGTACCTCTTTCTAAAACCTTCACACACAAATACATTTTAATCGACTAAGAGAGCATCAACATACACGGGCAAGTTTCTATGTGACAGAAAGATTTATATCTCAGAGAATCAAATGGCTCCTTGCTCATGATTGTTAACCTCTCAAATTGATAACAGCTCTCTCCTAAGTACCAACTAAACACAGATGTGCTGATAGCATGCCTAACCACAAGAAATTCTGTCAGGTATGATGATGGAACAGCAGGAAACTAGGAGATAATATGACAATATCACTTAAATTGCCAAGATAAGCCATAAACTGCAGCTCAGGCTGGGTTGTAGGATAAGCTTCTCACTCACATTCCTCCTTGGCAGTGGATATGGGATCAGGATCATCTTTTACACAAAAGCAACCTCTAAGATAAATTGAGATGACGAATGACAGATTATGAATGACTGAGGGGTAAAAAAAACAGCTTGGCAGAAAGGACACCAAGATGGGCATGATCAAAATATATTGGGGCCAGGGAGATAGCTCAGTGGTTTAAGTGCTTGCCTGACAAGTGCAAGGTCCTGATTTTGATCCCTAGTACAAAATAAAATATATGAAATATGAAAATGCCACTTTGAAATGTCAGTATTCTATAAAATTTACATGAACTAAAAATTGTTTTTTTAAAAACAAAAAGAATACTAGAATAATTCATTCTTGCTCTCTTCTACTATGTTCTAGAAACATTAATAGCATGGAAGGAAAATAAAGATTCACCTCAAAATTATCTCTCTGCTCTTCTATTTAATCTCAAAGTCAAATGTAAGTAACAGGCATCTGGTGAAAGTATAGTAGCAGAAAGGCAGACTGATGCCCAAGCAAGGCCTAAGGATGGGAGTGATAAAATCTGTGGCACATCTCAGAGTCCCTAGAGATCACAAATGTATCCTACCAGACAATCTTACTGAAGAACACAAGGCTGTTCAGCACAAATGCAATGGAGCGTCTATCCATAAACACTTACACTGATGCAAGCTCCAGACCAACACATCTGCAAATCTGTTGCTCTGTGTCTACAAAACAAAAAAGGGTTTCATCTTACTGCTATAATGCTGTGGCTGTGCCGCTGCCACACTCTGACACGCTGGGGTGTGCAGAAGACTTGAGTCAGAGAAAACAAATTATCAAACCTTTCTTCTGACAAAGAATTAACACAGTGGGTTCCCGCAAAAGGAGGTTCCATTCGCAGGTAATACAGAGGGTTTATCTTTGTTTTACTTTCTTGTTCATGCCCATGGTTCTGATTATACCCACAAGTTAGCATGCTATTCACACCCACTACACACAGAAAGAAACATTTTGCAGTACTAAACAATTCAGTTCACGCTTAGCTACAAAGACAACCATAAGCGGAACATGATCCTGACAGTTTATATTGGAATTAAGTATTGAAAGCTATTTATTAGTTTGTTTATTCATTTATTTAACAAACTTAGGGTACTGGTAGCAAATCTATGGCCCACGTGCTGCAACAGGCAGTTTATTTTCACTGAAATTTCTAAAAGCGTCACCATTACTCATTCAAAATGAGCTACAACCTCAGCTATTCTCTTTTTTTTTCATTTTCATTTTTTAAATATTTTTTAAACAATTCCATTTTTTCAGACAGGGCCTAAGTTACTAAGCTGCCCAGGATGAGCTAGAACTTGTGATCCTCCTGCCTCAGCATCTCAGGATTTTGCAATTATAGTTGTGCACACCATCACTCTCAGCACTTTTTCATGTGCCCTCTGGAGATATATATCCATATTCTTTGGGGAAATGTCTATTCAAATCCTCGAGGGGCTGGGGACATGGCTCAGTGGAATAAGTGCTTCCCTGGCAAGCACAAGGGCCTGAGTTCAATCCCTGGTTCCGCCAAAAAAAAAAAAAAAAAAGAGTAGCAAATCCTCGAACACCCTATGTAGCCCTACATGGCTCACCTGTAACTTAGATCTTCCTGCCTCTACCTCCAAGTAAGCTACCTTATTACAAGCCTGGGCAACTACACCCAGATTTCTTCTTTTGTTAAATTTAAAGTTATTTATACTCTACTAGTGTTTTAAAATATACAATTTACCCCCCCCCAAAAAAAAAAAAAAAACAAAAAAAAATCTCCCATTCTGTGGATTCTTTTTTCACTTTCTTAACGGTGCCCTGTGAAGCAGCTTTTTAGCTTTGCTGAGACACTATTTTGTTACAGTGGTTACTATTTGTCCTGACATCTTCTCTAAACAACTATTGCCTAATCCAAAGTCACAGAAATTTAGACTGCTTAGGCAGAGCGCAGTGGCCGGGGTTCCCAACACTTGGGAGGCTGAAAACAGGAGGATCACGACGAGCCTGATCTGTGTAGTGAGACCCTGTAGACCTTGTACTAAATACATGAAAAATAAAATAAAAAATTGACCTTGAACTCACTACAAAGCACATTCTAGCCTCAAACTCATGGTAATCCTCTTGCCTCAGCCTGCATCATACTAAGATTACAGGTATGTGCCACCATGCCTAGCAACTGTTTCTTGAACAGACTTTTCTTTCTCCATTGAATTGTCTTGGCTTGCTTTTCTAACACAATTTTTAACATTGTAAAACAAAAAATTTGGTTTTTTATAGCTTTATAGGCAATTGTTATGCAATAAGCTGTACACATAGCACTCAATGAGAAGTTCTCACATTTGTATGCACCTGTGCAAACACAGCCACATCAAGATAATACACATATTTATCACTTCAAAAGATTTTCCATGCCTCGTTTTAATTTATCCCTCCTGTTGCTCGCTAACCAATTGCTGATCTATACATTAGTTTGCATTTTCTAGACTTTTATGTAAATAGAAACCTACATAATTTTTTTACTTTTTTTTTTTTTTTTTTTTTTTTGTGCAGGATCTCACTACACAGCTCGGACTCATAGCAATCCTCCTGTTTTTAGCCACCCCAGTGCTGGGAATACAGGCACACACCACCACACCTGGATTAGGTCGCTGGCTCAATGTACCCAGGGGCAGGGCCAGTGCTTGATGTTTACTTTAATTGACATATTTCATGAAAATTATTTTTTTTTAATTTTTTATTTATGTGTGTGTGTGTGTGTGTGTGTGGCCAGCTCAACCCACCAGAGGGCGGGGCTGGCTGGCATGTGGTGCTGGGGGATTGAACCGTGGTCCCTGTGGTTTGCTAAGCTTGTTCTAAGTAGGTGCTTTAGACCACTGAGCCATCTCACCAGCCCTCATGAAAATTATTCAAGTACCATTTCAAATACATTTTTATGAATGTTCTTTGTTAAGAATCATTTTTGCTTCACAGCAAAATTAAGAGAAAGAAAGGACAAAGATTTGTCATATACTTTTCAATGTCCCCTATGAGAGTGATGTAGTTATTACAAGATAAATCTACACTGGTCCAAAGATTACAGTTTGCATTAAGGTTTTGTCCTCCTGTTATGCATTCTATGGATATAGACAAGGACTGAACCCATTTTGTTTCACATCGCTTTTATTTTATTTTATTTTTCATATCCCTTTCAGTACTTTTTTTTTTTTTGGCAGAAACGGGGATTGAACTCATGCCCTTGTGCTTGCCAGGCAAGCGCTTATTCTACTGAGCCATTTCCCTGACCCCTTGCGAGTGTTTTACATTTCAGTGATTCTAGTAAGTATATAGGAGAGTTTCATCATGGTCTTAATATTTTTCTACTGACATAATATAAAGCATTTTTAATGTTTAATTGTCATCTTTTTCTTTTTTGGTGGTACTGAGGATTGGATCCATGGACACACTACCACTGAGCTATTTCCCCAAGCCCCATTTTCAGATAGAGTCTCACTAAGTTCTCCAGGATAGGCTCAACCTTGTGCCTTCCTATCTCACCCTCCCAAGGAGTAGACTTTATAGTCACTTGATACTGCACTTTGTTATAATCTTTCATTTTTGCTGAGCTAACTGATAAGGATTTTGATCCATTTTAAACTGAGCTAGTTGCACTCTTATTACTCAATTTTCAAATTGATCTATAAAAACTGTACATTCTTAGGGATATAATGTGATCTTTCAATACATGTACACATTGTCAAAGGCTCAAATCAAGATAAATATATCCATTTTTTTCAAATATTTATCAATTCTTTATATATACATGTGTATAATCTTCAAGGATTTAATATCCTTGTAGCAAGCCAGTGCAGGGGTGCCTGCTTGTAATCTAAGCTGCTCAGGAGGCTGTGGTGGAAGGAGCACAAGTTCAAGACAGTCTTGAACCCAGAAAGACCCCATCTCTAAACAACAAGTAAAAAGAATCCTTACAGCAACTCATGGAACACATGGAGCACTAACTCCATCTCACTATTAGGAAAGTTGAGGTTCACAAGGATTAAATAATTCTCCAAATAGTCACACAGCTGTTTAGTAGCTGACGTGGCTCAACACTAGTTTTTTCTTAAAGGTTCATTCATCAAGTGTACAAATTTTATTGATGCATCAAACAATCTAGGAATTATAAAAACAAGCAAATTATCATGTTGAATAAGATAAACAGCTTAGAATCACCTATAATCTTAGCACTGAGGGAGGCTATAGCAAGAGTACTACAAGTTCAAGACCAGCCTGTGCAGCTTAGCAACATTCTGTCTAGAAAAGAGGGAGGGAAGGATGGAGGGTCAAGAGGAAGGGAAAGGGGGAGGGAAGGGGCAGGGGGGGAGGGGGGCTGGGCAGGACAGGGCAGGGCAGGGCAGGGCAGGGCAGGGCAGGGCAGGGCAGGGCAGGGCAGGGCAGGGCAGGGCAGGGCAGAAAAGAACCTGGTTAAGATTTCAAAGACCAGATGTTCCTTTTTTATTTTTCCTTGGTGATGTGCTAGCACTGGGAATTAAACCCAGACCTTAGTATTGAGCTACATATAGACCTTTTTTTTTGAGTCAGGGTACTGATCATTTTAGGATAGCTTCAAACAAACTTTCAATTCTACTGCCTCAGTCTCCAGAGTTTTGGAACTACAGACACGCACAGCCATAGTTAGCTAAGTTTCAGTTCTTTTAGATCACACTACTGCCATCACCAATACCACCATTTATTTATCATTCCAGTTCTTATTAAGTAATACAAATTTTCTGAACTTTTCAAGTATTCTATAAAGTTAGAGCATTACATTTATTTATTTATTTATTTATTTATTGATAGTGTATTTGGTTGTTACAGGGTCTCTGTACACAGCTCAGATTCATAGTGATCCTGTTTCCAGCCTCCCCAGCACTAGGATTACAGGCGTGTGCCACTACACCTGCCACTATGCCTGGACTCTGTGGCCAGTTCGGCCCACCCTGGGGGCAGGGCTGCCAGGGCATGTGTTACCAGGGAAGGAACCATGGCCCCTGTGCTTGCCTCAGCTTGTCTAAGATAGCTCTAGTCTGCTGAGCTATCTTACTGGCCCATTACTTTTATTTTAAAAAGTTTCTGGTACTGAGTCAAGCTGACGCAGGACTGCAAGTTCAAGGACAGCCTGCACAACTTTGCAAGATTTTGTCCCCCAAAAAATTAAAAAATAAAACAGACTGATAATGGAGCTCACTCCTGGGATTAATCCTCAGTTCTGCTTAAAAATAAAGTTCATAGAATCATAAATACATGTTTCTTATGAGAATCCAAAGTATAAATAAAGGACAAAGTAAAAGATAACAGGAAGTAGAGGTAGATCTTTTCATAGAGGAAGAGGATCAAGGGATGAAGGGAGGGATAAGGAGTGGAGGGAAAGCAGATGAATAAAAAGTGTTATGTATGTGCACCAAGTCCACACAAGGAATGCCAACATTACGTACTTCAAACATATTAACAAGGAAATGACAGGGGATGAAGATATGGATAGAGAGGAAGAGATAGAAAGGGAAGGGAAGGGAAATAAAAAAAGAAATTAAGATGTGTTATGTGCATGTATCAATTCCTCTTGGGGAATGTAAACAACATGTACTGCAAATACATACCTCACATAGTGTTCCCTGTAATTCAGAAACTGTTTTAAATGTTTTTATGAACATGAGTTCATTTAATCCTCATAAAACCCTTAGGACAACACTATTAGCATCTCCCCTTTACCTAAAGAAACCAAAGCACAGAGAGGAAAACTTGTCCAAAATTATACAGCTAGTACATAGCCAGCCAGGATTTAAAGACAAGCACAATTTGGATCATGCTTTCAGTCACTTTACATTGCTGCCTAAAGATAATCCTAGCAAAGAGAAGCTACCTAGCAACCACAGTAGATTCCATCAAACCAAAGATGGGCAGGTGGAGGCTCAGATAGCTAAGTGGAGCCAAGGCCTAGGGGTAGGGCGTATGCCAGAGACACAGGTACCTAGTAAACAGCAGCTGCAAGCGATTGGCCTTTCTTCCTGGTTAGGATGCACACTCCAGAAGGACAGATTTAGTATCTGTCAGACCACACGGTTACTCTCCACCAATACAACAGAATGTCAGGTGGTGAGAGCACAACACTGGTGTTTCAACTGGAGCTTCCCTGAAAAAGGAAGAGGCTACCCACCCACCATCCTAAAAAAGAACAGATGGGGGAAAGATGCCTACACACGTTTGTGTGTAAATCTAAAGAAAATGGTAATATGTCAGTAAACTGTCTCACTAAAGACAGTACAGGCAAGCTCCTTTGCAGAGAAGAAAGCCTCTATGTTAGTTTAACGGAAGCCTCTCTCCTCAGAATCTCATGATTTAACTTTACTATGTGGCCCTTCCTTTAGGACACATCCACCAAGCCATGTATATGCACCAACACTGACATTAGACTCAGTTTTTGTTCTAATAAAAGGGGAGAGGGACTTGCATATATGAAACAGTGCTTTTTAGCAAACTATTTATTCTGATATGAGAGTGCCTCATAATTAAATATTCTAGTTCGTAACACCACTGAAGGCTTGCCTGATTTAAAGAAGCATAATGGCTCAAATTTAAATAGAATAATTTTTGGAATTCCAGTTAAATAAATTATTTTCTCAAGGTTTTGTTGCATAAGATAACCTCAATCAAATCAAATAGAATGTGTAGGTTTTGGTTTTTAAAGGAGAAAAGAGGAAACTACTCTTTACTAGTTACCTAGGGCCTTCACCACATAGGTGCTGTTATTGTTGTTTTATTTTGTTTTTGTGGTACCGGGGATCAAACTCAGGACCTTGCATTTGCCAGGCAGGTGCTTATGCCACTGAGCTATCTCCCCAGCCCTCCATATAGGTTTAATAAGATTTCTGTTTTATTCTTTTGTACTTGTTACATCCAGAGGCCCAAGAGAAAAAAGTCAATTTGGATGGTGAGCTACCAGCTACAATCTTATGAGGTTTCATCATAAGGGTGACAGCCTAAGGGTGTCATGGGTCACAAATGAATGCCATAGGATTAATCTACAGTTACACGAATTTGAAACTTAACCACTTTGAGTTAAAATTCAGAATATCAGCTTTATCACTAAAATAACAATTGTCAAGTACCTGAATATTCCACTAATAAAACAGATTTGATAATCAATAACTATTAAACATAAAGCCATTGAAAAGAACAAAATATTGGCAAGTCTGACAAACTATAACACACTGCCTTTCACTAAAGCTCTAGCCTGAAGGAAAGTATCCCGTCAGGTGGGGCTTGTTTTTCCTTTTTCTCTAACACTGAACTCAACCAGCTTGTTTCTTTCGCATGGGTTCCAAATCACTGTATTTTTCCATTTCCCCCCCGGCTTTCTTGGAAGCCTGACAGGCCGTAGGAAAGATGAACTTGCCAAGGTCCAAACACACAGCTGCTCCTTCCAAGGCCAGCTCCAAAACTGACGTGGCCCGCCTGGTCAGCATCACCCAAATCAATTATTAATGCCCTGTGACCTTTTCATTTTCCAGTCTTTTCCTTCTCACTGAAGACTTGCTGCTAAACATGTTCACAGCAGGGCTGTAATTTGTATGTCTCACTGCTGAGTGGGGCTCCAACTACCAGTGGTACACATGTGACTGTCCCATCGGGTGGCTGTTTATTAAGACAGTCATGTTAACTCTAAAATCTATTATAGTAAAAAGTTAAGTGAAAAATAATATACCACGTAACTATGTACGTATTATATGCACATAAACTGGCATTATGTGAACCGGAGGTGAAGATGAAAAAATAAATATTTGTAAGGACACATCTTTTTCTTAACAAGATTTTATTATTATTATATTGTGCAATAAACACATAACACTAAATTGGTACAGTAGTATACACCTGTAATCCCAGCTGCTGCAGAGGCTGAAGCAGGAGGATTACAGCACCACAAATTACCACAAAAAATTAATGCTAAATATAAAAAATCTGGGCTGGCCAAATAGCTCAGTAGATTAAAGCACCTACAAGCAGGCACAGGGGCCAGGGATTCGACCCCCAGGCCTGCCCTGCAGGCTCCTCCCCTGGGGTGCGCTGAGATAGCAATTGAGACTGAGGGTGGGGGTGCAGCCTGTAATCCCAGCTCTTGGGAGGCTGTAAACAGGTGGATCACTACAGTCCAATCTAGTAGTGAGACCCTGAACACCTGGAGACCCTTCCCTATAATACAAATAAATAAATAAATCATAAATAGGTTATAATCACAATCTGACTGGAGAGCCTCTTTCTGCAATTTTTTGGAGGGGCGGGGCTTACTGGAAATTGAACTCAAAACCTCACACTTGCCACGCAGGCACTGTGACCCTGGGCTATATGTCCCTGGCCCTCCTCCTTCCATAAGGAACAATATTTTTCTTTTGAAGAAACACAGAAGTTTTAGTTGACTGCTCAATAAATGCAATTTTATTTCAAATGGTACAGAGGTGAAGCTCTCCAGAAGAGCAAGATTTATAGTATGGTGCAATGGAATTATTTTCTATGTTCCCTCTTCAATCCAACCATGCATCTTGACGACCTAGGCTTCCTTTTCCAGAAGGAAAAGCACTGTTACCCCTCTCTATCAAACCACATATAACCAAAGAGTAATTATTCAATATACAAGTATGAAGAAGCAATTAAGAACAGTTTCTTCAGCCCATAGGCCCATCAATAGATAAAGAGATAAAGAAAACACAGTATTTCTATAAAACAGAGCACTACTCTGCCATAAAGGGTAAGTGAAACATTTTTAATGAATGTATCTCAAGACCATAATCTTAACAGCCTAGGTTGTATGGTAATAACAGTAAGTTTCTCTTCTGGAGGGTTAACAACCTAAGTTTGCAGACCAAAATTAGAGAAAAAGGAGGGCCGCAAGGAAAGTCAACATTTTGGTCCTAGCCTTCCAACATCAATTAAGACTCAGGACATATGAAAACTTGTAGTGTAACGTCACGTAACTCAGTAGTGTCCCCAATTTTCTGATCAAGGAGATTATGGGGCCAAAGAGGAAAGTGATCAATGATGTAGAGGGTGCCTAAGGAGAGTCACCTGGAGAGAAAACATTCTCTCAGGCTTTCACAGAGAGTACATTGGCTAAGTAATGGCTGTGACTCATCCACATGGCTGACACTGACAAACGATCTACAATCTGAGGTACAGGATCTCAGGATAAATCCTGAGGGAATTTCACTTACCTTATCAGACCCAAAAGCTACAACTCTTGTTGCGTAGGTCTTGCTTTACCTTGGTCTTAACCATCCAGCAGAAAAGTATAAAAATGAAGTATAAGAAGTAAAGCCATGGTGTTATGTTGAGCTGTCGGGGACTCAAGTCAACAATTTCTGACATTGCCAATGAAGCAGAAGACCCAATACTATTATGGACTACTGACTCTTTTAGAATATTTTGCTGAGTTAACACACCTATAATATTCAAATGACGGAACTAAACAAAAAAGGGGATACAGATGAATGTCCATTTTGTATCTGTATTCAAAATGGTTAGGATAGACATATAGTTACATTATCTTAATGAATAGAGGGATTTGTTCTAATAGTGTTTATAAATAGGATATCATGTCTGCATCTTGTACAGCAAATAACCACTAGGAAGAGAGTGTGCAATGTGTTAATTATTGAAACTGTCCTACCAATTTGAAAAAAAAAAAAAAAAAAAAAAAAAGACCATAATCTTAAGTGAACTAAATCAGGCACACAAGTTTAAATATCATATCATTTCTCTTCGTGGAAACCAAAAGTGTAAATAAGGAGAAAAATGGAGGACAGATACAGATTTTGAGAAGTAGGGAAAATATATTCAAATGAGAAAGGAAATGAGGGTACAGGAAAGAAAAGGGATTTAAAAAAAGAAAAAGAAAAACAGAATGGAGGCCACTGTGATAGCTTAGCAGTCTAAAGTGCCTACTTAGGCAAGCTTAGGCAGGTACAGGGGACCTCAGTTCTATCCCTGGCACCACATGCTGTGCCAACCCTGCCCTCAGGGCAGGCTGAGCTGGCAAAAAAAAAAAAAAAAAAAAAAAATTAAAAAAGAGAATGGAAGGGGAAAGAAATAGAAACAGCTTTTGTAAATGAGGAGAGGAAGACGGGTTGAAGAGAGGGAAAGAATGGAAAAAATAATTAAGATATATACAGTACAAATTCTCCATGATGAATGTGATCATTATGCATGGCAAACATGTACCAATTATATGAAGATTTTAAAAAGAACATAATTTCTTGTGGAAAATTAAATGTGGCCTCACTGAATGACCTGCTGTGGGACCTGAAGCAGATTAAGTAACCTCTCTGTGCTGCACTTCCTTCCCCAGTAAAACGGGAATGATAGTAATAGAATCATGAGGGTAAAAGAGCTTGGAGTTAGCTCTAACTAAGGATTCAATAAGAGTGTGCTCCTTTACTAATTATATATATTTAATGTCCAAGAAACTACAGCCCTGTGTTGAGAAGAAACCTCAAAGATGTCACTGCTGCTTGCAACCTGACTGGAGAAGAGAAATGCTAGGAATGGTTGAAGGCCTTGGAGCAAGGGGCGTCAGGGCCCTGCTAGGAGTCATTTCAGGAGAGCAGGCAGAGCAACAGCCCAGCCCACACCCACTCACCACAGTCACGAGGGCCGCTGCTTCAACGCCTAAAAAACTGTGCTTCTGCCCTTCACGCTCCCTAGTACCTGATGCCTATTTATAGCCAGTCTTCAGAGAAAGCCTCTTTACCAGTTCCCTCCGACTCGGTCTCAACCCTCCAGGCCCCTTTACACTGTTACCGCAGCCAGATTCATCCACAGATAAGCACAGTAAGTCATCCGGACTGACTGCGTGAGAAGGCCTCAGAACACTGGGCCATTATCAGATAGGAGTAGACAGGCAGAGACACTGCTCAGCCTTCCCACTGCCGGCCTGCCTCTCAGAAGACTAAGTTACAGTAAGGAAGTTACACACTTCCTTCATGGACCCTCACCTAATGTCTGACCCCGGAGGACCTGTCACTGTCCTGCTCTAATCTTACAAGCTCTCTACCTTGCCTACAAACCCTTCGCCAGCAGGTCTCTGTACCTCTCCATACTGCACATTCTTCTGTTGATCAACAGTAGAATACGCCATCCGTGATCACGCCTCTCAGCCTGTGGGCTTCTATTTTGTCCTAGGAAGCTATTCCCCAGATCTTCACACGGATACAGTCACCAGGGTCTCAGATCAAATGCCACCTCGTGTGACCCACCCTCCCAATTACAGCTCCCTTCTCAATGTCCTATTTAATTTTCCTCAAAGTCCTTACCACTCCATAAAATTCTTACAAGCCACCAATTTTGTCATCAAAATGTACTTCCATTAGAGCGAGCACACTGGCTACACAGAAGGGGCTCTCAATTGCTGTTGAGTTAAATAAATGAAATGAGTAACAATCTGCTGAAGATAATACACATACTATTGAGTGTACTATACGCTGTCACTGCTCCAAACACATTCTCATTAGCTCGTTTAAACTGCCCAACATTTCTGCAAGATCCCCCATACTACAGATGAGAAAAACAAGGCTTACGAAGTTTACTTTGCTGCAAAGTTGCTTAGCTAGCAACTGACACATCTGGGGTTGTGGTCTGAATCTTGCATAATTCATTTAAAAATATAAGAATGCATATTCTTAACTATGTTACTATACTACCTCCAAGTCAGATGTCTTCATTTATAATATAATAATAACCAGGTATGTTATTTCACTTATCAGGAGTACTGTGAGTGAACATCTAAAAATAAGTTGGAAATTATAATGTGCTATGCAGATGTATTACAACAACCTAAATGAGCCAACAACCTCCTACCATGTGTGTAAGTCAGAAAAGCAATGAGGTAAGCAATAAAAATTTTAATCTCCCACTTCATCTCTGGCACAGCTGATAGCAGTAGTGTGAACCTGACACTCCTAGATGTATTTCAACATATTTCAACAATGCCTGTTCTACCCGCCTACCATTCACCTGCAACTGTGTGAGCACGAAATGTGAGAAGATGCTAACCAAAGATTAGTTTCCATCGAAAAGAAGACCCACAAATGCCAAGAAACCACTCAGTGAGATCAACTTTGCCTTTGCACTGCAATTGCGTTATCAGCTCCCTTGTTTCTCATGTACCACATGGAAAAAACAGGTATACCTACCCTGGAATGCTGTTTTGAAGTCTTCAAAACCTTAATGTCTCTTCTTTTAGGACATTACGATAATTTCCACAAATATTGTGAACCAGTAAATAGTTTCAACCTAAAAATAAGGCACTACCGATTATAACTGACATAAGAAAAACTGGATTTCACAAAACAGAAATGACTGTGTCTGGGCAAAGCCACTACTAATTCAAGTTACCCCTTATGAGATCTGCCATCTTATAATGTAGAGCTATATATGGTGTACACAGCTATAATCCCAGTACCCAGGAAGTTGACTTAGGATTCAAAGTTGGAGGATGGTTTGGGCTACACAGCAAGTTTAAGGCCAGCCTAGACTACATAGAGAGACACTGACTCATTAAAAAAAAAAAAAAATTTAAGATATAGCAGTTTTAAGCAGAGAGCAGCAGAAATATTATGTGGAATCTAAAGATTTATATTTGCATCACATTTCCCAAGTATTCTTTGATCTAGTCAATCTGAGCCTCAGGTTCCTCAACTGAACATTGAGAGTAATAATTATAACACCATCCTACTTGTTATGTATATTAGCATAAAAATACACCAGCAGGCATAAAGCAGTACACAGACTATATATATTTTTATATAACAAGAGACAGTAAATTCCACAGCAGATGTTCAGTATAAATTTCTGACATCAAAAATACAACAAATCAAACTATAAAAGGTAATTATTTAACTAAAAAAATATACAAGAAATCGCAGTCACTTATCCCAAATGGCTATGAAAACTTACTAAGTGTAAAGGGAAGGGTAGTTTGAGAGACATAGATAAGAGTAAACTTTTGGTGAATTCACCAAGTCAGATGAGCTTTTTGGTAAGTCTTAATCTTTATATCTCACTGTAAATGTATCCTAGTTTCCCTGAAATTTCACAAAGAGGTTAAGAGATAATGCCACAATGATGTGGAGCTACCAAAACACAGTACTATTTCCAAAAAGGTTTATGCCAAACCATTCCAACAAGCCCTGAAGATGACTTGATAAATTATTTGTGATTTAATGGTGTTTTAAAAGTCAATAATGCCATCTTTTTTTTTTAATTTTTTTTTAACATTTATTTAGTGGGGGGGCAGCTCAGCCCACCAGGGGGCACAGCTGGCTGGCATGTGGTGCTGGGGGATTGAACCGTGGTCCCTGTACTTTGCCAAGCTTGTTCCAAGTAGGTGCTTTAGACCACTGAGCCATCTCTCCAGCCCAATAATGTCATCTTGAGTGTAGTCCTAGAAGCCAAAAATCTCTTGGCAGATTTTTTTTTTTTTCCAGTTTCAGGGATTGAACTCAGGTCTCCATGCTTGCCATGCAAGCACTTATTCTACTGAGCTATCTCCCCAGTCCTGGCAGATTTCATCTAGTGAAATGTCACTGAGGAAATTGGAACAATTAAACCTTATGGTAAAAAATAAATTTTATTAGCTGGGGAGATAGCTCAATAGAATAAGCACCTGCCTGGCAAGCGCAAGGTCCTGAGTTCAATCCCCAGTACCGAAAATAAATAAATAAATTTTATTATTTTGGGGTATTTTAATAATTCAATACTCTCCTTGATCAAAATATTTGCCTAATTGTATTTCACCTTCCTATTATAGTCATAGGATAACAGTGAAGAGAATTTTCAGAAACTATGCAATGAACTGAACTTGAACTCTTGACAGTTACTAATGGACATAGGAAGAATAAACAGCTGATAAGCAGACTTTCTAAACATTAGTTTTTCCTATAGAAGTTCTGCAAAGAACATTTTCTACTTCACATTTTTAGAAACTTATTTTTATACCATACTTAAGATTATACTAAAAATTACTTCCTGTCATTCCCAGACAATAACCTAGTATAAATTTTTAGAGGGAATGTTTTTCTTTTAGTATAAATTTTTCAGAAAAAAACTTGCTTTTTTCTTAATGATAAATACAAAAATCAAACAACCCAAATAATAAGCAGGAAAAAACAGTGTCATATTAGGGGATCTCTTTTTTATTTTATGACCAATCCATCACCTAAAGTTTTTTTACTTTCTTGCCAACTAAAAAGCCTGCTACTAAGGCCTGAAGAACTGCTTATGATAAAATGACCCTATATTCCAAGGTGTTTTTCTCTCAGTAGCTCAGAATGCTTGTATTGCTGAGTGCAGCCTCCCAACACTCCCTGGAGTAGAGCATTGCAGCCCTTGTGACCTCGGGCAGGCTTTTCTGCTCCTTCAGGCCCAGGACTGACCCTCTGGCCATCACTACACAAACTCTACTTGTTTTTTTCTGATGGGCAGCAGGAGATACTTAGCTTAGAGGGACTCTCTGAGCTGTATGGACGACACAGACTCAAATCCAGTACCTCAGGGAAACCTCTCTGCCAGGGGCCTCAGATTCAGACTACTATTTTCCCTTAGGACTGCGTCAGAATATTTAGGAACTGTCTAATGAAGCACAACAGAATCAAATATTACCATCACCTCTGAGCTGAAACCCCGCAATGGTGAACCAAACAGCTCAAGTAGCAGCAAATATCAGCCACTACATGTCCGCTGGTTCAGTCCTCACCAAACTACCAAAGAGCCCTTGCCAGAGGAAGCCACAGCCTCAGAGCTACACTAGCACACACTTGAGCATGGGTGTGGATTACTGCATCATTAACTAATTGGTCCAGTAAGCAGTGAGAGGCTGACAGGCAAAGGATTCTTGTTATGAATTTGAAGAAATTCATTTTAAGCATTAAAAGAGCCTCACTGTGGCCTTTACATTTGAATTATAGGGAAAGAGAATTATACTTGACAAGGGAGGCAAGGGTAGGTAGAGTGGAAGTAAAACTCCAAAAGCAAAGTTAACTATGGAACCAGACAGAGATATACCTGATAGGATGAGGACATCCTATGACAGGTATAAGGAGTGGGCTAGAGTCCAAGAAGCACCAATGATAAAAATACAAGAGGTGAGTAATAAGATACAAATTGCACAACATTCCAAGATCATGCTGATCTTTTCAGAAGGAAAGTTAATATGTAACATGTAAATGAAAGACAAGTATAAAAATATACTGTGAACAGGAAAGGCAATGTTTATTGTCCAAATGGATCAGTTCTCAGCAATGACAAAGAACTGGTAGTTAAAATAACATTAGCAACATCTAGTGATTCTGTTCAGGCACCTCCTTCCAAGGAGCTGAGTAAGGGTCCACAACTAAGGGTGAATGCAGCACCCTGAAAGAAAATTTACCAGTTCTGTCTAGGGAAGCAGGAAGCAGGAACAGAGCTGTGCATGATAAGAACTTGGTAACAGTCCAGTAACAAGAACCCCTACCTACGCCACTTGGAGTCTGCACGGAAGGACTGCACATGGAGGATTTCAGTTTTACCCTGGAAGTTTTAAACAGTGCAGGGTGCTTTAAAGGCAGCCAGTCCATGCTGAAGAAAGCAGATGCCATCAGTGAACTCAATAGGCATTAAAGTCCCTTCTGTCCAGCCAAGCACAGTGGTACATGCCTATAACCTCAACACTCTGACACATTAAGGCAGAAGGATCCCATGTATAGGCCCAGCCTGGGAAACTCAGTGACATAATGATACCCTATATCAAAAATAAGGGAGGAAAGACTTCCTGTTGTCTGGAAAACCCAAAGACCAAGCCCACTCAGAACCTAAAACCCTTCCTGATAAGCAGTACCCACTGGGTTCTACCTTTGCTTTTGTTTCGTTTTGCAGTGTGACAGATTAAACCCAGGGTTTCATCATGTTAAACAAGTGCCTTACCATGAGATAGCTCAGCAGATTAAAGCCCCTCCTTGGCAAGTTTAGGCAAAGGCAGGGACCACGGTTTGGCACCAGCCCTGCTCCCAGGGCAGGCTGAGCTGGCCACAGAGCTTAGTGGTCTAGGCCTATAATCCCAGTACTGGAGAGGCTGAAAACAGAAGGATCACTATGAGTCCAAGCTGCATAATAAGATCCTATAACAACCAAATACATTAATAATATTAATAATAATAATAATAATAATAATAAACATAACACAAGTGCCTTACCACTGAGCTGTACCCCAGTCCTGGGTTCCATCTTTAAAATCCCAAAGCAGGCTGGGGAGATAGCTCAGTTGTCTAAGTGCCTGCCTGGCAAGCACAAGGACTCAGGTTCAATCCCCGGTATCATATGCTGTGCAGGCTATGGAAACTGGGCATGGTTGTGCACACCTATAATCCTAGTGCTGAGGAAGCTGAGAGAGAAGGATCACTGTGAGTCCAAGCTGGACAGCGAGACCCTGTACCAAGTAAATAAATAAAGATTAATAAATAAATAGAATGAAATTGCAAAGCACATCCTTCTTTGTCTCTATAACTGAGTTGAATTTCCAAGGAAAATCCACAAGGCAAAGGAGACTAAACCAAGTCCGGGACGCAAGAGGGCAAGACATGAGGCTGTCGATAAGGAAATGAATTAATGAAGGAAGGACCTTATCTACCAAGTCAGGACTGACAGCAACAAGGCCAACATGGTCCAAAAGTCCATCAGCATCCAAAGTCAGAAACCAAGATAGAAATCACAGGGATAGAAAAGAAACTTAAGTTTCTCAGTAATCATTTCTAGAATGTCATGAAATGGAATCAAATGAAAATCACATGCTTAGTACAGTAAAGATGTGTTCTGGAAGAATACACCATATACTTTGAATACACTAGATGTGTACTGTACTGCTCTCCTGGCCAAAGAGTACACAGATCTACTCAACCACACATCAAATTCCATGTATCTTTGCATGATTCAACTATTAAGGAAGTGATCTATCAATCGAAACAAATCAACATAGAAACCACCAATATTGTGTAGGGTCACAGTAAAATTAAGTTTAACTGTTAACCTAATTTTACCATTAACTTTATACTGTGTAATACCAGTTAAATGCAAATCTAAGAGGATTTAATCCCTATGAAGAATCACTGAAATTATATAATTTGTACTTTCAGAGCTGATTCACAGGTACCTCATGTCAACCAGAGAAAAGCCCAAGCCAGACTGAAGAGTGTTGGAAAGAGGAAGAGCGCAAGCCACAAGCATTCAGCTGACTCAGCCCAGCGCTCCTCTGAACACAAGGACATTCATAACCAAGGTAGAGATCCTTAAAAGGCCAGGAGAGAACCTCCCTTCCCCACTCCCACAAATGTGTGCTTAGGACAGACCGAGGGCTCTCTCAAGCCACACAACAGGCTGTAGCTTCCAGAAGAAGAGCCAGTCACATCCAAACCACCAGCTCACCTCTGTAACCATGGCAACAGTATGAACAGGGGGGTATAAACCACCAGACCAAAACACACACATAAGTACCTGCATCGGGAATGAGCCAGTGGCGAACCCCTCAGGGTCAACTGCCTACCAAATACACCACTGCATTGCCGTTGATGGCCTGGCAAGAGCTGACTACCACCAGACCACACAATGCTGTGAAATACCAGACCTGACCAAGCTTCCCTGATCCTGCACCAGGAAGTGGTAGAGGATGACAGCAAAACACAGGCCTCCTTCCCCTGCTGCTTCAGTCACTGTTCCAGGAGGAGGGCAACACAGGCATGCAGGGGGCTCCAGGAGAGGGAAGCAAGCAGAGCCAGGGTGCTGGCAGACAGGGAGCCAGCTACTAAGGGCCCTTTTATGGAGGCAAAGAAGGGGGGTGGCCCATGAGCCAAAGCCCAGACTCCCAAAGGTTCTACTGCTTGTGCCAGTTTTTTATCACTGTGACAAAATACCTGTTAAAAAAATAAAATCAATTTAAAGAAGGAAAGCCTTCTTTTGGCTCAGTTTTCAGTCCACGATCAGTGGGCGTCACTTTTTCTAGCCTCTGATGAGGCTGTAACGAGGCAAAAGAGCACAGCATTAGGCACAGGGAGGGACCAGGGTGAGCCTTGGCAGCCCCACCCCTGGGGTGTGCTGAGATGTGATTGAGACTGGGCATGGTGGTACCCACCTGAAAGCCCAATGCTTGGGAGACTGAAAACAGGAGGACCACTACGAGACTGATCTGTGCAGTGAGACCCTGTACCGAATATAAGAGAGAGAGACAGACAGACAGATAGACAGACAGACATAGAGAGAGAGACAGAGAGACAAAGAGACAGAGAGACAGAGAGAGAGAGACAGAGAAGGAAAGAAAAAGTAGAGGGAAGTGAGAAGAAAAAACTCAAAATAATAAAGACTGGCAATCCTACCAGTTCAAATTGATGCTGCAGTGTTTTCTTGCATTGTTGTTTAGATTCCAAACTTCCAATCCCCAAGCAAGGCTTGAAAACAATCAGCCTCAAATATTAAAGATATTCACCATAAATCCTTTTCATTTGTGGGCCAGAGTTAAGGGTTTA
>NW_004524666.1:10387087-10401939 GCF_000260255.1 Octodon degus | reverse complement strand
TTTTTTTTTTTTTTTTTTTTTTTTTTTTTTTTTTTGTGGTACCAAGGATCAAACTCAGGACCTCGCACTTACCAGGCAAGCACTTATTCCACTGAGCTACAGCCCCAGCCCAGTAGTAATTATTTAAGTCCAAAATACATGTCCTGTTTTATTGATTTACTCTCCTGGTTTATATTGCTTTACTCATAAGTATTCACAACTCATCCTATTAGTACAGCCTGGTTTCAAAATGACCAGTAGACAACAAAAAAGCATCATAAATGGGGGGAAAGAGGCAAATGAAAAAGTGAGAGGAGTATTAGTAACACCTATTTTTGACAAACGGTTGGGTTTCTCAAAAAACTAGGAATGTCTACAAATTAAAAGAAAAAAACACCCAATGTGTATCAATCCAGAGCTGGAACTTGGGGTCAAGGGTTGAGTGCAAGCTTTTAATATATTTTTATTAGTGCTTAATAATTTTACGAAATATTTGGTATTTTATCATATTTAGCCCCCTACTGATATCCATTCGACCTCCCATCTCCCTATCTCCTTTCCCTTCCCCTATCACAGTAATGATGGCCCTTTTCTACCCTTTTTCTCCCTATTTTTCCATATGTTAAGAAAAATGTGAAACTCTTTTCTGAGTCTGCCTTATTTTGCTTAACATGATGATCTTCAGTTCCATCCATTTTCCTGTAAATAACATGATTTTGTTAAGTATTATATTGAATAAGAGTAATGAAAATGAACAACTTTGTCTCATTCCTGATTTCAAGGGAAAGACTTTTCAGTTTTTTCCCATTCAGTTATATTGCAAGTGCATGCTCCCAAGAGCTTGTACTTAAATGTCACCCCAAAGCCTCATGGGGACATAGGTGGGGTCATAGCCTCAATTAGCCAACCTATTGGTTTGGCATTATACTGAGGGTGAGTGTCACCAGCCCTAAGGGGTGGTAGCCTGGATAAAAAGTATAAAAGACAGAGACATGGTCACTGTGTGCTCCTTGTTTCCTGCTCCGATACTTTTGCTGCCTTCTGCCTGCGATGAACTGTTTCTCCTCCATGATGACCCTCTGTCATGCCACCCTGCCTCGGAGCCATCAGATTGCAGACTGAAACCTCTCCAAACTATGAGCTGAAATAAACCTTTCCTCCTTTATTTAATTACTGGTACTAGGAATTGAATTCTGGACCTCAAGCTTGCCAGGCAGGCACTGTGCCACTGAATTATATGCCTAGTCCCCTCTTTTAGCTTTAGATGTCAGATATTTTGTCTCAGCAATCAGAAAAGTCATGAGCATAAGGTTCTGGGTTCAATTTTCAGTTCCCTCTCCCCTACCACCAACAAAAGAAAAAATAAAAAAGCAAAAACAAATTTCAACCTGATTGGAAATGTGTGTGTGTGTGCGTGTGTGTGTGTGTGTGTGTGTGTGTGTGTGTATCTCTAAGGATCAATCCTAGGGGTACTCCACCATGGAGCTACATCACTGTCCTATCTTTTGGGACAGAGCCTTGATAAATTGTCAGGCTGGGATTCACTTGCACTCCTCCTGTCACAGCCTGCCAAGCAGTTAGGATTATAGGCATGTACTACCACATATTTGAAACAACTTTTTATGTGAATGTATTTTATTCCAGCAATAAATTCCAATAAATCTACATATGAGACTAAATCCTTAACTACATGAGTAAATGAGATCAAGCATAAAAACCACGATGTGGGGGAAGGCAAGATAGCTTAGCAGACTAACGCACCAGCTTAGGCAAGCTTATGCAACCCGAGGGACTATGGTTTGATCCCCAGCACCATATGCCATACCAGCCTCACCCTGCACACCTGTAATCCCAGCGCTGGGGAGACTGAAAGCAAGAGGACCTAGAGTCTGAGCTGTGTAGTAAGACCCTACAACAACCAAATACATTGTTAAAAAAAGATGTGCTACTATAAATGTAAAACACATTATTTTAATGCTTAGCATTGGGGAAAAAAAAGGGAACGCAAAATACTACACTTAAAATTGTCTACTTACAGTTGAATATTATTATTAATAAGTATATACTGTCAGGGATGTATTGTAGCTTCATGGTGGAGTACCCCTAGATTTGATCCTTAAAGTTAGGCAGATACCTGTACACCAAGATCTCTGGGAGGTTAAGGCAGGATGATCACAAGTTCAAGTCTCTAGCTTGGACACTTAGTGACATACTGAGACCTTATCTCAAAATTTTAAAAAGGGCTGAGGATGTAGCTCATACATAAGCTCTGGATTCAATTCCCAGTACTTCTAAAGAGAAGGAGGAAAAAGGAAAGAAGCAGGGGGATGTGCTGGATTAAGTAAAATGTATCATTAAAATCAGTAAGTATCAACACTAATAATACTTTCTACATTTTAAAGCATAGCAGCTAGAAATGCATGGTGTACATAAAGTATTATTATTCAGCTTGGACTGAGGTAACAAGGCCACTGACTGGGTGATTTAAAGAAGTGCTTCTTTCCACACAGAACTGGAGACTGGGAAGCCCACGATTGAGTTTCTGGCTGCTCTTGTTGGTCCCCAGATGTTGTCCTCCCTTGTTAGTTCCTCAGACAGTATTATGTGCAGAAGGAACTCTGTTATGCCCCATCGTATAAGGACGTCAATCCTATCAGATCAGGACCCCACTGCAACAACCACATTCAGCCTTGATTACTTTTCTGGGTTTCAGAGACAGGATCTCATTACAGAGAGCCCAGACTGGCCTCAAACTTGAATACTCAGGACCTTGTGCTTGCCAGGCACCTATCTCCCCAACCCCAAACTTCCCATACTCTTGTCTCAGCCTGCCAAGATTACAAGTATGTACCACACCAGACCCCTTAAAAGTCCCAGCTCCAGACAGTCACTCTGGGGTCTAGGACCTAAACTTATTCATTTGAGAGGAGAGTATCACAAGTACTCAGTCCATAAATATAGAGCCTGCATTAAATTAAATGCAATCTAGGCCTCCTATAGGCCCAGCACTCAGGAGAATGAGGGAGCAATTGTAAATTAAATATTTACAATATTTAATTGTAAATATTTAATTTACAATTAAAATATATAATCAACATTTTAAAAAGTACTGTATATTTACTACTTTTACCCTACTTACTTCCAAATAGGATCTGAGGAATCAGAGGAAGGGGAACAAGGGGAAGGAGAAGGGGGACAGAAGGGAAGAAATAAGGCAGGGGTAAAGGAGGGGAGAGTGGCAGGAAGGAGGAAAGAGAAAGGAAAGAAAAGAAAAAAGGTAGGAAGGAAGGGGGAGAAAGAAAAAGAAAAGAGAAGGGAGGGAAGGTGGAAGAAGAAGAGGAACAAAGGGGAAAATGATGTGGGGAAGGAAGGAAAGTGCAGGGGAAAGGAAGTAGGGAGAGGAGGGCAGAAGTGAGGAGGAAGAAGAAGGAGGGAAAAGGGGGCAGGGAGGGAAAAGGCAAAGGAAGGAAGTGAAAAATTGTGTGTGATACCAGTGTTTGTATCCAACAAAGTTCTACTAAGCCATACAGGCATTTTGGGGATATAGCTTAGTGACACAGTGCCTGCCACACAAGTGGAAGGTCATGAGTTTGATTCCCAGTACCCCCCCCCAAAAAAAAAAAAAAAACCACTGTGTATATACAGGCATTTACAAGCTACAACAGTAGAGCTGAGTAGCTGCAAAGGAAGCTGTGTGTTCCCCTAAAATATTTACTATCTGGTCCTCTACAAAGACTATTTGTCAACTGTTGCTACAAAATACTGAAAAGAGTAAGCATCTCTATATGATCTGACTGGCCTACTTCTAAAATATGTAATCAACATTTTTAAAAGCACTGCATATTCACTACTTTTACCCTACTTACTTCCAAATAGGGTCTGAGGGGGCCTAGTTTTATATACAATATTCTGTTCGAAATCTCTTATGTACGTAAAAAGAAAAAAAAAATTCTTATCAGGGCTGGAGTATATTAGAGCTCATGCCTAGTATACACAAGGCTCTGGGTTGATCCTCAACACCACAAAAAAAATTTTTTTTAATTTAAATTAGAACAAAACAACAAAAACCCTGATCAGAACAAACTGAAGGTGATTGGTCTCTTCAGAAGAGAAGGTACTTGGCTGCTGTGTGGCTCAGCTTTATGTTACCACAACCAGGTTGAGATAATTGACTTATATAAGAAGCAAGGTTCATTTTGGCCCAAAGTTAAAATTCCAATCTATAATCAATAGGCTTTTGGGCACATGAAGAGGCAACACATCATGGCAGTTCACATGCAGTCAACCCACTACACCTCAGAGCAGGAAAGGAAGAAAAGAAAGGAAGGAGCCGAGTCCCCTCAAGAGTTGCAAGCACAGACCACCCACTCAGTCCTCTCAGCTTGGCTTCACTGAATGGCACACAGCTTCGTGTCTGAGTCCTACCCCATCTCTATCAGCATGACATCCTCCTGTGACTGCATATTTCCAGCCAATTGCTGCCAGCATTATTCTCATTACTTGCTTGGCCTTCCTGCAGACTCCACAGTATCTTCTAAACCAACATCAGGATGTTTCCTTAGAGTTGAACCAGTTTCTCTGGTTGTGCAGAGCAGGGAAGGAAGATGAACTGAGACAGTGAGACCTATTCTTGGCCTGGCCCCTTGGAGCTCCCTTCCTCACAGCTCACTGCTGCACGCCCCGGGGCCATCCCTCCTACAGGTGCTAGACAAAAGCAGAACAAATAAAAAGAGACTGATCCAGTTTCATGAAACGTAGTGACAAGGCTGCAATTTGTCTTTTTTACCATGTGCATCAGTTCTCTTCTTACTATATTTCCTAAAGTTGGAATAAATTGTCAACAAGAAGCCTTATAATGAGGCCAACAGTCTGAATAAAAAAGTTTTACACAAACATTTTACCTTTTCAGTATTTATCTACTAGTTCATAGCCCTTCATGCTTATATTTCTTCTTTGGTAAATGACCTGTTTGTCCTTCTGTTTAGGAGTGATAGTCTTTATTAAAACTAAACATAATAATGATACCAAGTCCAAAAACCAATTCCCTCTCCTTTTTCAGTTCCCAGGGCCTGAAAAAGAAGCCCCTGACGTACCAACAACTTGGCTCTGCTCTTTCCCTACCCCCCTTCTATCCCTACACTGCAACAAAAGTGGCACTAGATTTGCAGTCCTAAACCAAGGTTTCCTGGGATTGTTTATTTACCTATAAAATGAAGGAGCTGGACTGAGCCAGCAAAGCCCCAGAGATTGAATACTTTCAGTCCACTCCTGTCTTCCTACTTTCTCCGCGTTTAGCCCCTGTGCCCACTCCACCTATGACGGCAAGAGGACAACTGTGAGTCAAATATGGTGTCTTGGTTACTTACTTTTCTCTCATGGCTGAGACAAAATACCCAACACCCAAAGTGAAGGAAGGAAAGGTTTATTGAGTTCAGTTTGTGGAGGTTTCAGTCCATACTCTGCTGGCTCCAAGGCAGGGTGACATGGCAGAGGATGACAACAGTGCATGGCAGCGGAAAGCAGCAAAAGCAACCAGAGCTTTCTAAAAAGGGAGGAGTGTACAAAGCAAGCCTCTTCCCTCCCTTATGTTGTATGCAGGCTGCCCTCCCCAAGGCGGGTGTAGCGCTCACACCCAGAATCCTAGCACTGGGCCATGAACTAATCACAAATTCTAGAAGCGGGTTCTGTGACAGCATAAGGCTTTGGGAGGACATCTGGACACAAACCATAACGTATGGGACTTGTGGGTTTGGGTAGTCATAAATTAAGAGCTCAAGTCAAAATAAAAAACAAATATAGATAAATGAAACAGTACTTCATGAAAGATTCAGTTTCTGTATAAATGATAAAATCAGTTAAGATTCTGACATGTCAGGATCAGACTTCGGCTCTGTTGAGAACGTTAATGGCACTACTGCAAACAAATAGCTTCAGAGCAAATAACCAAATATTGACTAACGCAGATACAGTTCAAAAGCTTGATTTGGTAGTGCAAAAGAATAAACCAGCCACACTGGCTTTGATCCTCCCACTTCATTTACCAATCCTCTTCAATATTCCAACATTCATGGAGCTGGACGACGCCAATTTTTTTCTAAAGGGCAAAATTAAACAGTCCATGTGTATACTGCTAAGTAAAACAATTCTGGTTTAAAATGTTTTAGTTTTATGCTTTGAGGCCATTGCTCTTTGATTTCCAGTATCCTCCATCCTAAATTGTATGTTTTTGTTTGTGTGTATATATAATTTTTTCTTTTTCAAAGTGTTAGGCAAGCACCCTACCACTGAACTACCTCCCCAGCCCCAAACATACAATTTTTACTAACAGCAGAAAAGCAATCCACATTAAAATTTCTGTCCCGATACAGCTATGTTTCATTTCCCATAGTCCCTTCCTTCTTATTCACATGAACTGTACTCTGAGGGTTCTAGCGTGTGATGTGTTTGCTCTTTCCCATCAGGCATTTCCATGGTGCTACACAGCAACCATTACCAGTTACAGCTGCAGCACAGTCCAAACCAAGCAGAGCATCACTATTTACTTAACCTTTTCTGTATTTAGGGGCACTCAGATGGACTCCAGAGCTTTATTTTTACAGCACTGGCATAGTGAACATCTTCATGCAGCTTTTTCTTCCTTAGGAGATACTGTATGAGCTTCATCATTAAGTCACTAGGCAGCACAATTCTGGGTAAAATGCTGTGATTATCTGCAGCTCTGTTAAACAGAACTTGCCAAATGTACTTCAACTTAACAGTAAGGACTACTAAACACATATGTGATACTAACAGGATATTATGGGAATATAAGAAGTAATCCTTTCTCAAAGGTATAGGAAGTTAAGTGTCCCCACAAGTAGTGTAATAAACAAGTATGTTCTGAGTCCCTTGATTCCTCACTGTTTAGGGACATAATAGCAGATATTCTATTAGAGCATTTTATCAAGTGATAGAAGGGCAGAACTGTAGACCCCTTCATAGTTTCATTGCTGTTTTAAAGTGATTCTAGAGGGGCCATGGAGATAGCTCAGAGGCATAAGCACTCACCTGGACAGCACAAGGACCCAAGTTCACCCCGGCCGCACACGTTCTGTGGTCTCAGTCCCAGATCCCCACCACCCACCATGTGCCCACTGTACACTCACCATGCGGCCCTGGAACTAGGCACGATGGCCTGTAATCCCAGCACTTAGGAGGTTGAGACAGAAGGATCTCTGTCAATTCAAGATCAGCCTGAGGGCTACAAAAGTGAGCAAAAGGCCAGCCCAAACTACATAGCAAGATCCTGTCTCCATGGGGGCCCAGCCTTAGCTCAGTTCTGGGGGCCCAGCCCTAGCTCAGTTCTTGGGCTGGTGAGATGGCTCAGTGGTCTAAAGCACCTATTTGGAACAAGCTTAGCAAAGCACAGGGACCGCAGTTCAATCCCCCAGCACCACATGCCAGCCAGCCCCGCCCCCTGGTGGGCTGAGCTGGCCACACACACACACACACACACACAAATAAATAAATAAATAATTTTTAAAAAAAAGATCCTGTCTCCAAAGGGGGTGAGGGGGAGTGTTCTCTATACTTTTTTTTTTTTTAAGACATCTCACTATGTATCTCAGGTTGACCTTGAACTCACTATGTAGTCCAGGCTAGCCTCAAACTCATGGCAAGCCTCCTGCCCAGGCATGTGCCACCCTACCTGGCTTTATCAGATTTCTAGACATAATAATACTGTCTTCTTCAACTTGTACAATAACTGAATGATTATGTGTGTAGTACTAGAGATTGAACCTAGGGTCTTCTCATTAAGCTACATTCTCAGCCATTTTTTAAAATTTATTAATTTTTTTTGAAACAGAGTCTTGCTAGTTTGCCCAAGCTAAGCTCAAACTGGGCTGCCTGCCTCCCACAGTGCTGAAATGACATGCACATACCACCACTTCTGACAAGCTCCACAATACTACTTTATATTAAGGTACTCCATGATCTGACCCTCCCTAGACACCATATGCCTAAGAAAGAAAGACTAAGGAAGTAATGAGGAAATATATTTCAAAGAGAAAAAGAAAGAAAGAAAGAAAGAAAGAAAGAAAGAAAGAAAGAAAGAAAGAAAGAAAGATTTCTTACTGCTTGTTAACAAGAAATGATATCAATCAGTCAAGTACAGTGGCACACCTGTAATCTCAGTTACTCAGGAGGCTGAAGCAAGTGGATTGCAAGTTCAAGATTAGCTGGGTGGGCTGGGAAGATGGCTGCCTGGCAAGCGCAAGGTCCTGAGTTCAATCTCCAGTACCGCCAAAAAAAAAAAAAAAAAAATTAGCTGGGTATCTTAGCAACTCCTCCTCTCAATAAAATGCTTAAAAGGGTGTAGCTTAGTGGTAGAATGCTTGCCTAGTATGTGTGAGGCCCTGGGTTCAATCTCCAGTATTGAAAAAAAGACACAACACAAGCCATTACTAGTTGTTCTGCAGTATCTTTATGATTAGACTTTTATTACTAAGACAATACATATCTTTTTTTCATATCTTTCAATTTATATGCAAAAAAGATATTGAAGCAATTTGTCCACTCTAAACCAGCCACAAGTAAAATATAATATACATATGAAAGTTTGGAAAAACGTATACTCTAATGCTGTTAGGGAAAAATGTAGCAGCCATTAGATGTATCTTTTGGCAACTTGATGATTATGTACCTTAGTCTAATATAGATTTTGAATTATGAAATATTTAAAGCATACATAAAAGTATAGGTACTCACCAACCACCTTTGTCAAACCCTAACTTTTTCCAATAGTTGATTTAGAATTTTTTTAAAATAAAAGTTGAGGGGCCAGTCAGATAGCTCAGCAGACTAAAGTGCCTGCTTAGGAAGGAGCAGGGACCAGGTTCAATCCCCAGCATGCCAGCCTCACCCCCAGGGTGCACTGAGATGGCAAATGAGGCGTGGTGGCACACGCCTGTAACCCCAGCACTTGGGAAGCTGAAAACAGGAGAATCACCACAAGTCCAATCAGTGAAGTGAGGCCCTGTAGATCCTGTACAAAAAAAAAAAAAAAATTAAAGTTGAGGGCCAGTGACACAGCTCAGTGGTCTAAAGTGCCTGCTTAGGCAAGCTTAGGGGAAGCACACAGGGACCAAGTTTCGATCCCCAGCACCACATGCTACACCAGTCCCACCCCTGAGGTGAGCTGAGCTGGCCATAAAATAAAAGTTGAAGTTCTCCTTCCCCCTCCAATTAGACAATCACATTTTGAATTGGCTAAATATTATTTCTGTATTTTCATTACATAATGATATTTTAATAAAATATCATTTATCTTGTGTCTTTAATTCTAAAGGTATTTTTTTACATTACACAGAGTTGTGCTGTGATGGTAGTGTTCTAGGAACTGAACCCAGGGCCCTGTGTTTGCTAGCCAAGTATTCTATCACTTCACCTTCTTCTTCATAGTATATCTCAGGGCCAGCCAAATAGCTCAGCGGATTAAAGCACCTGCAAGCAAGCAGGGGCCGGGGGTTCAATCCCCAGGCCTACCATGCTGGCCCTGCGCCTGGGGCATGTTGAGATGGCAATTCAGACTGGGCGTGGTGGCACATACCTATAATCCCAGCACTTGGGAGGCTGTAAACAGGCAGATCACTACGAGTCTGATCTAGTAGTGAGACCCTGAACAACTCTGAATTCTCTTCCTTAAATGTTTTTTTTTTCTTTTCAAAGTTTTATTGATAAACATATAGCAATGAGACAGTTTCAAATCAAATCGAGAGTACAGTTTCAACAAATAATATACTGCATATATTCTTCTTAGTGGTTTTCCTTAAATGTTATACAAGGGGCTGGTGAGATGGCTCAGTGGTCTAAAGCACCTACTTAGAACAAGCTAAGCTAAGCAAAGCACAGGGACCGCGGTTCAATCCCCCAGCACCACATGCCAGCCAGCCCCGCCCCCTGGTGGGCTGAGCTGGCCACACACACACACACACACACACACACTAAATAAATAAAAAATTTTTAAAAAATGTTATACAAACACATAGCATAACATCTCTAAAATGTGAATGCATCTCAGAACTCACAATAGAGTATTATACCATAGTTGAACTGACAGTTTTCTCCCTTTCTCTGTGCACATAAAATAGTGCAATTTAATAGTCTTTTAGATTATATGCATAGTGGCAGAATTAGTTCATATAATTTTTTAAGGAAAAGAAACTATATTAGACATGTCAACATCATGTTTTCATTCAACATTAAGCTTTTGAGACTTACCAATGCTCTTTCATGTATAAAACATCTTTATTCATGTATAAAACATCTTTAGCATCTTAATTTACCAAGACACACTAAAGCATTAAGAGCTACTTAGATAAGGTGCAAGTTCTGGGCTTGCTAGTGGAAATAACTGTGATTTCAAATGTATATACTTGACTCAAAGAAAAAGTATGACAGGATGGAAGTAAGGCAGAAGAGAAGAGAGAGAAGAGTTCCTGCATGTTTGATTTGTAAGTAGCCTGGGTAGGCTCATGCTATAGTTTGAATGGAGAATGTCCCCTAAAGGCCCATCACCAGCCTAGCACAAAAGGAGGAGGTGAAACCTGGGGCAGAGGTAGGGTCTTAGGTTAATGGGACCCTGGTCTCTTCTCTCTCTTTTTCATCCAGGCCATGAGGGGAATGGCCTGTTCCACCATCTACTCAGTGCCAAGATGTCCTGCCTCATGATAGGCCCAAAAGCAGTAAGACCAATTAGTCATGGGCTAAAACTTCCAAATCCATGAGCCAAAATAAACATTTCCTCTCTATACATCGATTACCTCAGATACAATATTTTGCTATGGCAGGCGCAAGGTGGCTCACACAACAGACATCAGAATAATTAAATCTGGTGCATCAGAAATAACAACAGATGGACTGTCACTGCCGGAAATACTGTCCCTGCTCACCAGTGATCGTTGTTACTCCAGAACTCAGCAGGAAACCCACACTGCCTCAGTCAGCCATGCAACAACCTCAGGCCCCTCCTTTACAGACCCCTCCTTCATCTGCACAGTCAACCATCTAGCTCCTCAGCAGCATTCACACAACCGAGACTGCAGCCTCATTCCTTGTTTCCGCAGACTCCACTCGTGTCCCTGTTTACAGACCCTTTGCTCACTATTACGATGACCAAGGCAATCTGCTCCAAAGACCTGTGGCCCCTGTCTGTCTGGATTACACATACACACTACAGTGAAAAGCCACAGTTGGCAGCTTGGACATAATAAAACTTGTATTATTGGTTCCTATAACAAAACAGCAGTGTTAGCTCATGGAGGTTAAAAAGGACAAAAATAAGGAACAACAATCTTTTTGCCTTTTTCTTTTCTCTTTCCATTTGATTTAAAAAACATCTTGCTGGAGACAGTTTTAAAGTGCCTATGTGAGCTTTTTACAGAAACGAACACAGTGCCTTCACAGTCAGAATTAGAGAACATATTATGATAATTCTTACAAGGAGGCAATATATTACTAGTTAATTCTTAATAATGTATTTTCCCTTTTATCTCTAGTTAGTTATGCAGTTCTCGGGATCAAACACAGGGCTTCTCTCGCACAGAACTACATGCCCTGCCCTTTGTATTATTTTAATTTTAGACACGTTCTCAATTGCCCGAGCAGGATATGAATTTGTAATCCTCCTGCCTCCATTTACCTGAGTGCTAGGATTACAAACTTGTGCAATGGCACTCAGCTGCTTCTATCTCCAATTAATCATAAACCACTTGGAAACAACATGACAATTCTTTAATCCACCTAACAGAAAAATATCCATATTTACTCATGTTTGTAATACAAATAAAAGTATCGTTGAACTTTTAGAAAGTGAAACCATCAAAGAAATGCTGGGCATGGGGCGCACACCTCCAATTTCAGCTCTCTAGCAGTGGCTTGCGCACTTGAGCCCAACCCAGGAAATTTAAGTGCTTTAGCAATTCCCAGTCTAAAGAAAGAAAGAAAGAAAGAAAGAAAGAAAGAAAGAAAGAAAGAAAGAAAGAAAGAAAGAAAGAAAGAAAGAAAGAAAGAAAGAAAGAACAATAAAATGGGCTATAAATATAATTTGTAAGAAGGCTTGAGGTTCGATCTCCAGTACTAAAGAAGAAAAATGCAATGCAGAATTCCTAAAATACTTAATTGCTTAACAGGTAATCTCCTTTATCCTCCACAAAGGTAATTTTTTAATTCTAGTGTAATTTATTTAATACATGGCAATGAAACCTAATGGTCCAAACCATTTTAGTTTTCTTCCTTGCAAACATTACTATAAGCCACTGGTACTCTCATGTTTAAGCAGTTTGTAACAAAAGTTCCTGTCACCTGCTGATATATTTGATGTGTTTGAACATAAATTATTGGATCACTCTTTCAACTATCAAATTTAATTATCGCACTTTATGTCTAGTTATCCTAATTAATCTATAACCTTCAAATTTTTAGGTTATTGCTGCCAATTCTGTACAGCCATTTGCCATAATGCACAGCCTACACTAATACCTCCTTAGGCAAAACTGCAAATCAAACTTTTTTTCTAATTAACTAGACACTGGAATGTGCCTTGCTCTATAATCTGTATTAATGTGTGGATATAAGCATTGGCTACTTCACATTAAGCATGCAGAAAGAACTTATTAAACAAATGCTTTTTGGAGTGAAGGGGTTTTATTTATTAAAAATATCAATAAAGATTTACTATGTGCCAAACACTGGACAGCATAGAAATCATTGTAAACAAGGCATACACAACTCCAGCATGTATGGACCTTCCACATCTGGAAAGATCACCATTAACAAATCATTACAACTAAATAAGAAACCAACAAAATTTGTGCCTCACATAGAACCTTCTGAATTTAAACTTAGTAAATACTATTATGAAATACCTCAAGTTTCAAACTACGAATACTATACTAACCAAAAGGCTTATGTATCAGAACTGATACAAAGGGTGGAAAAGAGACGACAGTTATATCTCAAAATTGCATGATGGTGGTAACAAGGGTGCAGCTTAAGTATGCTTCATGCCATGGACTTGTACACTTGGCAAATTTGGTAAACTTTATGATATATGGAGCCACACAGCAGAGAAGTGAAACTGAACAGAAATCATGAAATTGCTTGGTTTTGATTCTCTTCCAATCATCCATCGAGCATACAGTTCACATCAGAAAATGGAAAGCTATCCCTTGGGTAGGAAGTATCTACATAGTGAAAATGACCTTATTTCCAAAATGGTTACCCAGATTTAATGCTATATTCTGATAAAAATTCCAGCAGCATCATTTGCAACCAGAAGAGACCTACAATAGCAAAGGCAATTCTAGGCAACAAAGAAAGGCAAGGCGAAGGACACCATAATCCCTGACTTGAAATTATACTATAAAGCTACTGTGACTTAAAAACAAACAAAACAGCATAGTAGTAGCAAAAATCAGACTCAAGGATCAACGGACCATACCAGAAGAAGCAGAAACAACTCCAGAAAAAGTCAGCCACTTTATCTTTGACAAGGTGCCCAACACTGGTCAAAAGCCTCTTTGATAAATGATGCTGGAAAAACCGACTCTGCACATGCTGAAGATTAAAACTGGGTCCATGTGTTGCACCATGCACTACACTGAAATATGAAATAGATCAAATATCTAAATACTAAAACAAACATTAATCTGCTGGAAGACAGAATAGGTAAAACCCTTGAAGACATTGGTATAGGTAAACTCTTAAGAATAAAACCTGGATCACACAGGAACAATCACAAGGAATCAACAACCGGTATCTCCTCTTATTAAGCTTTTATACAGCAAAAGAAACCATCAACAGTGAAGAGGCAATACCTAAGGTGGGAAAATGTTTTTTTTCCAGCTGTTCCTCAAAGGATTACTATTCAAGAACACATAAGAAACTCAAAAAAAAAAAAAAAAAATCAGACTGCCCAAATTTAATGATCCAATCCAAAAATGGGCATCTGAGATGAACATATACTTCTCAGATGAAGAAATACAAACAATAAATATATTAAAAAATGTTAAGCATCACTGGTCATTCAAGAGATGCAAATTAAAACATCAATACTCCATCCAGGCCAGGAAAGAATACTTAGTATCAAGAAATCAACCAATAACAAATGCAGATGGAGCTGTGAAACATAAAAGAACCCTTTCCACTGTTGGTGGGAGCATAGACTGGTCCCACCACTGTGGAAATCAGTGTGCAGAGTCCTCAAAAAACTAGGATTAGAGGTCCCATTTGACTCAGCTATTCCACTGCTGGCTATCTTCCCAGAATTAAAAACACCATACCACAGTGATACATGTGCACTCATGTATAAAGCAGCACAATCTGTAACAGCTAGATCTTGGAAACAATCCAAATGGTCTTCTTATACAAGGCAGTATACTACTAAGTCACAAAAATGAGCTGGAGACTTTTATTGGTAAATAGATGCAACTTGAGACAATAACTCATAAGTGAAATCAGACGCATGTGCAAATGTTGTACTGTCTCTCTAGCGCAAGAAGCTAAAAGAGTAAATAAGAACCAAATGTACAACAGATATTGTGAAATGGGAAGAAACTTCAAAAGGTAAAAGAAACTGGGTTAGGGAAAAGCAAATGATAGATGGATGGATTTTAGACACAGAGGGAGGGAGCGAGGGAGGGAGGAAGGGAGGGAAGGAGAGAGAGACAAAATTTTTCAACTCATAAAGCAGGCGCAGGGACTGGGGCACACTGAGATGGTGACTGAGCCTGGGTGTGGCGGTGCACGCCTGTAATCCCAGTGCTGGGGAGGCTGAAAACAGGAGGATCGCTATGAGTCCGATCTGTATAGTGAAACCCTGTAGACCCTATATA
>NW_004524666.1:10384100-10385547 GCF_000260255.1 Octodon degus | reverse complement strand
CTCCCATATTTAATTCTCTTGATTGGCAGCACTTCCATTCACCAACCCCACAAGCCAAAAACAAAACAAAACTTAAAAACTATGGGCTGGAGAGATAGCTCAATGGACTAAGTGCCTCCTTAGGCAAATTCAGGGACCTAGGTTCAATTCCTGGAACCACATGCCAGAACCATGTAGAGTAGGCAACAGAAACCAGGCATGGTGGCACAGGCCTGTAGTCCCAGGGCTGGGGAGGCTGAAAACGGGAGGATCACTACAACTCTGAGCTGCATAGTGAGACCCTGTACCAAATACATAAAAAAAATTTTAAAAACTAAAAGAGCTAACATCTTTCCAGAGGTCCTCCCTACCCTGCTCCCACTTTTTTACCTTCTTGTTCAGTCACAACTGCTGTCTCAGAAGTCACAATTTCTTGCTTGCTTAGGTTCGAATGAAGCCCAGGGCCCTGAGCATGGTAGGCAAGCACTCCACCTTGAAGCTACATCCTCAGTCCCCACAATTTTTTAAAAATAAAGACACACACACACACACACACACACACACACGGTACTGTTTTCTTATGAAATTTAATATACAGATAAATAAAATAGGCTTTAAAGATAAAATAGGATACACAAGGGAAATGCAAATATACATCCACCCAAACAATTTGCAGCCAGTATCTATAGCAGTACAATTCCCTAAATAATCCAAATGTTCATCAACATGCAAATGGATAAAAAAATCATGGTGTAGGAATACTAAAGAATCACTCCATTAAAAAAAAAAAAAAAACCATTAAAACATGTGATACCACGCCAAATCTTGAAAGCAGGAATCTCAGATCATCATGCTGAGTGGAAACAATAGAAAATACATTCTTATTCCATTCATATAAATAGACAATTCCTAAAACGGCAAAAGTTACAGTGACGGAAAACAGATTAAAGGTTCTAGAGCCAGAGGGGTAAGGAAAAAACACCATCTGCAAAGGAGTACAAGGGGACATCCCGGGGGACAGAAGGGCTCTAGGTTACGCTTGTGACGGCAGCTATGTGGCTGTGCATTTATCAGAACTCATCAAGTCACACCTTAAAATTTGTGAAGTTTAATAAATGTAACTTATCCCTCAATGCTGAACTTTTTCTTTGACTGGACCTTTAAAACATCATTAAGTTGAGCCTTCTAAAATGTATCCTACTTAAGATTTTAGTTCTCATTTCTTTTCTCAAGATCTAATTCAGATTTTATTTCTAAGGTGAATCAATCCTATATTCAATATCAGGTATCTCATAAGACACAAACCCTTCTCTACTAACTGAAAATATTTATCTGAATTCTATTTTTTTCCAGAAATCTTACTGAGGCAAGAATTTAAACATACACAGGCAGGCAAATTTTATTATCAAGATAGCATTATTTTTTTTTTATATATTTATGTGTGTGTGTGTGTGTGTGTGTGTGTGTG
>NW_004524666.1:10380094-10382388 GCF_000260255.1 Octodon degus | reverse complement strand
AAAAAAAAAAAAAAAAAAAAAAGGTGGTGGGGAGTTCCTGCTGCTCCATACACAGTCCCCAAAGTTACAGAAAGATCATGCTACAGAGCAGGTAAGAAAAGTTTGATGGCAACTTATTTCTGTTCACTTAGTATTAAACTTAGAAAAGCTGACCAATTTTGACAGTTCTACTAATTTACTGACTTGCTTTCCAAAAAATGAAGGATATTTCCAGCTCAATAGAGTAAGTAACCAAAGATTAGTGACCAATGATTAATTTATCCTCATAAGTGACCAGAAATAATAGGGATTACACACCCTTCACATTTTCCATTACCCATTCGCGGTTGCCACCAGACACCCCAAAGTCATTATGATGAATGAGGAAAACAGATTAATTGGGTTAAGTATTACTTTTACCAGATTTTTTAAAGTAACAATCTTCCTTTTCAAGTGACTCAATATTTGTTTCCTAATCAGACACACACACAAAAAAAACTACCACACATATGAAATTATAACAGCATACACATAGCAAATAAACACCGCTACAGATAATGATGTTTTGAGGTCAGTTCAAAAACTTACATCGTGCTTCTATGATACCTGACTTTTACTATTATCAAGTCTCTTTGTCTGACGTGCTGGTAAGACATTTAAAAGACTGTACAGCTTCTGTTTCTCAAACACTTAAGAGGAAAAAATGCTTTAGTTGGACTTCCTTTTTCCTCCCCTGACCATAATCGCTAGAAATCAAATTCATGAGTCAGCAAACCACTAATTCAGTTCCTCCCAGGAAGCGCAAAAGCAGACAAGCACGGTGAAAACACTGCCTTATGCCCTAGTATTTGTTTTAATGTAGACCTTGTAAATGAAGCAAAATAATGTTAAAAGACATACAGTCACGTAAAGAGTAGAAATGCATTCCCGCACAAGGGCACATACCCTCCCCTTGTACAATTAGCAATTCCCATCCACTCCCTGCTTTTAGTGGCTCTTCCTTGCTGCAGTTTCTGCATGTTCAGCTGATCTTCAATCACCAGAGAGCAATTCAGGACTTGAGTCCTGAAAGAGTACAAGCAGAGCACGTGAGCCGTGAGTCAACAAACACACCTACTTACAGGCACGGTGCCAACCTTCCAATAACAACAGTGTTTGACATATCAGTAGTGTCTCTTTTGTTACTTTACTTGAATCTCCCTGCTCACTGTGCGACACAAAATTTAGGCTAAACACACTTGTGTGTGACCAACCAGCCAGCTATTACTGTCTCAATTAGGACTAACTCCATTTCTGGAGTTCTACAAGTTGATTCCCCTTCCCTGTCAAATCTCAAGTGTCTCAGTGTGCAAAAACAAATGTTTAATTGTAGAATATTCTACCCTAAGCCTACCCAACAGAGAATTTGATTTTACTTACGCTAGTGTCCTATTAACTTTCCTATACATTTTTTTCAGAGTACAGCCTATAATTAAAAGAAGTGGCTGCTTTTGTTATGAATTGCAAATCAAGTAGCTGGTTCAGTCACTAAATTCTGTGAAGGCTGACAACATTATCTGCTGGTGGAACAGGTTTTCCACCACTGTTAACACACTTAAATTTCAAACATAGGGCTGGCCAGGTAGCTCAGTGAATTGAAGTGCCTGCTTTGGCAGACAGAGAGATGGAGGTTCGATCCCTGGCCTGCGGGGCCGGCCCCGCCACCAGGGCTGCGATTCAAACTGGGCATGGTGGCACACGCCTGTAATCCCAGCACTTGGGAGGCTGAAAACAGGAGGATCACTATGAGTCTGATCTGTATAGTGAGACCCTGTAGGCCCTGTACTAAATACAAGAAAAGAAAAAAGAAAAAAAAAAATTCAACTATAAAAACTAATTGAAGGGTCAGCCAAATAACTCAGTGGATTAAAGCACCTGCAAAAAAAAATTCAACTATAAAAACTAATTGAAGGGCCAGCCAAATAGCTCAGCGGATTAAAGCACCTGCAAGCAGGCATAAGGGCTGGGGGTTCGATTCCGGGCCTGCCATGCCAGCCCTGCCCCCAGGGTGCACTGAGACTGAGCATGGTGACGCGCACCTGCCTGTAATCCTAGCTCTTGAGGCTGTAAACAGATGGATCACTACAAATCCAATCTAGTAGTAAGACCCTGAACACTCTGTATACCTTTCCCTAAAACACAGGAAAAAAAAAACTAATTGAAATAAATCTAAGCTATTTTCAGTTTCTCCCTCTAGAACACAAGTCTTGCAGACTGGCTTACAACTGCAAAAGTTGTAATACAACTTTACATTACAATATATTACAACTGCAAAA
>NW_004524666.1:10365676-10378944 GCF_000260255.1 Octodon degus | reverse complement strand
GAAGCAGCCACTTAAAGGCCTGAGCTATGGCCAGGCCCCCAATATGATGATTTTTGATGGAAACAAAAACTACATAGGAGTGTCTCAAGGTCTGCTCAATGCAGAGTCTCTGGGTTTCTCTTGTTATGCCGTGTTTCTCTTGAGACATGTTCTTTCCACAGCACTACCTCTGGTCTCAGCTTCATTCCCAGACTCCCCAGTTACATTTCCAATTATCTGTTTGGCATCATCCCTGAGATTCTGCTGGCCTTTTTACTCTATGGAGCTAAAATCTGAGCCTGCTTTTCAACCTGGCAACTCCTACTCATACCCCTGGTCCTGTCAATGCCTCCATTCGGGATGTTCAACATCCTTTGCAAAGGGCTAGATAAAATAACAATGTAGGCCTCTCTGATGAAAAACTATTTAGATGTAGACTCCAGACACAGAAATCATCTGTTTCAGTGTTCATCTCCCCACCACCCTTCACTTGCTGGAAAGCCCCTCAGGCTTCTCTAGAATTCCTCACAGCTATTCCATCATTCCCATCCCACCGCTGCAACTCTAATCCTACCCAACTTTAGGCCAGGGTCTCAGAAATTATAGTGTTCCTTTTGTTACTGCAGTAACCTTCAGAAACCCTACTCTCTTTCCATGACCTATTAAATAATGACCAAACCTGTTGATATTCAGATCTTCCCAGTCCCCAGCTCCACCACTCTTTTCCAGCCTTACCTTCTACAACTTTCCATTAGGTATCCTCAGCTGTAGCCAACTCAAACTCATGATGCATGCTAATTAATAAAGCCCTGTGTAAAGTATAAAGAACCAGGGTCCTGAAGCCAAAGACTTAAGTTTAAATCCAACTCTACTCTTTGTGGACACCAATAGCCCAACTAAAACAGGGATGGTGCCAGGGAGATAGCTTAGCAGCTTAAGTGCCTGCCTAGCAAACACAACATCCTGAGATCAATCCTTGGCATCCCCCTCCCCCACACACACAGAAAAAAATAATCAACAGGAATCATAAGGGATACATTATACAATTACTAAACAGATAAAACAGATTAACATAAAATACAAAGTAAAGCAAAGTAGAAATACCCAGTATTAGAACCACCCCAAACCCTAGACCAGGCCTCATGCCATCACCTGGAATATACTCAGCTCAATAGTCATTTAAGTCCTGATAAACTCAAAAGCTACTTTCCTATACTCAGGTGTCTGCAGATTGTATAAATCTTTCACCTTTAGTTACTTTCCTAAAACCTTCATCAGTCAGATGTCATTTGAGACAGGATAAGCACCTAAATCTGCCCTGCACACAGGGGCTTAGGTGCTATCACACCCTCCCCCCACTTCTCTCAGCGTCCCTTTATCACCCCAACTCAGAACGAACTAGGACAAACTGCCTCTTTCCCTCAGTGTCTTCTGACCACCATGAGGTTGCTTGATTGCTCTCTTCTGCAGGAAGAGCAGCTCAAGTGTCAACTGTAGTACTCCTCTCTCACTGTAGATGCTGCTGCTATCTCTTTAAGCCTGGACAGCATAACATTGGGTTCCACAAACACATCCTTACTTTCCCACTGTAAAATGTTACTTTGGCTAATAGCAGTCAGCTGTGTCTCAATATCTTTGCCAGAGGAGTACCAGAAGCAATGCTTATGTTTAACCACTTTGTAAAATGAAAGACAAGGTGTGTGCACGTCTACAAGTTTCAAACCAGGATTTTCACCAACATGATGCTCTAATAGGTTTGGCATGCTTACCTGAGCATCACAGAGGGTAATCCACACCACTCTAGGATTTTTTTTAAACTTCTATTTTGATTTTTCTTTTTTTTTTTTTTTTTAATTTATTTATTGCGTGTGTGGGTGTGTGGGTGTGGCCAGCTCAGCCCACCAGGGGGGCGGGGCTGGCTGGCATGTGGTGCTGGGGGATTGAACCGTGGTCCCTGTGTTTTTGCTTAGCTTAGCTTGTACTAAGTAGGTGCTTTAGACCACTGAGCCATCTCACCAGCCCCTATTTTGATTTTTCTTAAAGAAGTATCCCAATTCACTACAATGGTATATGAAAAACCAGATTTGTGAGTTTTGGAGGAGATAAAAAGTCAATCATCAGATTACTCATGCATGGATGAAGAACGTGACCCATTATAGTAAAATACATGTTTCCATAACAGAAGAGTAGTGTGAGTGGATGGTGAGGGTGATGGCTTTGACATGGGCCACATGAGCCAAAGATCCTGTGACAATGATATGAAGCAAGAATCAACTGACACACAGGAAATACAGATGTCCTTGATTCAGAGGATGAAAACAGCAATGTGAGTACATATCTGACTAGTCAAAATGCCACAAAAATGGTCACACAACCAAATGGAACAATCCAATGTTAAAACTAGGTCCAAAAATATACTGAGAGTCTTGGCAGGGCAATGTACTAGACAGAACGCTAGCACTGCCATTCAGTGTTGGAAATTGTAGGGGCCAGTGAGATAGTTCAGAGGCATAAGCACCTACCTGGCAAGCACAAAGATCCAAGTTCAATCCCCAGCCCCACATGTTGTACAGTCTCAGCCCTGGAATGGGACGCCCACCGTGTAGCCCTGGAACCAGGCATGGTGGCACAAGCCTGTAATCTCAGCACTCAGAAGGATCTCTGCAAGTTCAAGATCAGTCTGGGGGCTACAAAAGTGAGCACAAGGCCAGCTCGAACTACACAGTAAGACTATCTCAAAAAAAAAAAAAAAAGTTAGAAATTTTAACATGAAATACATGATGCTGTGAAATACACAGAGGTTGAAATGCAAGTAAAACACGCTGTATGCACTAATAGCCATGTCCAAAAATGTAATTATTATGACACATCACTAGCTGAACTCAAAGCATCCATAGTAAGTCTTCTGTACTTAGAAGGAAGTTTGCATGGTAAATGTAGGAATGTAAGAGACTTAGGGAAAAGCAATGGATCAAAATATGATATAAAAATATATGTCCTTGTAGCTCTTTTCCAGCTGTAACCATGGAGGGTGTAGAAGAGAAGAAAAAGAAGGCTCCTATTGTGCCAGGAACCATTAAGAAAAAGCAAAGACATTTCACAGAGTTGAAAATAAAGTGCCTGAGAAAAAAGTTTGCCCAGAAGATGCTTCACAAGGCAAGGAGGAAGTGCATCTATAAAAAATTCAGACAATATCATAAGGAATACAAGACAGATGTACAGAACTGAGATCCAAATGGCTAGGATGGTGAGAAAAGCTGGCAACTTCTATGGCCCTGCAGAGCCCAAATTGGCATTTGTCATCTGGATCAGGGGTATCAATGGTGTGAGCCCAAAGGTCCACAAGGTGTTGCAGCTTCTTCACCTTTGCCAAATCTTCAATAGTACCTTTGTTAAGTTCAACAAGGCTTCAATTAACATGCTGAGAATTGTAGTGCCACATATTGCATGGGGGTACCCAAACCTGAAGTCAATGAATGAACTAACATAGAAGCGTGGCTATGGCAAAATCAATAAGTGAATTGCCTTGACAGATAATTCATTGATTGCTCAATCTCTTGGTAAATATGGCATCATCTGCATGGAGGATTTGATTCATGAGATCTATACTGTTGGAAAATGCTTCAAAGAGTCAAATAACTTCCTGTGGCCATTCAAGTTATCATCTCTATGAGGTGGAATGAAGAAAAAGACCACCCATTTTGTGGAAGGTGGAGGTGCTGGAAATAGGGAAGACCAGATCAGCAGGTTTATTAGAAGGATGAACTAAGGTATCTACCATGGTGTTTTTATGATTTGGTTAGTTAATAAAGTATCTGCTTCCAAATTGGAAAAAAAACAAGCCTTTGTAGATGTGAAGATTTATGATTTCAACTTAGACAATTATCCTGGAACTCAGCCATCAGATCCTTATTTATACAGTAATAATTTTTTTTTTTTGCATTTTTTTTAGGGAAGGGTCAACAGGGTGTTCAGGGTCTCCCTACTAGATCGGACTCATAGTGATCCACCTGTTTTACAGCCTCCCAAGAGCTGGGATTACTGGTGTGTGCCACCACCCCCAGTCTCAATTGCTGACTCAGGGTGCCCCAGGGGCAGGGCAGCGCCAGTATGGCAGGCCCAGGGATCAAACCCCCGGCCCCTGTGCCTTCTTGCAGATGCTTTAATCCACTGAGCTATTTGGTCAGCCCATACAGTAATAAATTAAAAAATGTGAACAGATTTGTTGCCCCCATCTCCCAAACTAATTAGAAGGTGACATTCAACATTCAACAATTGGTTTACTAGTTCCCAACTGATGGCACATTTGCTACCAGCACACAAGTTGACCAATACAGGAACTATATGCAGGAACAAAGCAGAAACCACAAATGAAATGCTATAAATTCAAAACAGAAATGTATAGTACAATCTTTAGATTTCAGAAAGAATTGCCTCATATGTGATACTAGCTTTTTTTTTTTGCCATATATGAGGCAATCTAAGTATTTGTTGATATCAACATTTACCATATTGAAAAAAAAATGTTTCACCATATGATGGAAATATGGACAGGAGAACCTTGACAAAATGAAATCCTGAGATGGAAATTTTCTACAACAAGACCATAGGCAGATTAGAGGTTGTTGATTTATGCAGCATCTATGATGTCACTTGAAACACAAAGGACTGGCCAATGGTTTTGCTTTACTCAATCCTAAATATGTATGAGATACATAGTTTGATAATTTACAAATAAAATAAAAAGTGCAAGATACTAGAGAAACTTTCTTAAGAGGACTGGGACTGGAACTCCTGAGAGATCATTTGTAGCAGAGAAAAAACAGAATGTTTCTGACCAGGGAGCTACACAAAAAAACTGTAGAGTGCACTGGTGAGCTGACAGGTGAATAGGCAGGCACAGCATCCCAAAGGCCTACTATGATAAAAGGAAAACAAAAAAGATGTCAACTGTCCCCTGTAAGAAAGGGCAGAAAAACAAAATATATGTGCTATCAGTGTAAGCAATACTCGTGTATGGAACATGCACTTTTGATGTGTGAGGAGTGCTTTGGATGTGACAATTGAAGCAAAGATCTTTTTTTATTTTGTAGGGTTCTATTGGTATTTTCACTGTAGTTTATGTAGGTTTTCATACAGCTGATGTGATATTTATTCTAAGCACTCATTACACATTTGATATTTTATTGATATCTTACATCTATGCTAAGTGCACATTGTATAGCAGAGTAGGAAAGTTTCTGACAAAGCAGGAAGAGGTGGAAAGCTAAGCACAATTACTGTCAGTGAAAGCAAGACATGTGCATGGAACACGCAGCTGTCATGTGTGAATACTGTCTTGGAACAGTTGAAGCAAAGAACATTTCTGTGGTAGACTTTTGTGTTTACACTGTAGTTCACATAGGTTTTATTCCTGATGTTATCTCTTAAGCTGTGTAAGCAAGTATACAGCTGATGTGAAAATGTTTCTAGTTATTCTAAACATGCAATACTTATTAAGAATGTAGGGGGCCGGGGTGATGGCTTGGTGGAATAAGTGCTTCCCTGACAACGCAAGGGCCTGAGTTCAATCCCCGGTTCCACAAAAAAAAGAATGTAATGCTTTAGGGGCCGGGGAGATGGTTCAGTAGAATAAGCGCTTCCCTGGCAAGCACAAGGGCCCGAGTTCAATCCCCAGTTCCACAAAAAAAAAAAAAAGTAATGCTTTATTTTACCTGCACTTTGTGTTCCTGTTAACTACACATTGCATAATATAATAACTTCCTGACAAAATAGCAACATATCAAGTATATCCTACAAAAAGGCCAGGAAAGCAAACCATAAGTGCTGTCAGTGTAAACAATGTGTATGTGTGGAACATGCTGTTGTCATATATGAAGACTGCCTCAGGTGTGATAATTGAAGATTTTTATGTAGAGTGCTACTGGTTCTTCACTGTAGTTCATATAGGAATTTATTTCTATTATTTTTTAATACCAAAGTCTAAAATACCTTGTTTTGTTATATTAAAAAATATAATTTCTTTTGTAACATTTTTCATGTTAAATACTCCTTGTTCGATAAAATAAATTAAACTTGGTAATTCATCAGTAGAAACGTTCTGAAGAAAAACTGTGGGTTTGACACACCCATGTTTCCAGGGCTTTGACAAAAAATGTGCTATGTGCCACAAAGGGGGGGGGGCACTAAAGTAGCTAAGATCAGGGAGAGCTCTTGGCCCATTATTAATAGTCCCAATCTCCCAAACTCCAGTAAACTGCCACAAATAAGTCTAGCCCCTCTGAGGTGTCCCTGGTCTTAGCCTTGCCATTCATACTGGAGACATGATACTGGTCAAAGAGCTTGCGTTCCCCCACTCTTTCTTTGAATCTTGGCCATGCCAGCTGCTGCAGCTGTTCCACTTGAGCCAATCACAGGCTTGCATATGGACCTGAATTAGACCAATCACATGCCAACAGCTACTATCTGTGTAACACTCCACTCTAGATTCTCTAGTTAGGTCTCCAAGGGCACCCTATGTAGTACTGACTTCGTTGTGCTGCCACAAGGGTCCTGTTAAAATAAAGACTTGCTCTGGTGATCCCTTAAATCTGTTCATGAGTCAATTTTCATGTAGTGCAGACTCAGAAGGTCCTGTAAATCTACTCAGGATTCTTTAGCATGTGGTAGTTGATACACTGTGTCAACTTGATGTTCAGCTTAGCCATAGGGTCCCCGCCTTGGGGCGTGATTGGTTCCACCCTGGGGGTCGACTGGGCCCCAGAGCAACTCAGCATAGAAAGTGTATATAAAGGAGTTGAGGAAGGCTTCTCCTCTGCTTGCCTGCCCCACTTCCTTGGAGAAGTCTCACTGTTCATCATGCCACTTTGCAGCTGTGCCACCTTGGCGTAGCTTGATTTTCGCAGTTTAAGTGCTGATCTCTGCAGTCAGCATAGAAGGAAGAGACAGGTTTGACAGACACCAGTTGTTGCTCCTCCTCTGCTCTTCATTGTTTTCTGTCACCATGAACTGCTGCCATTTGCCTTGGTGCCAGCGGAGTATGGCTGAAACCTCCATAAACTGTGAGCTAAATAAACCTTTCCTTCCTTCATTTTGAGTATCTGGTATTTGTCCCAGCAACAAGTGAAAAGTAACTAAGGCAAGCAAATATTACCCTAAAGAAATCAGTGGCAACAAAGTGTCCAGCACAACATCACATTGAACAGCATTGGCTAGCAGTGGCAGAGACCAAAGACCAACTATGTCAACCAACAACAGTATTTTCTGGCATCATCCAGTGGCATCAGAGCCAATAGAAGAGCTGCATTTTCCCGATTCACTTTTATCTGAATCAAGCAAAAGAACCCTCAACTCACTGACAATTTTATATTTCTCTAAAATCTTATACCTTGTTTGTACTGCATGTAGCATTTATAGCACACTGCTTTAGTTATTTATGTACATATAATTTTGTCTCTCCTCATAACCTCTCTGGAACATGAAATAAGACAAACCCATATCTGTTTCTGACATGACTCTTCATAGAGTTTGCATTCAACAAATTATTTCTATGTTCTTTTAAAGATAAATAAAAGCAAAAATAAAATTTAAAACACAAATGTATACATCAAAAATAGCCAACTAGTGAACTAACTAAGGCGGGGTCCAGAGGAGTTCAGGTAGAGTCACAACACGGAGGGAAACCAGGATGCCTACGCTCTTGTAGACTTGAGCCTCTGCAGGACAAGATGACATGTGGAAGAGGCATGAAGTCTTCACAGCCAGTTCTCCAGCTGGCAGCTTTTCATCAAAGACCTCAATGAACACCTGAGCTGATGGAGCAGAGAAAAGGGAACAAAGTGTACCCAGCTGACAACGTATGTGAGGTGAGACTCAAAGGCCTTCCTACTATTTTCACCTATATGGTAACAAAGTTTACCTAATATATTCACCAGTACACATCCTCTTGTATCTTCTGATCCTTATTATATATCATTACCAAGCCATTTGCTGCCAAAAAGGCACAAAACTGAGAAAGCACATAGATTCATGTAATAAAATATGATTTTAAACTGATTTTTAAAATACCATTGCCACTTATCAAACATTAATTAAAAACAAAACCTAACATTAGAAGGTCTCTCAGGGAGCCAATTCACTGCTGGTGACACTAAGTAAGCTGGTTCCAGTTTCCTAAAGAATAACCTGGCAATATATAACAAGTGCTGTTGTCTATACCTTTGAACTAATAAATAATCTCACTCTTGGATATATAACCCAAGGAAATGAACCAAAAGAATAAGAAAGTAGTTTGTCCAAAAATGTACACATGCTACTGTTACTACATACCCCTCCCTGGTACTCAAATAACTTGCAATGGGAGGAGGGGGATCCTGTTTAAATAACCTAGAGCAGACCAGTAAGTAGAATTCCACATTTAGTAGGTTCTCTAAGGGATAGAGAAAAATGTATCATTTATTTATTTATTTCTAAATGTATTTGGTACAGGGTCTAACTACACAGATCAGATTCATAATGATTCTCCTGTTTTTAGCCTCCCAAGCACTAAGATTACAGGCATGCGCCACCATGCCCAGTCTCAGTCTCCATCTCTGCAATCCCCAGGGTCAGCGGGGCTGGCAAGGCACGCAGGGGGTCCTGGTCCCTGTGTCCGCCTAAGCAGGCACTTTAGTCCACTGAGCTATCTGACTGGCCCTGAAAATGTACCTTTAAAGTCTGTGCTAAAAAAGAAAAAACTAAATACTTACATATAGAGATTCCTTATTCACAATTCTGAAATTCAAATTTTTTAAATGAGGTCAAAATTCATTTGAAAACAAAAATTTATTAAAAGTTTAGTGTTTCATGTTTTGTTGAAAACACTGTTTGGAAAGAGTGTATTCCTCCAAGAAGGCTTTATCTTAAAATGTAACATATCTGCAAAAGGCCAGTCAAAAACAAATAACTGCAAGTAAACCAAATCCCTCTCCAAATAATTACCATTTCCAGGCTGATACAGTGGTTCAGCTTTTACTTTTCTTTTTACCTATGCTTTAAAGCAGCCAATTTTTTTATTCATGCAACAACGAAATATAGAAAAAAATCAGTCTATTTGCCTTTGCTCAACACATGAGTAGCCTGTGCACCGGAAGTAGTTAACTGCCAAAATAAAGATTTTAGGAGAAAAAGTATTTATCAATACTGGAATGTTTTATGTACAGTTATACACAAAAACCCAAATAAGAATTGCTTACCTGGGTGGGGGAGATACCTCAGCACTCTAAGCACCTGCCTGGCAAGCGCCAGGACCCAGAGTGGATGCTCGCTCCTGTCAGCCCTCCACAGAACCGGGTGTGGTGGCACTCACCTGTGATCCAGTGCTGGGCAGGCTGAGACACGAGGACCACTATGAGTCTAAGCTACACAGTGAGACCTTATACCAAATAAAGATTTTTTTAAAAAATTAAGTATCTATTACCTGTTCTATCTGATCTTGCTTCACTTTTATCCTCTGCTCAAAAATTTTAAAAAATGTAAGGAGTGGAGATGTAGCTCAGTAGTAAATTGCTTGCCTAGCATGCATGAGGCCCTAGCTTCAATTCCTAGCACTACAGAACATGACAAAAGCAAAACTCAACAGGAATTTAACATGTGAGCTCGGACTATGGCTCAGTGTTAACATCATATGATCTCACATTAAATATCTGTTTTGATTCAAAGTCAAAATGTGCCAAATAAGGGCTGGCCGGATAGCTCAGCAGACTAAAGCGCCTCCTTAGGCAGACCAAAGCAGTTGGGGCTCAATTCCAGCATGCTGTGTTGGCCCTGCCCCCCTCCCCCCCCCCCCGCCCCAGCACACTGAGACGGCGATTGAGACTGGTTGTGGTGGTGCGCACCTGTAATCCCAGTACTTGGGAGGCTGAAAACAGGAGAATCACTGCGAGTCTGATCTACGTAGTAAGACCCCCTGTACACCCTGTAGACCCTGTCCTAAATACAGAAAATAAAAATTTATATATATATATATATATATATATATAGTTATTGTTATTTAAAATTAGGTCCCTCTACCTGTTCCAGAATATTAAAAAGAAAGAGAACATTTTTTTCCCTGATTGGAAAGATACAAAATATAACACAACTAAAACTTCACATTACTTTCATTTATTCTTTCCTACAAAACACTTTACTTTTAAGGCAAGTTTACTGCAGTTATTAAAAATGATAGTACTGCTGGGGAGATAGTTCAGTTGAGTAAGTGCCTGCCTGGCAAGCACACGGGCCTGAGTTCAATCCCCAGCTCCACAAAAAAAAAAAAAAAATCATAGTACTGGAAGGGAAGTAATACTTTCAAACTTTATGTGTTACATTATACATGGATGATGGCAACTCAATTAACTTTGTAGAATGTCTTTGCTTAAATAATCACAGATAAAGGTGAATCCTGTGGGATGTAGTCATTTGAAATTACAACATAAGGTCAAAACAAGTTATATATATATTGTTTTGGCCTATACATGTTGATTCAAACAATAGTTTGCATTTATTCCTCTAACTAAAAATTAGTACTGTTAAGCATGGTGGCACACCCTTATAATCCCAGCACTCCTGGAGGCTGAGGGAGAAGGATCCCAACATTGAGCCCAGCCTGGGCATTTTAAGCAAATTAGTGTCACCATGTCTGAAAATAAAATATGAAAAAATGTGCTGGGGATGTAGCTCAGCCTGAAGGTCTTGAGTTCAAACCCCAGTGCCACCAAAAAGAAAGAAAGAAAGAAAGAAAGAAAGAAAGAAAGAAAGAAAGAAAGAAAGAAAGAAAATAAATAACAGTGAAATAAAGAAAAGACTTAACTTAGGGAATAAAGCAAGTCATCTCCTCAGCACCTTATTTCTAGTTCCTGTATGCAAGGTGAGGAATTACTTTTGCAGTAAAAAAGGCACATTAGCAAAGAAGGTCTCGCCATGTGCATCTGGCCCAGGGATATCTGAGGGTGCTTCTTTCCTCCATCTTGGCAGTTCTGACACACTCTTCTGCAAACAGCTCTGCATAGTTCTCAGGGGTGCCAGAGTTGTCATTCTGAATCTCTGCCAAAGAAAACATCCAAACTTTGCACCAGACAGGGTGGGTGGCACCAGACTGGGCAGATGCTCAGAACCAAGGTGAGCTGACCATTTGAGTTACAGCGGAGGTTAGTGTATTTTTAGGTCTATTTCTTTAATTTGAATGGAGCACTAGATTTCTAGTTGAGCTGTGATAACTAAACAGAATTCTTTTCCAAAAGTGACTTCACAGGATTTCTGAAGACATAAGGAGGACAGCCATCAAAATTCTAAGAGAACATACAAATAAAAATGCAGGAATTAGTTTAACATACGTTTGTGGTACGTAATGAATACAATCATATGTGCATACACATATTTTCTATTTCCTCCTGTCTTCCACCCCAGGAAACAGGTTTTTGGTTTTTTGTGTTTTATTATGTCCTATACAGGGTCTCACAAGCAGCTCAATCAGATGGGACTCAGTGATCCTCCTGTTTTCAGCCTCCCCAGCACTGGGATTACAGGCATGTGCCACCACGCCCAGACTTGGAGGCTAGCTCAGCACACCTAGGGGCAGGCTGGCACAGCATGTGGTATGGGGGAATCAAACCCCTGTCCCCACACTTGCTGATGCAGACCAGAAAACAGTTTCAAGAGACGTGGAAAAAAAGGTAGGATTCTACTTTCTAGACAGTTGTTAACAACTACAAGTGTTTTCTCAGCTAAAAAGATACTTATAAGTTCAACTCAATGGCTACAGCACAGATATAATCATGTAGCCTAACCACAATGTACACAAGTCCCTATTTCCTTCTATAAATGACACCTAAGACTACTATTATAAACCAGGCACAGTGACATCCCCTATAGTCCCAGGTACTTGGGAAGCTAAGTCAGGGAGACTAGTTGAGACTGGAAATTCAAGATCTGCCTGGACAATGGAGAAAATCCCAGGCAATAAATAAATAAAGTAGCATGTATGAAAGCCCTTTCTACAAGGTACAAGACTATGCAAATTATGACAAATAAGTATGAATTTCTTTTAAAAGTTTTTCATAAAATGTTACATTAGTCTTTATTTTAAAAAGAAAAAACACAAAGGCAAAATAAAAAAAAAAAACCAGTAAGATAGAGGTCTTATCTTTCTTCTATTCTCTTTAAAATAAAAAATAAACAATAAAAATACAAAATTTCAAAACAAGGGGATAGGAAATTAACAATAGTTGTGTTAATACATACTGTTATCCTCAAAGTAGTTGCTCAAATCACCCAACTCAGGTATGTGGGATTGATCAAACAATTAATCACTAACTATTTCTATCAATAAAGTAACAGAAATCAGTGGTACAATTGCCCCAGCTATCGTGTGTGTGTGTGTGTGTGTGTGTGTGTGTGTGTATTCCTTCCACCCCTACTTCTTCTCCTTTCCCCTATCCCAGGTGTGCTTTCTTTTTAAAAAAGATATAAACATAATGATGCAAACTCAAAACAGGCCATTAAGACAGCTACAATAGTTGACACACTGTGTATTGTTGTCTTTCTAGCAGCTACAGAATGCTACATTAGAAGAGGTTGGAATGAAGTTCTCTGACTTCCACCTTAAGTCCAACACAATTCTCATTTAAGTTCTTCTCAAAGGAAACTTCAAAGGGCAGTAAACCATAACAATATGTAATATAATAATTGTTAATTTTCTTATTTTGAAATTCTGTACCATTTGTATTGTTTTATGTTGCTTTGTTTCTGTCATTATTCTTGGGTTTTTTGTGGTTGGTTGGTTGGTTGTTTTTGGTTTTAGTCTTATGTTTTTCCTCTTTTAAAATGAAGGTAGCAGGAGACAACCCAGGCCGTGGGATCCTGAATAGACACAGAGCCCAGGCCCGGCGAGTGAGTGAGACGACCCGGGCCCGCGGGATCCTGAACAGACCCAGAGCACAGGCCCAGCAGGGAATGCTTCAGCAGAACTCCCTGCAAAGAGGCTAAAGGCAAGACCCATCCAGCTGATTCAGGAGCAGAGCATCTTGCCAGAGTGACACAAAGGGTTCAACTCTAACGCCTGCAGCAGAAGAAGTGGGGCACAGCAGCCAGATCCAAGCAACACCCACCTGGAGGAATCTGAACGTCGTAGATCTGGACCTGGTGTTAAGGTAATAACTCTATCCAAGCTCTTCACCAAAGGTCAGAAGACAGTGGTATACAAAATGACAAAGAGAAGGAACAAAATGCAGTCTCAGGCCCCGAGTCCAATGAGTACAACTGCAGAAGAC
>NW_004524666.1:10338100-10364271 GCF_000260255.1 Octodon degus | reverse complement strand
TCTCCTAGTATTAGAAATTTTAAAAAGTATATTTCCATTTTCTGTTGACTTAAAAAAAAAGAGGTTTGTACCTATGTTGTTTATTTAATATTTCTTGCTTATATCTTGTAATATGAGAAACTACTTTGGCAGTAACAATGCACAATGTACTAACCATTGTTACTCTCCTAAAATCTTGTTTTGAGAATTTTTTACCATTGATGTTATTTTTTTTTCTTTAAAATAAAAATAACTGATGTCAAAAAAAAATATTCAAATGATGGAACTAAACAAAAAAGGGGATACATAAATGAATGTCCATTTTGTATCTGTGTATTCAAAATGGTTAGGACAGATATATAGTCACATTCTCTTCATGAATAGAAGGATTTGTTGTAATAGTGTTTGTAAATAGGATATCATGTCTTCATCTTGTACAGTAAATAACAACTAGGAAGACAGTATGCAATGTGTTAATTATTGAAACTATCCTACCAATTTGATTTGAAACTGTGTCATTGCTATTTGTCTGTCAATAAAATTATGGAAAAAATAAAAAAAAAAAGAAAAAAGAAAAAATAAATGAAGGTAACAAACCAAACCCCATCATCATTCCTAGTACATCAAAAATATAACATGTTTCATAAAATCACTGTCATGTTTCAGGGTTCTGACTTAAGGAATAAAATAGTTAACCGTCTCATTGGAATCCCATAAGGCTTAGCAACCACACTGAGCAGGGTGGTACCCTCAGTAGCACAGAAAGGCAGTGAAACAGATGTGGGCAAGCACAAGACCTTCAGAGCTGGCTGGAGCACAGAAAGCAAAATGGGCGCAAGCAGCACAGAAGAACAGGAGGTCAGGTGGGAGCCACAGCTTGCAAGCCTTAACTGTGGCAAGGAGTCCAACATTTTCCTAAAAATAAGAAGCACCACTGGTGGCATTTAAGCAGAAAAATGATGTAGTCCAATAATTTTGAAAAATCATTTAAAACCAAGTATCATGGCATCCATCTGCAAATCTAGCACTTGGGAGGCTGAGGCAGGAGGATCCCCCAGCCTGAGTCCCACCTAGGTAACTTAATGAGACTCTCTCCAATTTTTAAAAGGGCTGGGAACATAGCTATAAGTGCAAAGGCCCAGTAGTGCATGAGTACATACACACAGAGGGAGAAAAGGAGAGAAGGAGAGAAGGAAAGAGGGAGAGAGGGAAAGAGGAAGAGAAGGAAAGAGGGGGAGGGGGGAGAGAGGGAGAGAGAGAGGAGGAGAGGGAGGGGAGAGAGAGAGAGCGAGAGAGAGAGAGAGAGAGAGAGAGAGAGAGAGAGAGAGAGAGGGAGAGGGGGAGAGAGGGAGAGAAGAAGAGAGGGAGAGAGGGGGAGAGAAGGGGAGAGGGGGAGAGGGGGAGGGAGGAAGGGAGAAAGAAAGAGAAAGGAAAAATCATTCAAGTACACAACAGAACAAGTAGTACCATTAAGAGGTTATTTCAATAATCAAGGCCCTGCGCCAGGGAGATAGCTCAGCAGCATAAGTGCCTTCCTTGCAAGCCCAAGGTCCTAAATTCAATCCCCAGTACAGGAAAAAAAAAAAAAAAAAATGTCAAGGCCCAGCGCAATAAAGGCATGAACCATGGACACACCAGTAAAGGACCAACTGAGGGAGCATTAAGGAAGGAAACACAGCAAGTTAACAAAAGAATTAAGGAAGGGAAGAAATAAGAATTAAGATGAATTTTAAGTTTCTGACTTAAGCAACCAGAGGAGTTATGCACTGCGAGAATGCAAAGGGATTCAAAGAACAGTCTATGCAGTTGGGCTGTTGTTTTGGGTGATGGGAGTTTGTAGGAGCAGCTAAAAAGTGAATTCACTTTACTTGAGTATAACATACATGTATACCCAAATATAACTATCCAGAAATTATAGAATGAGTCTTGAACACGATAAAGAGCTTTGGGAATAACAGCCCAAAGTACTGGCTAAAGCCACGTGCTTATTAAACACCACAGGGTGGCAGAAAAAGTGAAGGAAGTGCAGGCCAGGGACTGAAGTTTCAGGAACCCCAGCGCGGACTGAACACGTGCCCATACAAAGATGACAAAACCACATCAAGAGCCCAACGTGCCATCCATCTAAACTATAACTCAAAACCTCTCTCAAAGTAATTCTGCTAAGCTTTCAGTTTTGGTTGATTTGATTCTTCTAGCAGTTGACTTTACTGATAAAACCTCACGATAAAGCACCACAGGCAAACTTACTACTCAGTGATGCTCTGAATCAGAAACATTCTGAAAATGGAATAAAGTGCTCACACCGTACTCATTTCTTCATTATTCTCAACTCCTGGAACCAAGTTACTGCTCTACTAACTGACGTTAGCAAGCAGGTTAGACGTATTTATTGCCATACGCAAGTTCCCTTAGCTTTTCCACCTCTCTTGCAATGCAAACAATCTGGTATTTTTCTTATACTAAAAGATATACAGGAGCATAAGCCAAGTTACTCATTTACTGTAGCCAGTTCAACAAAGCACTGTTACTAAAAACTTTCCTAAGATATCAACATGACTGGTTATATGGGCAGCCTTCTCCACCAAGCCAAACCAAAAGGCAAAACACAGTAGGATTAAGCTCCAACTTCCACAGCGAAAACTTCCCATAGTTTAACTCTATCACTCAACTGCTTTCTATAACACTGGGGCTTAGAAAATCATACTCCAAGTCAGAGAGTTCAGAAACAATCTCAGAAGCAAATTGATCTCCTGTCCTAGTTGCTTGCCTTCACTTTCCCCCAAGACAAACTTTAACTAGAATTCCTATTCCCAAGAAGACAGGGAATAGAAACCAGAGCCCTTTTCCCCAAAGACAGTCATAAAACCTAAAAATACTACTCTACCCCCATACACACACTATCTATGTAAGAGCTAACTACAAAGAAATTCTCTGACCTAACTTGTTTGACCCCTATTTCAAAAAGTGTCCTGCCCCACACCCAGAAGTGAGGGTTCAAGAACAATTGGAACACACAGGCCTGGATGGGTTCTGTTCCCTTCTGTCTATTATTTGAAGATAGGACCCTCTTTGTCCAATCTTTGGACCTTCAACCCAAAACTATTTGACACAAAACTATAAGCAAATAACTTCATTCTGGCTTTTCTCCTGTTACTCTATTGCCAGTTCATTTCTGCAGCATTTAAAGACTTCTGAGGAAAAGAGTGAACTTCTTTGTAGTAGATAGCAATATAATCATAAATGTGAAAACGTGGAAGGAAAGCAAACTTTCAGGAGGCACTGACTTGCAGTTTCAGAGAGGCTGGTAAGAAAAAATGAGAAGTACTAAAAAGATGTATTTGCCCCAAAAACATCACAGCTGGGTGTGGTGGTGAACACCCATAACCCTAGCACTCTCAAAGGCTGAGGCAGGAAGAATCAAAACCCAAGCCCCGTCTGAGAATTTAACAACTTAGCAAAACCTTGTCTCAAAAAATAAAGGCCATGGGGCTGGCAAGATAGCTCAGTGGTCTAAAGTGCCTGCTTAGGCAAGCTTAGGCAGGTGCAGGGGACCTTGGTTCAATCCCCAGCACCACATGCTGCACCAGACCTGCCCTCAGGGTGGGCTGAGCTGGCCAAACAAAAAATTAAAGTAAAAAAAAAAAAAAAGCCTTGAGACGTACATAGCTCTGTGCAAAAGCTCTGGTTCAAAGCCCCAGTGATGCCAATAAGAGACAAGGAAAGGAAGAAGGGGGGGAGGGGAGGAGAGAGACAGACAGAGAGACAGAGACACTGAGACTTAATTCATGACTGTCATTGTAATCTGTCACCGAAAAGACAGCCTCCCTTTCAAGACCTTTTGATAGGAACCAGTGTTTGATTCATCATTAACTGCCCAAAGTACTGTTTTCTAAAAACAGACATGCTTAAAATTGGTATTTGTTAAAAGTCAATTATCAACTTTTGTTAATGTTCTGATAACCTGTTTTGAAACTTGTTTTCATTGTTATGATTATCTTTTTTTTAAAAGGAGGAATTGGGGTTAAAATGACAAAAGTATGTTATATGCATGTACAAATCTGCCAAATATAACCAAATCTGCTGCATAGCCAGTTTAAAAATTGTCTTTCCATGAATAAAGTACATGAGTACAAAGAGATTAATGCCCTAGCAAGATCTCAGTGTATCATGGCACTATACCAAGAAAAGAGAGGGCCGGCCTGACAGCTCAGCTGACTAAAGCACCTGCTTAGGCAGATGCTGAAACCAGGGTTCGATCTCTGCGGTGCCTTGCAGTACCAGTCCCACTGCCCGGGGCTTGCTGAGACTGCGCTTGGGAGGCTAAAAACAGGAGAATCACCATGAGTCTGATCTGTGCAGTGAGACCTGTAGACCCTGCACTAAATACAAAAAGGAAGGAAGAAGGGAGAGGAGAGAAGAGGAGAGGGGAGGAGATGAGAGAAGAGAGGAGAGGAGGGGAGGGGAGGGGAGGGGAGAGGAGAGGAGAGGAGAGGAGAGGAGAGAAGAGGAGAGGGGAGGAGAGGAGAGGAGAGAAGAGGAGAGGAGAGGAGAGGAGAGGAGAGGAGAGGAGAGGAGAGGAGAGGAGAGGAGAGGAGAAGAGAGGAAAGGCATGGTGGTGCACACCTGTATTCCAAGCACTACGGAGGCTGAGGAAGGACGATTACAGAGTCTGAGGCCAGGCTAAGAAACATGGTGAGTTCAAGGCCAGCCTGAACTATGCAGTGAGACACTGAAGAGCTCCTCTGGAAGAAAGCTCCAGTAGAAGTCCTGTCCTGCTACAGATGGAGCCAAGAGAGCAATGCTCTGCAAGGGAAGCTACAGGCCTTTGCTTAAATACCATGTTTGCTTCAAGTATCATGTTTCTCTGTGAAAGTTTCTAGTTTCAAAATTCCATTTCAATGAAACATTAATAATTGGAAACAGGGACCCTAATTTTTCAGGCCTATTTCTAACCCCAGAATACCTAGTATAATACTCAAACAATCACTAGTCAAAAACATAAAATAATATCAGACTTTCAGGCAGCACAATATGATCAGTGGTTAAAAGCCAAGCTCCTGGAGTCAAATAAACCCAAGATTGAAATCTGGCTTCTTTGCTTACTTCGGCTCTGTGAGCTGAGAGTCTGCATATCTGAAAAGAAAGATACTACCACAGCCCACCTTGAGGGGTTACAATCAGGCTTACATAGAAATGCATGAAATGTGCTTAGCCTCAAGAAATGTGCACAATCATTCAGAGACCCCCTTTCCCATTCCACTACCACCTCCCAGTGTATTGCTGGGCTAATCAAATATTGTAAATAAGCTGCTGAAAACAAGAGACAGAACTAACTGCCCTCCTAAGGCTGGCCATGAATAGAACATACACCAAAACTTTGAAAAATGAAAGCCTTACACAAGTTCAAGACCATCTATCTTGTGCCTTAAGTTTGCATATATTTGATCAGAGGTGAATCAGCATTAGACTAGCAAAATTTAGATAAAACCTACAAATTTCAAAGCAGTTTGGGCTTGGGGATGTGGCTCTAAAGTAGTACAGTTGCTAGCATGCATGAGGCCCTGGTTCACTGCAAAAAAAGAAAGGCAGGTATTCAGGAATACTTCAGTGCCTATTATACATGAAGGACTTGATGAAAAAATATGGTATGAGGTAGGTGGGATGCGGTGTGTGTGTCTATGTCGGTCTATGTCTATGTTTATGGGGTCTATGTCTATGGGGGGAGATCTCAATGATAAGTGATGTAAGATTACAGTATAAACATTTTTCACAATTGAGATTGGTTATTTTTCAGCTCTAAAAATGTATTGGTTACATATGCATTACCTACCAACCAAGCAAAATCCATTTTCAGCCCAGCTGCAGTGTGATACAAGGCCATCACGTAGGATCCCTTTGTAACACAAGCTAGTTTGGGCAAACTCCTACATGGTAGTCACAAAGATCTTCATACATTGCCATACCTATCTTTATGTTTGTTTGTTTTTTGGTAGTACCGAGATTGAACTCAGGACCTTGCACTTGCCAAACAAGCACTCATCCTACTGAGCTATCTCCTTGGCCCTAAAAAATGGTTTACAAGAAGAAAAAAAATTTTGGTCACAACTGTCTTCATGATATATATCCATAAACATGACTAGAAGACTTGTCAAGGAATGAACTGAGTAAAAAGAGAAAACTAGTCATCTAGACTGAAAACAAACAGTTCAAGAGTTCCATTCCTTGGCCTCACTGCCGCAGTTAGGAGCTGAAACATCTTCCAAAGGCCCATGTGTTAAAACTGTGGTTCTCAAGCTTGGTGCTACTGGGAGATGATAGAATTTTCAAGAGATGGGTCTAGTGGGAAGTCTTAGGTTGTTGGGGTCACACATGGCATCTCTTCTATAGGCCATGAGGTAAATAGCTTTGCACACATGCTGCCACGATGTGCTGTCTCACCACAGGCCCAAAAGCAACAAGGTCCACTGACCATGGATAAGAGCCTCCAAAACCGAGGCAAAAATAAACCTTTGGTCTTTATACACTGATTACCTCAAGTATTTGTTACATTTGCAAAAAGCGGCTGACTGGCAGGCATGGCGTTGCATACCTATAATCCCAGGACTCTGAAGGGTGAGGCAGGGGAATCACACCAGCCTGGACTACAGTGAGAACCTGACTTGGAAAAGAAAGAAAGGGCCGGGGAGATGGCTCAGTAGGATAAGCGCTTGACTGGCAAACGCAAGGATCTGAGTTCAATCCCTGGTTCCACAAAAAAAAAAAGAAAAGAAAAGAAAAAAAAGAAGGACAGACGGACAGACGGACAGACAGACAGACTAATGCACTCAACTTCAGCTACCTAATACAAGGATGCTACACAGCCAACTAAAACTATGGAGATGAGTGAACTTCAATACTAAAAAATTCTGATTCCTGCCAAAGCTACAGTATCTGTGTGTGGATCTGCTGTGTTTCTCTGTTTCTCTTTCTGTCCTCTGTCTCTGTCCCTCTCAAAAAAGATGAGCCAGGGCCAGTAGTATATGCCTGAAATCCTACCTATTCAAGAGGTTGAGACAAGAATATAAATTCAGGTCCAGCTTGAGCAATTTAGCAAGATCCTATCTCAAAATGAAAAAGTCTGAGGATATAATTCAGATTCTTTTCATTTAAAAAAGGAAGAAAAACAACACCCAAACCAATAGAATCTACTTATCTGAGTTTGTAAAAGCAGTGGTGAGTAAGAGGACAGTTGTTCTGATCACATTAACAATCTATGGTGGAAAAAAAAATCTATGGGCCTGGGATATAGCTCAGTGGCACATGTGCCTACCTGGCAAGTACAAGGTCCTGAGTTCAATTCCCAGCACCATGAGCCGCCCCCCCCCAAAAAAAATCTATGACCCCAGTCAGGTGTGCTTTTAATTTCATGTAATCCCAGAACCCAGGATGCTGAGGCAGGAGAATTGCTGAGAATGCAAGGTCAGCCTAGGTTACACACTGAGTTCAAGGCCAGTCTGAGTTACATAGTGAGACATTGTCTCAAAGTAAACAAAGAAACAAAAAATCTGTGACTCCAGATAAAATAGGCTGAATGATGCAGAAACTAGTCTTAAAAGGTTAACACTAGGCTAGGAATGTCAGTCCCCAGAATCAGCAAGAAAAAAGAAGTTAACCATAATATTGCCTATTTGCATTTTTCCTCCCACATACCCAATACTTTTATAGAAAGGTTCTAAAATCTTTGTGTAGTACTGTATACACATATGTAGCCTACTGGGATTTACAAAGGTTGCCATCCTTACTACATTTTTAACACAGTAGCTTCAACAGTACACATTTAAGGAATAGAAATTCTGAGTTAAATATGGTACCTTACTCACATGCACAAGGAGACACTGTACAAGAATATTCATGGCAGCATTACTTACAGTTAAGTTTGGGAGCAATCTAAATGTCCATTAAAGAAATGATGCATAAAGCACAATATATTCATATAATGAAAATCATATGATGTTAAAATAAAAAGAATTTGAGGTGGATAAATCCTAAACATGATGCTGAAGTAGGCTGCAGAAAGATATAAATAGTGTAATACTACAGTATTTACATAAGGTTTTTAAACTGTCAACATTACCTTTGTCTTAGAATTTATTAGTCTTATCCTTTGTACACTAATGACTTAAGGAATATTTGTCAAAAAAATATAGAAAAGTAAGGTTTAAACCTTTATTTCAAACCTTAATTATATAATTCATCCTACAAAGTTCCCTGAACAGCAGGGAGGGAGACTGACTCAGTAACAATGGAAATCATTTAGCCCTTAAAGTCAGGTGATGTCTGTCCTGTCTCCATTCTGCTCCTCACCAAACCCCTTTATTTCACTAACCTTCAGTTTTCTCCCCCACATGGAGCTGGCAACACCTGCTTTGCAGGATGAGGTGAGATAATTCATGTAAAAGTGTTATACACAGTTCCCGGGACTTTTTCCCTCCTCAGTCAAGGCAGGTAAAAGCATTCTACCCGGGGAAAACGTTGAGTGTGCGCCTTCTGCGTGTCCTTTACAGCATGGCAGAATATGTCAAAGAACACAAGCAGGGAACCCCTAACCTTCCTCTTCCCAGTCCCCAAGCTCGGATTCGGCTGCCTCCTGTGCTTCTATATTTAGCACGGGGGCGAGGAGGGGGGGTTGGCTCTCCAACGGCTCCCCTCGTCCCTCCCTGTGACCTTGGGATACGTTTATTTCATCTCGCCAAACTCCCGCGTGGTCCTCCACCACAGACAGCCTTCTGCACGCCGGCAGACAGACGGACCGTCCAACCCGCGCAGCCACGACACACTTTTCACGCCATGGTGTCAGAAGTGCTTTCCAACCGTAAGAGGAAGGTGCTGTGCACTCTTGACGCCCATTCTCCAGAGGAAAGAAGGAAGCCTGGGCAAGTAAACGCTGCGGCTCACTTCCACACACGCGGCGCCTGCGTCCGGACCCCGCGCCAGCGGGGCACACGCGGGCCCGGGCGGCCGGCTGGGCTCGCGCCTCGGACGCGGGATGCGCTCGGGGCCTCACCTGTCTTGAAGACCATCTTGTCATCGTCCTTGAACTCGAAGGTCTGGAGCATGAACACGAAGAGCAGCCCGCTGGAGTTCTGGATGCCGAACACCGACCCGTTGCACCACATCGCCGCCAACATCACCAGCCAGCCCCAGCCGCCTTCGGGGGGCTCCCGGGGCTCCGGCCCCGCCAGCTCCACCTCCACCTTTTCGGCGGCCGCCTCGGAGTCGTCCGAGGGTCCCGGGCCGCGCAGCGCAGCGCCCTCCGCGGACGCGGGGCCGGGCGGCGGCGCCTCGCTCGTCCCCATCGCGGCGCCGGGCTGCTCCCGGGCGGGCACCATGGCCCCGCAGCCCGTCCGCGCCGAGCGCGCGAGTTCCCGGCAGGCCGGCTGAGGAGAGGCGGGAGCGCGCGGGGAGGGGGCTAGGGAAGCCGAGGCGAGGACGGCGGAGCCCCCAACAGGAGCGCGACGAGGGGCGGCGGCGCGCGGGCCACCAGGGGGCTCGCAGCACAGGACTCGCCCTCCGGGTCGCACACCCTAGAGAGAACGCGCGGCTCTTGCGGCTTCTTAAAGGCGCCCCACGCCGGGCCGGCTGGGGGCGTGGCTCGCGATGGGACGTGTCCTGGAGGCTGCAGGTGATTGGGCGTCGGAGAGCGGAGGCGGGGCGGCTCTGGGCCTCTAGAACCACCACCTAACCCCCGGTGATCCGCGGCGTGCGCGCCACTCCAGAACGGAGTTTGAACAGAAGGGGGCGTCTCTCCTCCAGGAAGTGCCCTAGGTGGGTCAGCAGCAGTGGGTCGTTAGCTTCAACTGCTAACAGCGTCTCTCCGGCTGGGTTTGGTTTTGGGCGTTCACCTCTTCGCAGGTTATATCTCCTACCTAAAAGGAAAATCGGAAGGATTCATTAATTACTTAATTACTTCAATTCCTCGGTTCATACCCAATCTAAATATTTGGCACGCTGCATATGAGCGTTTGGAAAGACAGACTGCAACACTAAAGTCTTCTAACATTTTTGAGGCCATCTAGGAAACATTGTTTTTCAACTATGCACAGCTGTAGTCACTTTAAACAAACTCAAATCTATCTGGCCCCCTCAGCATGCAGTGCAGTGTGGGTAGACAAGGACACCTCTTAATTTCTCAGCTATTCACGTGCTTTAAAATATGCAATTTACTTCTGTACTCACCACTATAAGTGGAAGATAAAACTAGTGTATTGGGTTCAAAAACTAGTGAGAAAAAAGTTCAGGGTGGAGTAGGAGGCTTAAATTCATGCCCAATGGCAAAAGGTAGACTGGCACCATTAAATTATCTTCAGAATACCAAAAGAGCTTCTACAACAAATAAGTAGCTCTGAAGCTGAGCCCTGAATCACGCAGAGGATATCATAGGCAAAGATAAGCAAAACCAGTCCAGCTAGAGAAAATTGCATCAACCAAGGGAAAGTGTGCCTGCAGGGTGAGAAACAGCCAAGTGCAAAATGCTTTTGGAAACAAAGTTGAATAATGCTATAGTTAGGTTCAGGGAATGTTCCCTAAAGGCCACAAATTAAAGGCTTCATAGCCAGTCCAAGGGCATTTTGGGGGCGGTAGTGAAACCTTAAAAAGATGACAGCTAACAGGAGATCACTAGGCGCATGGCCTTAGTGCAGACTGAGAAACCCTGACCTCTTTATTTTTTATATCTGGCTATGACATGAACTGGCTTCCCCTACCACATATACTCTAAGATGTACTGCTCTTACCACAGACCCAAAAGCAATGAGGTCAACCAAACTGAACTGAAATTTCATGAGCCAAAATAAGCTTTTCCTCATTTTCAGTTTATTATCTCAGATATTTGCTATAGTAACAGAAAGCTGACCAAGGCAAATAGTAAACTGTAAGGAACTTGTCCCTACAAATCTGTTCCCTGCAGTGTGAACAGGGATGAAAGACAAAAACACCCACACAAAGCAGCCAGGGAGCACTTTTCTCTAGTGAGCAGAGGAGCCCCAAGCGTCTGACTCCTCCTGCTTCTATTCACCCAAACATGCGTGCAAGCAATTAAAGTAACATAAGCTTCATCTGCCTTCCAGTATCCATTAATATGTGCCCAGGTAAACAATTTGATCTCAGATGTATTAACTTTTCCTTTGTGCTCTCAGAGCAGACAGATTAGGCCTCAATTCTCATCCAGACTCCCACATCTTCCCTTCTTTTTTGTTTTTATGATACCAATATTTAAATATCAGTCACCCCTAGGGGAAGTATGCAGGCATTGTCATTCTATCCTTTGTCTTGGGGTCTAGCCTCCATGGACTGTATTTCCACCCACATCTGCAAGGTATCTGTGCTGGATTTTTTTGAGAGCAGTTTGTCTGACTGCCCATACCAACCCAACTGTGCTCCTCTATGAAAGAACCCCTAACTGCCATGAGGGTCAATAAGTGAAGACCGTTCTGCTGTCTTCCAGCTGAAGAGGGTTGTAGTTGTGATTGGCAATCAGTTACTCCCCCACACCCCCACCCAGGGCCCATCCAAAGCTCCTAGCCAGGCAGGTCTCAATGATGGACGAGTTCTTCTGCCTCCTGGATAGTTCTCTTCTGTTGTCCTCCAGGAGAATGCTCTTACTATCAAGGAAAGTGGAATTACGCACCTTCATAATATCCACACCATCCATCCATTGTCCACAAGGACACAAACAAAACCTGCTCCCCACACCAGTAGGGTTCCCAAACAACCCCAAGAACTGTGGTTAAAATTTTCTCTGGGGCTATGCATAATTCATGACTTATCAAATATCAAAGCCCATTCAGTTTCTACAAAAAGAAAAGTAAACTGTTCCTGAGAATCAATGGCAAACAATACATCCTCCACAGAACACACTGTATAGGCTTGAGGGAATTTCCTGCAACAAAATACATTCTATCCTTCTAAATGTTTTTCCTTAATTTTAATACTCACACAGATTGAGACCACCCTCATTTCCCACAGCAAAGTCCTTTATCCCTTGTAACAATCTGTACGTTTCCATCAATCTCTGAAAATATTTTCTTTAATTTCAACACATTCACATTATTTTCCCTTAATTTCAACAATGCTAACACACTGAGTTTCCTTTAATTTACACACTAGTATCCTAAAAACAGTCTTCCTTAATCTCAACGGTACTGACGCAACACTAACAAATTGCACCCTGTGACATCCTAAGTGGTGAGCACTTCCTCCTGGGAGTTACCACCTCATTCCCCTAAATCTATTGTTTTTTTCTTTTCTAATTTTATTTTATTTTGAAGAGTAAAAACAAAAGCAAGAACAAAAATCAGAAACAGGATAACATATAACAATTCATGTTACAACTTTTCAAGCAAGAATACCTGATTAACACCAAATCTATTCTTGACCAGGAGCTGCAGAAAAAATCAACCAGGTGCTATACTGTTCAAAAACCCAAGGGCCGGGGAGATGGCTCAGTAGAATAAGCACTTGTCTGGCAAGTGCAAGGGCCTGAGTTCAATCCCCGGTTCCGCCCAAAAAAAAAAAAAAATTATATGAAATCAAAAACCCAGACATCTGGCACCTGAATTATAACCTGAATTTCCCCAAAATAGTCTGAATCAATAATCCCAAGGAGTACTTCAACAGCCTGTAGGTTCACCCTGCTTTTTCCTAAAACAAAACTCATAATTTCTAATGGAAGAGGTCCTCAGATTTCCGTGGGAATTTCAACAGGTTTAGCTCTGCCAATCAATGTCACCCATTCAGCAGCAGGAAGACCTAATCCTGCACATCCTGAGGTTTTGGTGACAAGAGACCCAACCATCTTGTGGCGATCCATTAAGGATTGGAACTATAAACCTGCCCTAGGATCTGTCTTCATTGTTTGTTGAGCATGGAGGCCAATCCATCTCCTGCTTCCCATCAGTGGAGTGCCCTGAAGGTAATATTTAGAAAGCCACTGATTAGCCCAATGATTCTCTTTTGGATTCATAGGGCAGAGGCTCAATACCCTCCCCTCCGAGGAAGGGATGACCTCATCTCCTTTTTCTTATTCTGGATTTGGGTACATTATTTTTGAATATGCCCCATTTTGCCACAACCAAAACACTATACTTTTGAAGCATCCTATAAGGATGCGGGTGGGTTGAAAGGGTATTTTTGCAGGTTAGGTCTCCAAAGAAAGCACATGGAGCCAATATTAGCAACAACAGCAAGCAGCAGCAACTTTGCTGTGTGGCTCATAAATGTTAGCTTAGAGTCATCTGCCTTCCATCATCCATCAGTCCAGGTCCAGGTAAACAACCTGAGCTCCCCTGTATTAACTTTCCCTTTGTACAAACAAAGGAGGCCAATTAGGTATCACATAATAAAGTAAGGAATGGTCACACACTTGCACTAAATGAATGTGCAAAAATGTTATCCAAGAACTTCTGGAAATAAGGAAAAGCTGAAAGTAAAGCACACATCAATAGAGAACTGATTAAACATGTGCTACATAACCTCTAAAGATTATGATGTTCCCCTCTATTTATTGACACTGAAAGTTATTAATTCAATCCCCAGTTCCACCAAGAAAGAAAGAAAGAAAGAAAGAAAGAAAGAAAGAAAGAAAGAAAGAAAAGAGAAATGTTCACAAAATATTACAGGGCAAAGAAAGCACATTGAACAAAAAATTGGGGGGCTGTAGCTCAGGGATAGTGCATCTGCCTAGGTCCTGAGTTCAATCCCAGAAGAAAAAGGAATGGAGGAGGAGCATTAGACAAATCCCAATTGAGAGACATTCTACAAAATATCTCATAAGTATTCCTTGATAGTATCAAAGTCATCACAAACAAGGAAACTGAGAAACTGTCAAGAGAAGCCAAAGGAAACATGGCATATCCTGGATGGAATCCTGGAATAGAAAAGGAACGCTAGGTAAAACACCTAAGGAAATTTGAAAAAACTATGTATGGACTTCAATGGGCTATCCTGTATCAATACTGGTTCACTAGCTGTAAAATGTGGCATTTTACTGTAAGATACTAAGAGAGAGCAAGACATGGTGGTGTGTACCTGTGATCTCAGCTACTCAGGAGGTTGAGGCAGAAGGATCAGGAATTTGAAGCCAACCTAAGGGGCCAGGGAGATGGCTCAGTAGAATAAGCACTTGTCTGGCAAGTACAAGGGCCTCAGTTCAATCCCTGGTTCCACAACAAACAAACAAACAAACAAAAAAATGAAGCCAACCTAAGCTATACAGCAAAAGCCCGGGAGATAGCTCAGCAGAATAAGCGCTTGCCTGGCAAGTGCCGGGTCCTGAGTTCAATCCCCAGTACTGGGGAAAAAAAAAAAAAAAAAAAATCTTGTCTCAATAAAATAAAATAAAGGGCTAGGGATGTAGCTCAGCAGTAGAATGCTAAACTAGATTTAGATTCAATCACTAGCACTGAAAAATAAAAATAATTCTAAAAGTAAAATAATAAGTTTAAAGCTGAATGAAAGGATATGGTCACTCCCTATATTATCTTTGCAATATTTCTATAAATATAAAACTGTCCTAAAATAAAGTTTATTGTGCATATCATGATCCCATTCTCATAAAAATGTATATGTATGTGTAAATAACAATGTCTGAAACGTAATAATTACATATAGTATTTATACACAGAGGTTATGAGTTTTTAATATCTCATTCCCAGAATGTTTTTCATATTTATGTGTCAGCATTATTTCTTTTTTTAGTTTTTTCTCATTAACTTTATTGAAAATCAATAATTATATAGTATATTAAAATTGCAGACAAATATTGAAATGTCAACATTATTTCTAAGCATCATGCAGCATACCATATTTTCAGAATGAAGTTCAACATTTCTCAAAGGAGCAGCAGTGACATAAAAGATTTAAAAAGTGAATTTAAAAAGATTTAAAGAGATTAAAAAAGTTAATTCCTACAAAGCATCTGGCACAATGATTGACACAAAGCAAGCTCTTGGGAAATGTTAGCACTTACTACAATTATAATTACTGTAGGTAACATCATCGGGGGTTAATTGTTGTTTTTTTTTTTCCTTTTGTTTTATTTTACACTGTTTTGTGATACTGAAAATTGAACTCAGAGCCTTTGTACTGAACTATATTCCTAACCCTTTTACTTTTTGAGATGAAGTCTTTCTAAATTGCCCCGTCTAGGCTTGAACTGGTTATCCTTCTAATTCATTATGGGTGTGTACAACAACACCTGGCTAATTAGAGTAATAGAACTACTTTTAGTGGTAGGGATGGAAGCTAGGGGCTTGTGCACACAGCACGAGCCCTCCACCACGAGCCACCAGCCTCCACAAGGCCTTCTGACTAGCCCTCCTAGCTGCTGCTTCTCTGATGGTTGCTTATCACTTCTGGCATACTGCCATAATCATCTCCTAATTGGTCTTGCTGCCAATAAATTCTGCCACCACTAATTCCTCCTCTACCCTGTCCTCGCTCAAACCCTATTTTCCAGCTTTAAGGCCTGTTTCTCACTTCAGGAACAGGTATGCTTGTCTCCACGCTTCCCTGTGGAGCCTGTTTGGAAAATAACCTCCTGCTCCGGTTTCAGTGTGTCTGTATATTGGAAACTAAATCCCCAGTACAACAGTGCAGAGAGGTGGGACCTGCCAAGGTATTTGGTCATGAGGGCTCAGCCCTTCATCAATGAATTGATGAAGTGAGTTCCCAATAAAAGGATGTGTTACCAGTACGAAAAATAGGAAAAGAATAATTTATATTTATATGTGTTAACACAAAGATCTATAAACAAAAAGGAAATATTAAATCTCAAAAAAATTTGTTCACCAGTGCACTGTCTAGAAAAGTAATTGCATTCATGTGGGTTTTTTCATTTAACATCAACACATGCATGTAATGTTTATGTATGTATCCAAGATCACCCTTGGGAAGCAGGTGGGCTGGGAGCAAAAGTCAAGGGAACAACTTTATTTCATATATTTCTATTGCATACTGTGTAATAATGACCAGTCTAAAGAATAAGGGAAAATGTCTTTTTAAAATTATATGTACCCGTGACTCATCCACATGGCTGACACTGACAAAGAATCTACAAAGTATGATCCAGGGTAAATGCTGAGGGGATTTGACTGACCAAGTCAGATACAAAAGTTACATTTTTTATTATATAGGTCTTGCTTTATCTTAGTCTTAGCCATCCAGCAGAAAAGTATAAAAGCAAGATATAAAAAGTAAAGCCATATTAATATGCTGAGCTGTCAAAGGCTCAAGTCAACAACTTCTGACATTGCCAGTCCTATGGATAACCCACTAGGACTATGGACTACTGGACTATATTGGAATATTTTGCTGAATTCACATACCTACATTATTTAAATGGCAATGGAATACCCATCTTTGGTAAACAAAAAAGGGGGATACAAATGAAGGACCATTTTGTATCTGCATATACGAAATAATTAGGATAGATTTATACAGCTACTTTCTCTTAATTCAATGAGAAGAAAGATTTGTACTAATAGTGTTTGGACAGAATATCATGTCTGCATCTTGTACTCTGAATAACCACTATGAAGACAACAATATGCAATGTATTAATTATTGAAACTGTCTTACTAATTGGTTTTGAAACTGTCTTATTGCTATTTGTTTCTCAATAAAATTTATCTTAAAAAAAAAAAGGATGTGTGGCACCACCTCTGCACACCTGTGCTACACACATATGTACACATGCTGTCTCACTTTGTCATTGCTCTGGGATGACACAGCAAAATGCCTTCACTGGATGGCAAATCCTCAGTCTTTGACTTCCCAGTCTCTAGAACTGTAAGAAATAAATCTCTGTTCTACATAAGTTAACTAGTCTCTGATGTTCTATTATAGCAACACAAAATGAACTAAAACATCTCCCCTCCCCTTTACTGAAGGATACAGTTAATCTTCAAGACTCAATTCTAAAATGGAATTTACTTATAGGAAGGCTTCCGTTTTTCATTTCTTTTGGTCCCAAGGGTTGAGCCCAAGGCCTTTGCACAGAGCAACACTCCCAACCTTTTTATTTTTTACTTTGAGACAGGATCTTGCTAATTCACCAAATTGCAGGGATTAGCCTGAAACCTGCATCCTCTTAGCCTTCCAGCATGCTGGCATTACAAGGATGCTTGGCCAAGTCCATTGTAGGCTTTTTTTTTTTTTTTTTTTTTTTTTAATAGCGATGTTCACAGTCCAGAGAGTAGTTTTCAGTCTCCTTCAAACTAAGGTAGAAATTTTCACCAGGGCTTTGAAATAATGTCATGGTTTCACGGTTTTTGTTTTTTAAACTAAAGCTACATGAAGCTTGTGCATTAAACAAGTTACTAAATTAAAAAAGATTTTCAAGGGCTGGCCAGATAGCTCAGGGGACTAAAGCACCTGCTTAGGAAAGTGCACCAACAGGGAGTTTGATCCCCGACTGAGACTAGGCATGGTGGCACACGCCTGTAATCCCAGCGCATGGGAGGCTGAGAACAGGAGGATTACTACGAGTCCAATCTGTGTAGTGAGACCCTGTAGACTCTGTACTATAAATTTTAAAAAAGATTTTTCAGACAGCTCAGATCCTGTGAACTACAACTATACTATGAACAGTATAGGTGTACAACAAATAGTTGCTGAACCAAATTGAATGGAGATAAAGAATAAACTTAAACACAAAATATGAAATTAAGGACATCCTATAGTTTCAGTATTTTAAAACAACATGTGTTTATTTTGCAGTTAAAAGTAGTTTTTGTTTTTTGCTTTTGGTACAGGGGACAGAACCCAGGAACACTCTACATATCCCCATCCCTTTTTATTTTTTATTTTAGTCTCACTAAACTATCCTGAAGGGACTCAAAGGTTTTGTTTGTTTGTTTGGGGCTTTTTGTTGTTGGTGGTCGTGGGTTTTTTTTGTTTTTGTTTTTCGGAACTGGGGATTGAACTCAGGTCCTTGAGCTTGCCGGGGAAGCGCTTATTCTACTGAGCCATCTCCGTGGCCCCTCAAAATTTCAATCCTACTGTCTTAGTCACTTTTCTCTTGTTGCTGGGACAAAGTACCTGACATCCAAAATTGGAGAAGGAAAGGTTTATTTAGCTCACAGTTTGCAAAGGTTTCAGTCAGTACTCAGCTGGCTCCAAGGTATAGTGGCATGTGGCAGAGGGCAGCAGTTCATGGTGGCAGAAAACAGCAAAACAGCAAGAGCAAAAGGGAGGAGCAGCGGAGAGCCAGCCTCTTTCCCTCCCTTATGCTGAACACACACTACCTGTCCCAGGGAGGGTGTGGTGCTCACACCCATAATCCCAGCATTGGCCCGAGAATCCATCACAAACTCTGGCATAACCAAGTGCAGCTTTGGGGGACATCTAGATGCAAACTGTAACACCTCCTGCCTCAGCTTCCCTCAGTGCTTGAGCTGTAGGCACACAGCACCATCCAGAGCTAACACATTCTTATTACAGAAATGTTGTAAAAATTATTTATTATAAAACAACTTAAATAAATTCACTTAACTTTTACTATTTTTATTATGCATTTATTTATTTATTTATTTATTTATTTATTTTTGGCAGAACCGGGGATTTAACTCAGGCCCTTGCACTTGCCAGGGAAGCGCTTATTCCACTGAGCCATCTCCCCGGCCCCTTTTTTTTTTTTTTTTTTTTTTTTGGCTATTATGCATGTATTTATGTGAAATAAAATATGGTATAATATCACCAAAACATTTAAGTGACTATTTTAATATTTTTCCTGGTATTGAGAAGTAAGCCCATGGCCTTCCCACTGAGCTACGTCCCCAGCCCTTTTTATTTTTTTATGCTCAGCTAAGTTCTTCTTAAGTCACTGAATTGGCCCATCTGGCCTCAAACTCATTACCCACTGCTTCAGCCTCCCAGAGTGCTAAAATTACAGGTGCCATTACTCCTGGCCTCTTTTGATTCTCAATTAAAATTGCTATATCCAAAACTATGATAAAGATATGATAGAGAAGTCTGATAAGATAAAGATGCCCCCAAGGACATCTAGCAGGCCTTCACTAAATTAGAACTCTGTTGACAAACCACCTTGAAAGGTCTTTCTTACTCAGATCTGTAATCAACAACCATACCTAGCAATTAATACATAGCATGAACCTGGTGTAGGGAGTTACTCAAAGCCACAGCCCTACTGTACTTTCTTCCAAACTTCTTTTGTCCTGTGTATTCACAAAACCAGAGGATACTGGACGTGGTGGCATGCACCTGTAATCCCAGCTCTTGGGAGGCTGAAAGCAGGAGGATCCATCCCTATTTGTCCAATCTGTGTAGTGAGACCCTGTAGACCCTGTACTAAATACGTTAAAAAAAGAAAACAAAACAGAGGACTAGGGAGATAGCTTGGCATAAGGACCTGCCTGGCAAGTGCAGGTCCCAAGTTCAATCCCCAGTACCACATGCCATGCTGGTCCTGAAACCCCAGGCGCTGGCCCCAGAACTGGGCATGGTAGTGCACACTTGCAATCTCAGTGCTGCGGAGGCTGAGACATGAGGATCACTTCACTATGAGTCTGAGCTGTGTAGTGAGACCCTGTATCAAAAACAAAAAGTACAGCAAAAATCAGAATCAAACTTTTATACTTCGATGAACTTAATTTTGTCCTCCCATGTACACATATGTTGAAGGTCTAATCCTCATTACCTCAGCATGTGACAGAGTTTGGGGGAAGGCCTTTTGAAAAGATAACTGAGTTAAAATGAGATTCTCAGAGAGAACCCTAAGCCAGTGAGTGATGTGCACGTAAAATGGGATTAGGACAAGCAAAGAGAGGCCAGAGGATACAGCCGTCTGCAAGCCAAGGAAAGGGTCACAGGAAAAATCAAACTTGGTGCTCATGCCTTGACCTTGCACTTTCAGCCTCCAGAGCCATAAAGACAGATTTCTGTTCTTTGGGCCATTCATTTGAGGGTATTTTGACACAGCAGCCTTACCAGGCTAATATGCACATGGACTGCTCATAATAAAACACAACTTTGTACCCTGCATTGTTATTTAACTAATATATTACTATTTCACATATCATCAAATACTCTTCAAAGACATGCTAAAGAGTAGAAACTATTCTACCATAAAGTTAGACGTAATTTAGTTAATTGTTCCTTATCATCATGAAGCAGGAGATCGATGTATGGTAAAGCAGCTGGGCAAGTGGGTGCCAGTAAAGTGGCTGTCAACACGGGAGTTCCAGGAAATGTGCCCAGAACCAGAGCCCTGCAGCGGTGTATACGAGCTATGCTGCGTTTTTCATCATTATGGATAATACTGCAATAAACAGTATAAGTAATTACATGTGAAGAAGGAAAAACATGCAAACAAAGTTTTTGTGAATTAGGGGAAGAGAGGTTGAAGACTATGGGGAAAAAAATCAAGATGCATCATATACAGGAACAAATTCTCTATGGATGTGATATATATATATATATATATATATATATATATATATAATATACCAATAAACTTGATTAATGAAAAAAATCTTTGTATCTCTGACAATCTTGGAGGCTGGAGTTTTAGATGTAGGGTTACCAGGGAAAAGCATATAAACATTTTAAAGGCCTAATATATGCTAATTTTTTTTTCCGGTACCAGAGATTGAACACAGGATCCTGCTCTTGCCAGGCAATTGCTTATTCTACTGAGTTATCTCCCCAGGCCCCTAAAATTTAAAGCAACTGTGTCGGTTCATATTCTTGGCAGTATTATAGCTAAGTACCAATATTAGTGTATCCCATGAAATGGTGAATAATAGAACTATTTTAAAAAATCTTTACCAATTTAGTATTAAAATGAAATTTCATTATATATATATATATATTTCCCAACATTTGATTATCAATGAATGCCATATTTAATCACAAATCATCCTTTTTTTTTTTCTTTTGGTGGAACCAGGGATTGAACTCAGGCACTTGTGCTTGCCAGGCAAGCACTTATTCTACTGAGCCATCTTCCTGGCCTAAATGACCGATCATCTTATATTTTCTTTTTCGTAAATTATTTTCCTGATAGTCATTCTCTATATTTTCCAACAGAAATTTTTATTTTAAAAATGGTATTTATAGATATTATTTGTTTACTTGGTCAATCTCAGACATTTGATCTTCAGATTGTTTTTATTACCCTTTGCCCTTTTGAGGGGAATGAATTGTTTTTTCTCCACAAAAGTTTCGGTTGACTGCTAATAAAGAAAAAGCAGTTAAGTTTTTGTTATTTCCGTTTATTTGTGGTTTATAGGGTGTTTCTGTTGTTATTTTTTGAGACAGAATCTCATTACGTAGCCCAGGCATGAACTGCATTCTCTTGCCTCAGGCTCCCAACAGCTGGGATTAAGAGACATGGGCCACCACTGAGACCAGTAACTGATAGGTTTTGGGTGGTGTCACAGCAGAAAAACAGGCTGAAGGAAAAAGGGAAAGGGGCTTTATTATAAAGGGAAAGGGGCTTTATTATCTTGGAGGACACGGAGAGAATTTGGGAAGATAAGGAATTCTCTGGATTGGAACAAAGGGAGGCTGAGGCTTTTAAGGCCTTTTGCCAGGGGTGGGGTTTGAGGGGGATGATTAGATACACCCGAGGAGCTGATTGGAGCCTTCCCTGAGGTGGCGGGAAAGCTGAAAGGAAATTGCACCCTGGGCTGAGTTGGAGAAGAAGGCAGAGGTGGTCTCTGAGGAGATAAGCTGTTGTTCTAAGGGCTTCAGCCATATTAGATGACTATCATAATAATTCAGCAATTCGTACTAGGACCATAACCTAGTTTCTTGTAAAATCTGATCCTGCCACTCTCATGTACCGTATTTTTTACAAGTCTAGAGAAATTGAAAAATAGCACTTCCATTAAGCAGCTCTACTTTTTCCAGTTTGGTCTGATCTTGACAATGAAGCTTGCTCCACTAGATTAAGATAATTAATAGGGCTCCAGGAGCATGCGCCTCAGTGGTAGCTGTTATGGGTCGCTCAGAATAGGAACCAGATCAGCCAGGTTGGAATTTGGAAAGCCGTTTATTACTGAGCTCAGGGCCCCCCAGTCCGCTCTCATGCAGGAGAGGACCGAAAGGCGGCAGCCCAAAAAGCAGGAAGGGGTTTTAAACCCTGGAACCACGTTGAGTTTGATAAGCAAATTCATTGAATGACCACATTCAGTTTGGTAAACAAATTCATTGTCTGACACAAAATAATGCTTTCAGAGTGATTGGGACCACAACTCAAACTACATTTCCGGGGGCTTTTGTTTCAGTTTCTGGTTAATTTGCACCTGAGTACCTGCAGGCAGCCTTGCATATAGCCCGGAGGTTACAAGAAATTAAAGCCTATTTAATTTTCTTTTGAAGTCATCTCTGTAAGCTAACTTTGGTAACAGGAATTGGTGACGGTTCTAGGAATTTTATCTTAGCAAAGAGCAAGAAACAGTCACTAGTTACTAAACAACTTAGAACAGTGGTGAGTATACATTTACAACAGAAAGCACAAAATTTACATTTATAATATAAAACGTGAGTTGACTCATTACAGTAGCGTGCTCGCCTAATGTGTGAAAGGTGCAACACTAGAAAACATGGATAATTAGCACAAGAATTTAAAACAGGTTTCATAGCCAGCTGTGGTAGAGCTTCCTGTAACTATAGCAGTTGGGAGAGGAGGCAAGATCACTAATTCAAAGGTAGTCTGAGACACATAGCAAGACTCTGTCTCGCCAAAACTAAACCAAAAGCAAACTTTTATCAGTTTTACAGCTTAGGTTAAATCCTAAATGTCTTCTATCTTATTTAGAGTCTCCATCTTAAACAGATACTTTTTTTAAATTTTAGTACAGGGTCTACATAGATCCAACTTGTAGTGGTTCTCCTGTTTTCAGCTTCCCAAGGGCTGGGATTACAGGTAAGTGCCACCACACCCAGTCTCAATTGCTGGCTCAGCATGGGGGGTGGAGGGGGAGGACACCATGGCACACTGGGGATCGAACCCCTTCTCTGCATCTGCCTAAGCAGGCACCTTAATCCGCTGAGCTATCTGGCTGGTCCTCCACATCCAATTTAAAGCATGTAGAATTCAAGCCTGATTTTTCTCTATAATGTCTATAAAAGCCAATTCCATGTATCTTCCTGGGCTCTGAGCTGTGTTGCTTCTGAAGAACAGGGCACAGATGACCCCAGGCTCCTGGAAACCCTGTGAGCTACATGCAGTCTGGGCATCTCCACTCTGCTCAGTGTGCATGGGCCGAGAGTCTGGTCTTCAGATCTTTGTGTTCCAGAACCCAATTATTTCCAATCACCACAGCCATTCAGCCTCTAGGGAATGATTCAGTCAGAGCATACTCACAATAAAGCTAATTGAGAACTTGCATTACAGTTTTTTAGTGTAATTTCATTATTGGTAGGCCACCCTGAATACTCTGATGGGTGGCTGTGTGTGTGTAGTGCCTTATTTATCTGAGGGAAAATTCTTTGTGACAGAACCCATTATTCTCAAGGGCTCTTAGGGAAATTTAAACCAGGTTAAAGTTCAATAATCTTCAGAGAAAAATGCCTCCAAATTATGCTACCCTGAGGCTCTCCACTCCTCCCCACAATTCCAGCTGTAGAAGACACAAGCTATCATGGGAAAAGTACTTGGAACCAGAAAGTAAGCTCCTGTCCGTTCACATCCTTATGACTGTGGCTGGCTACGTATGAGGAAGCATAGCTCCATGTGCCTCCAGTCACTGCTGAGGCCTCAGTGCTCCCATGATGCTGTGACATCCCAGGGCAAGATTGCATCGGCTGAAAACATCCTAGCTCCTTCAGAACAGAATAGTAATAAGAAAACAAAAAAAGGTTTCACCTGAGGGGAAGGACAAACTACTTATTAACCTGCTAGCTCTTCCCACCTGATATTGTAAGAATGTACTGTCCTCACCAACATGAGATCCCCACCAGCATAAGATCACCACTACCCTTCGAGTTATCCAAAATGATCCTCACTAACATAAGACCTCCATCAGTTTAAGATCACTGCCACCCTCTGCATCATCTGATACTCCCTTTGGTTATTGTGTGCACCCAATAAATAGTGGCAAGCTCAGAGCATCTGTCTCTGCCCATCCTGAGGCAAGCCTTTCTTCCCTACGTACTTTGAAAGAGTGTCTCACTGTCTTTCTTTCTTTATCCTTCACTGTACCTCTCTCTAGGCAGATCAGAGACTGATTGGCCCCCAACTGGCATGTGATCCCAGCTACTCATAAGACTGAGACAAGAGTATTGCAAGTTATTGCCCAGCAATTTAAGAAGATCCTGTCTCAGGCCAGGAGTATAACTCAGCGGCACAGCACGTGAGTGCAAGGTCCTGAGTTCAATTCCTGGTTCCACAAACAAAGAAGATCTTGTCTCTGGAGCCAGCGAGAAGCTCAATGGACTGAAGCTCCTGCTTAGGCAAGCTTAGGCAAGCTCAAGGACCACACAGCCCTGCCCCTAGGGTGGGCTGAGTCGGTCACAGAGTCCAGGCATAGTGGCACAAGCCTGCAATCCCAGTGCTGGGGAGGCTGAAAACAGGAGGATCACCACAATTCTGAGCTGCATAGTGAGACCCTGCAACAATCAAATGCATAAAAGAAAAAAAGATCGTGTCTCAGAATGAAAAAAATATATATAAAAACAAAAGGGCTAGGGCCTGTGAAATAGCTCAGCATATTAAATGCCCAGTTAGTCAAGCGCAGGGGCCAGGGTTCAATCCCAGCACCACATGCTGCACCAGCCCCATCCCTGGGGACACTGAGCTGACCACCAAGTCCAGGTATAGAAGCACATACCTGTAATCCTAGCACTAGAGAGGCTGAAAACAGGAGAATCGTTAGGAGTCTGAGCTGCGTAGTAAGACCCCTGTACCAAATACATTTAGAAAGAAGGAAAGAAAGAAAAAAGAAAGAAAGAAATTGAGGGGGAAAAAAAAGGGCTAGGAATGTAGCTTAGTGCTCCATAGAGTCACCCCCCCCCAGTACTAAGGAAAAGAAGAGGAAGAGATCTTAACAGTGTTTCCAACCATTTGCTTATGTAAGTGTCTCTTGTAAAGCACCCTACTGAAATTAAATGGCCTATAATGTGCAAGAAATTGTATCCGTATTTGTAAAAGCCATGGAGTGTCATGGAGTCAGTGTTGTTTAACAGTTACTCCTCTTCTGCTCACCTCCCCAGGGGCTCTGTGTTTCACAGATTCAACACAAACAAAGGCTACTAGCTTGGGTGGAAGGTGTGGGGTGGCATCATGAAAATGTGCTCTCCCAAGTCACAATAAGGTGAATCCAGAGGGGAGGTTCATGCAGACATAGGAAAATCTACCTAAAAGACCAGGTAGAAAGAACCTCTGGCATCAGGGATTCCTATGTTTTCCCATGAACCATTGTTAGAAATACAACTAATGTCAGAGGAAAGTGGCTCAATTCACTGCAGTCAGGAAGTAGACAGGGTTAAAAAGAGCCAGAGAGGAGGGCCAAGGATTTGACATGCTCTAAACCATCATTTTCCCATAATCCACCACACAGACTTAGAGTGTGTTTTACTAATCTTCTAGGGATCTCTCAATCCAATTTAGTTGACAATCAAGATTAATGATCACAAGTCCCCCTCACTGTCAATTCAACACTCAAATCTATCTCCCCAATCCATATTTTATCTCCAAATAATGACAACTATTGGCTCACAGTTCTGCCTAACATGATGCAACTAACCTGCATTCATCCAAAAATGCACTAATTTCTTCCCTAAAGTCTCAGTAGTTCCAACATTGTACGAAAGTCTATGTCCACGCTGTATAGGGTTTCAGGGTAAGTCCTGAGGGGATTTGACTGACTTTGTCAGATACAAAAGTTACATTTCTTGTTATATAGGTCTTGCTTTATCTTTGTTTTAACCATCCAGCAGAAAAGTATAAAATCGAGGTATAAAAAGTAAAGCCATATTAATATGCTGAGCTGTCACAGGCTCAGTCAACAACTTCTGACATTACCAGTCATGTGAATAACCCACTACTACTATAGACTACTGGACTATATTGGATTACTTTGCTGAATCCATGCACCTACAATATATGAATGGCAATGGAGTATACATCTCTGACAAAAGTAAACAAAAAAGGGGGATATAAATGAAGGACCATTTTGTAGTAAAAA
>NW_004524666.1:10333046-10337430 GCF_000260255.1 Octodon degus | reverse complement strand
ATATATATATATAAAAAAGCAACTTACATGTTCTCAAGATCGAGTGGCATAGGGTAAACATTCCCATTCTAAAAAGGAGGAATGGAGGAACAGAGATGGATTGGACCAAGTAATACCAAAACCCTGCAGGACAAACATTAAAGTCCTGTAGCTCCATGTTCAGCATCCAGGGCACACAGTGGTGAGATATGAGTTTCAAAGGGTTTGGGCGCCCCCTCATCTATGGCCTTGCCTGCTGCAGTCCACACAACCTCTCTTGGGCTGGCTCTCTTCACTATTTGAGCTTTCCTTGGCAGCTGTTCCGTATTTCTGGCACCTCGGACTGCCTGAGGTCTCCGCTGTAGCTTTGCCTTCCCCTCGCACAGCTCCCTGCACTGCCCTCTCAAGGCTTCCTAGCAAGAGATACACATCACATATGGCCCACCTTCAAGGCCTTCCCTCTGTTGTCTGGGTAGAAACCTCTCTCCATCTACAGTTTCTGTATCCTACATGTCTGCAAAGCCAGCATCTTATGGAAGACACCAAGGTCAGCTGTCAGCTTAAGCAGAAGTCTGGCCACTTGGACATGGCTCCAGTGGCTCTGAGTGCCTGGATGGCTGAGCAAGGAGAAGCAAATCCCAGGGAACCAAACTCCTAAGTAGCATCACTTGTGCAGGGAGCCTTGGGATTTTTTTCTCAAAGCAAAATCTTTCTAGGGAGTTTATACTTGTGCACCCTTTCCTCTGTGGTGGATGGGAGCTTACTGATTTCTGAGTTGCCCTCAAGACTTCTTTCTTCTTAACTTGGTGCAAAGTACTTGGCTTTGTTTTAATGGCACTCTTCAATAAACACATGTCTTTGGCTCCAGCTTTATGCATCTTTCTTTTCTAGCTAAATGTTATTTTTTAAAACTTTCCAAATGTTATGTTTTCCTAAACCTTTTCAAATCTGCTTTTGGCCTCTGATTCTCACTATTAATCTGGCTAAAAGCAACCAGAGATACTCGTGACACAACCTGAACGTTGGGCTGCTCTGAAATTTCCTCTGCCAGATCAATTAGTCCATCACCTTTAAATTCAGTCTAACACAAAGTTTGAAGGCATGGACAAAAAATAGACAAATTCTCTACCTGAATACAATGACCATGGCTTCTAGTCCAGTTACCAATAGCCCTCATTCCCATCTGAAACCTTCTGAATGTAGTCTTTACTGCTTATATGCCTATCAACATTCTGGTCTTCTAAACTCACACTATAATTTCCTATCAAGCTCTGCTTGCAGCAGTCTAAGATTTCCCCCCTGAATTCTGAAGACTTTCCCCGAGTCCTCCCATAAACCAATTTCAAAGGCTTCAGAACCATACTGTCAGGTGTATCATTGCAATGACCCCACTTCTCCACATCAGTTTTCTGTGTTGACCAACTATGCATTGCTGTGACAAAATACTTGCCATACATGACTTTCATGAACAGTTTGTTTTGGATCTCAGTGTCAGTGCTTTCAGTCCACAGCGGTCTCTCGGAGGCAGGAGCAGCTTGGCAGAGAAACCCTGCTCAGCTCACAGCAGCCACAGCACTCAGAAGGCTGAGCAGAAGGATTGCCATGAATTCAAGGCCAGTCTGGGCTACATGGTAAGTTCAAGGCCAGCCTGAACTCCCCAGCAAGGACAGCTGCATAGTGAGACCCTATCTTAAAAAGACACACACACACACACACACACACACACACACAAAGACTAAAATATTGACTTTGAGATATAAAGATAGAAACTAAATCCCCACTACTAGCAGATTAGAGCTGCACACCAGTCAACGCTGAGGAAGACTCTACATCCTACTTCTCCGCCTCTACCGAGAGCCCAGGGCAGTGCTTGCCTAGCACTTGGGAGGCACTCCGTGTGTCCTTATGGCATGAGTAACTGACATACACAGTTTAAGCACAAGCAGCAGACATGGAAAATCAGAGTCTGGATTCCAGATTGCGTCTTCAGAACCAGGAGACCTGCAATGACAGTCAGGAGAGGGGACTGAGGTAGACTGCTAATGCATAGATAGTGACAAGTCAGGATCAGAAAAGCACAAAAGCTGAGATTTTAAAGTTTTTTCAGGGAGTTCTTGGGTGGTAGAAAAACTTTGTAAACTTGCTTGCTGGGCAAGCACTTATTCCACTGAGCTATCTCCCAGCCCCAGAAAAAAAATGTTTAAAGGCAAGCTTCTAGAAGGACCCCCACCCTAGCCAATTCCAATCAATCTCTTTGCTAAATGACCCTCCTTAAAAAGAATGAGGGGGAAGAAAAAGAAGAGGGGGATGGAGAGGGGAGAAAGGGAGGGAGAAGGGTAGGGACAGGAGGAACTAAAGAAGGAGGCTGGGCATGTAGCTCAGTGGTAGATTGCTTACCTGTGAATACAAGATCCTGGGTTTGATTCTAATCACCACAAAGCAGGGAGGGGTGAATAAATAAAATAAGAGAATGACAAAAAACATATGTCCTCCGGTTAGCATAAAATGTACTTCTTTCCTTATTCATTGGGTGTACAACTTTGCACCAAGCCACATCCCCAGTCCTTTTCCTCTATGTTTTTTTATTTGAGACAAGGTTTTGCTAAATCATTAAATTGCCCATGCTGGGCCTCAAACTTGCAATCCTCTTGCCTCAGCCTCCCCTGGGTGCACTTATGCAACAAGCAACCCTGGATTGGCTGAGCATCAGTAAAGAATTTTGATTTTGAGGTGTTTTTTGTTTATTTGTTTTGTTTTTGTTTTTGCTTTTTATTTTTATTTTTAATTTTTTTTTGAGACAGGGTCTCACTATGCCATTCTGGCTGGCTTGGTGCCCCAAGACTGATCTCAAACGTGCAGAGATCCTCCCGGCTCAATGTCCCAAGTGCTGGGATTACAGGCATGCACCACCACATCCAGTTTTTTTCTTGCTTTTTGATACAGGGTCTACTTATGTAGTTGAAGCTGGCCTTAACCTCTATAGCCCAAACCTGCCTCAGCTTCCTGAGTGCTGGAACTATAGGTATGTATGGCCGCACACAGCCCATTCAAGTTTTAAAAAAAGAATTACTGATTTTTGAGTAGTAGAGCTATAGCTTAGAGGAATAAGCGCCTGCCTGTCAAATGGAAGGTCCCAAGTTCAATCCCTGGTACCTCAAAAAATAAATAAACAAATAAATAATAAAAAAGAATTACTGATTTTGAGAGAAAAAACTCAAAATGAACATATAGTTACTCCAGAACAGTACAAAATTAAACTGTATTAGCAAGTGCTGGCAGGGGGCCCAAGATGTATATATAGCTCAGTGGCATAAGTGCTTGCCTGACAAGCACAAGGTTCCAAATTCAATCCCTGGTACCACCAAAAAAAAAAAAAAAAAAAAAGTGAGGGCCAGTGAGATAGCTCAGTGGACTAAGCACCGGCTTAGGCAAATGCAGGGACTTGGGCAGTCCTGCATGCCATACCAGCCCTGCCCCGGGGTACACGGAGACAGCCACTGAGTCCAGGCATGGTGGGACACACCTGTAATCCCAGTGCTGAGGATGCTGAAAACAGGAGGATCACTATGAATTCCAGCTGTGTATCAAGCCCCTGTACCAAATAAATAAATAAATGATTAAAATTTTGGTTAAAAAATAAACTGTATTAGTGTAGGTATGATACCTAGAATTCACTGCCCAATACAATAGTCACTAGCCGCATGAAGCTATTTAAGTTTAAAATAATTAAAATTAAATACAATTAAAGTTCAGTTATTGATTCTCATTAGCCACATCACAAGTACCCAGTAACCACATGTGGCCAGTGGCCACCATATCGGACAGCACATATAGATATTGAACATTTGTCATAAAATATTATAGAACATTCATCATAGAAAGTTCCACTGGACAGTTCTGGCCTCAAGGGGTAGTCACTTGGTCCTGCCGACTAATCTTTATATGAGGCATAAACAAACAAATTCAGAAGAGGATAGATACACAAAGCTAGCAGACATCATTTGAAAAATAAATCAAAAGACTAGCACTGTCTAGCCCAGAGAGGGGAAAAATTCAGTAGGGATGCAAAAGATGTTCTTTAAACAATGAAGAACTATCATATAGATAGAGGAATTAGTATTGTTACATATGTTGTAACAATATAGCCTGTTCATTTTTTAATTTAAAAATTTATGTAGCCAGGTGTGGTGGCACATATCTGTTCTCCCAGAACTCAGAAGCCAGAGGCAGAAGGATGGTGGTGAATTTGAGGCCAGCCTGAGGTAACATAATGAATTCAACTCTGGCCTGCTGCAATCAAAAAGGTTTCAGTGTGTGACCGGGGTGGTATTTCAAATTCTTTCCACTCATATCTCAACATTCCTGATTTTTTTAATAATGTACTCCTACCATTTAATGCTATATA
>NW_004524666.1:10330036-10332946 GCF_000260255.1 Octodon degus | reverse complement strand
TTGCCTTTTTTGGTTTTGATTTTGTTTTTTTGTCATACCGGGAATTGAAGTCAGGTCTCACACGTGCTGGGCAAGAGCTCTGTTGCTGAGCTGCATCCCTGGCTTTTACTATGCTTTGATGCAGTCTCATTAAATTGCCTGGGCTGGCCTCGGACTCCTCCCCGCTCAGCAGCAACTGGAATCAGGCGTGTGCCACCATGCCAGGCTATAAGAACATGGTGTTGTAAAGAGACCTTTACCTGTATAATTAGTTTACCTTCAGAGTAATTTCTCTGTTGGCAAACTTACATGTGTTATTTAATTTCTCTAATAGTGCCGGCTGTCTGTACCACCTGATTGCTTTGAGTGATCATTATAAAGCAGGCGGGCGATCTTAAGGTTAAATTTTGACTTTCGGCAGGGGAGGCCTGCTAAGCTTCTCTGCGCTGTGGTTTCTGGCTGCATTTCAGTCTGGGAGTTCTTCCTTCACCTGGCACAAATTAAGAGTGAGCTGGGCTTTGACAGCCAAGTTTCCTTTGGAAACTTTCTATGCACCATGTATATATGCACTAATGGTCACCTTTTATGATATAAAAGTGTCAAGGGAGTTAGTTTGGCATGTTTATGAAAAGTCTCTCAAAACTTGACAAACTAATTAATTTCCAGATTAAATATTAAAACGTCATTATATCTTCCTGAAGGTCAACAGGAGAAAGCTGCTCACGTAAGCACCAGCGTAAGGTTATAATTTAACTAGTGATTCCCATTTGAAATGACCACATTTCTACCGAGAAAAGGAAATGTGTGTTCAACACTTTTTCTGGTTTTCTGGATTTACAATTAAGCAGCAACTAATTATTATAACTCCAAGGGCCGGCCAAATAGCTCAATGGATTAAAGCACTTGCGAGCAGGCATAGGGGCCAGAGGTTCAATCCCCAGGCCTGCTGTGCCTCCCTCCTCCCAGGATACGCTGAGACAGCAATTGAGACTGGGCACGGTGGCACGCGCCTGTAATCCCAGCTGTTGGGAGGCTGTAAACAGGTGGATCACTACGAGTCTGATCTAGTAGTGAGACTCTGAACACCCTGTAGACCCTTCCCAAAAAAAAAAAAAAAAAAAAAAAAAAAAAAAAAATTTATTATGACTCCAGTTGCTTTCCTTAAAACCACAGCCTGGAACCCAACTCACACATATGGTATAAGAAACATGATCTGGGGCCCCAGGAGATAGCTCAGCTGCATAAGTACCTGCTTGGCAAGTGCAAGGTCCTGAGTTTGATCCTGGGTACCACAAAAAAAGAAAAGAAAAGAACGAAAGAACAAAAGAAAAAGAAACACAATCTGATAACATGGTTGTAATTCTTTACCCCACTACAGAAAGATTGAATCCCTCAGGGTCATCTGTTTACGAAAAAGGCAAGGTTTTGGAACATGATGTTCTAATTCTCTGGAGTAATCAAGGAAACTGGTGTGTTACTGAACGCGATCCCCTTTGCAATCTGCAGCCCTGACACTCTGCACCTTCCACACACCCTGGCTTCTTGCTTCAGTGCTTATCACTTCCCTCTCCTGTTTACTCAATAGGCATTTCGGAGCAGCCACTCCAAGCCAAGCACCACATCGGTGTGGGAAGAATAGCCCACACATCCCGGCCTGTGGCCTGTCTCACTTTCACAAACGCCTTGTCATGTGGCCGTGTAATATGAGCTATTCAAAGAGACAAGACTCACTTATCTTTGCATCATCTGGGGCTCAGGTCAGTGCCTTGTTCAGTACACATTCGTTAAAGGAATGCGTAATCATAGGAGAATGAATGAGTATATACACAAAGCTTCATATTCCTAGTTTATGCTACTCTGAGTTTTGATATTGTCAAATATTTGCTTGTCTCTTTAACTGTGTTCTTTGTTTGTTTTGAGACAAGGTCTTGTTTTGTAGTTCAGGTTGGTGTTGAACTGACTGTACCACAGCCTCCCAAGTGCTGGGATTACAGACTTCTTTAACTTAAAAAAAAAAAAAACCAAAAAACAACTGGGAACAGTACTGCAGTTCCTTCTCCCCTGCAGAGTAACGCCCACTAGTAATGCCCTAAGGCAACGCTCCACCTTCCCAGAAGTCCCCAGACTGCTGCCTCGGTTGCTCAGGGAGGTGGGTTTGGTGCTGGCACAAGATCTCTGAGTGGCAGGAGACAGAGACCCAGCCTTGTGCCGACCTCTTTTGGAAACCAACCAACTCTATGAAGAGTTCAGCAATCGGACCATGCCATAAATGTTACCATTCCTATTACTACTCTTGCAGAATATTTTTACATGTGATGAAAAGTTGCACGGAATTTCCTTGAGCGATTAGAGAGCGAGAGTGCGATAAGCCCAGATACCTAGACATCAACTGTGGAGCCACAAGCTCCGCTGATGTGTTTTGATGCTCGGGGAAAGAGCAACAGGCAGACTCAGGAAATGCATGGCAGAGACTGCGAGGGACTCTGCCAGTCCCCCCACAGAAACACCTGGTTGTTGTGGTGGTGTGGTGGCTGTTGTTGAGGTTGACTTTGGGATAATGCACAAACTAAGCATGTGCATCATCCCTAGATTACGACCACCAACCCATCAGCCGGAGAAATGCTTTTTTGCTTTCTTTCTTTTTATTTATTTATTTATTTATTTATTTATTTATTTTTTCAGTCTTTTTGAGATTGAGTCTTGCTGGCAGTTCAGGCTGGCCTTGAGCTCACTTTGTAGCCCAGACTGGTCTTCAACTTGCAACAATCCTCCTGCCTCAGCCTCCTGAGTGCTGGGATTACAAACATGCACCACCATACGCATCAAGAAACACTGTTTTAGGGCTGGAGAGATGGCTCAGTGGTCTAAAGCACCTACTTAGAACAAGCTTAGCAAAAGCATCAGGGACCGCGGTTCAATCCCCCAGCACCA
>NW_004524666.1:10313508-10327757 GCF_000260255.1 Octodon degus | reverse complement strand
TCTCTCTCTCTCTCTCTCTCTCTCTCTCTCTCTCTCTTCTTTCTGCCTCTCTCCTGGGACTGGGGATTGAACTCAGGCCCTTTTTATTGTACTGAACTACATTCCCAGATCTTTTTTGTATTTGAGACAAGTTTTCACTAAGTTGCCCAGACTGAGCTAGAATTTACTCTTTGTTATGGTTTGTGCCTTGTCCCCACCAAAGCCCCAGGCAGTCACGGATCAGCGGATCAGCTTCGGAGTATGTGATTGATTATTGTGGGTGTGGATGCCGCACCTGCCCTGGGGCAGGTAATTTGCATTACAATGTGAGGAGGGGAGAGAGTAGCCAGCTAGCTGCCTGAGCTGCTGCCCCTCCCTTTGCTCTCTGCTCTCTGCCACCACCTTGAAAGGTTGCCCTCTGCCATGTGTCCCTCTGCCTTGGAGCCAGCTGAGTATGGACTGAAACTTCCTGTATCTGTGAGCTAAATAAACCCTTCCTTCTCTAATTTTGAGTGTCAGGTATTTGCCCCGGCAATGAAAGAAAAGTAACTAAGACACTCTTCTTCCGCTCAGCCTCCCAAGTAGGATTCCAGGTGTGTGCCACCCTACCCAGCTTTGGTGGCTACCCTTTACCCAGAGAATAGCAAGGAAGGCTTGGAGGTGGAGGCGGAATTCTCCCACCACTGTGCCTCCAAGTATAGAGGAGGACAGGGGCTGCCAAAGGATAGACCCTCAAAACCATACACAAAGTGAAAGATTCATTGGTCATTTGCACCCATACAAGTTTCCAGTCACAGGGAGGCAAGGAAACGCCTGGTGCCACGGCAAGATCTGCTCTCAGCTCCTCGTCCTCTTTCCCTGTCCAAATCACCACCAGCTGCTACCTAAAGCAAAAGTGGCAGCTTCAGCAACCACAGAAAGACCTTAGGAGACCAGAGTCTCTTCCCTTGCCCTTTTAAAGTGCTGCCTCTCTTGCGGCTGCACTGAGGAAAACAGACACCTCAGCTGGGCCTGAGAGAACATAATGTGGCCTGGAACTACTGGCTTTATATAGTCTGTATGCGTGCCACAGATATTTATAGAGTGTTTGTGATGGGCAAGGTCAGAAGCCCTGCACTTCCCCTGCTCTGGATTCAGCACAGAAGACGGCCGATGGCAAGTTGGCCAGGCTCCTTGAGAGGACAAAAGGAGCATGGGACTGAGAGGGGGTGAGGAGAGGAGGGACTGCCCCCCAGGCGGGTCTAGGATGCCTCACGGAGCCAGGGCTGCAGAGTGAAGGAGAAGAAAGGGTAAAAAAACCCACAGACCACAGACAGGGAGAAGGCGCCAAGCGAAGGAAACAGAGCAAGAGGAGGTCTTGCTTTAAGACAGGAGAGTTGAGGACGCATGTAGGCTGAAGGAGCGTGCTCTGGAGGGGCAGGGCTGGTGCAGGAGAGATAGCTCAGCTTGGGAGGGGAGGAGAGGGGCAGAAATGTGAGTGAAAGGGGACCCTAGGGAGCTGTCAGACTTGGAGCCCTACACAGTTTTCTCAAGGAAACAAGGAGTCTGTCCTGAAACTAAGGAGGCTTGGGAGAGCCTGGCAAGAGGGCAATCCTTTGCAAGCTTCACACAGACAACGTCTGGTTATCAGGAGTCTGGCTATAGTTGGAAACAGAAGCTCTGTTGCAGTCCTGGTCCTCATGGATGTGTGGCTTTCTCCTGTAAACTGCAGAAGGTTTGTGTGAGTGTGGAGGCAAAGAAGTTCCTTCTGAGCAACAGGAAATGGGGGAAGGGGAGGTAAGGCCTTGGTCATCAATTACGCCTCCAATCAAAGTTAGGTAGGAGCAGTCTGAGGACTACTACAGTTGGTAAAGGAAAGGAGGCAGTGTGCCAGGAGGGGAAATGTATGAAAAGACGAGAAAAAGTTCATGTCCACCTCAAAATGTGACTTCATTTGGAAACAGAGCCTTTTTTTTTTTTTTTTTTTTTTTAAAAAAAACAACATTTATTTATTTTGTGTGTGTGTGTGGCCAGCTCAGCCCACCAGGGGGCGGGGCTGGCTGGCATGTGGTGCTGGGGGATTGAACCGCAGTCCCTGTGCTTTGCCAAGCTTGTTCCAAGTAGGTGCTTTAGACCACTGAGCCATCTCACCAGCGCAGAAACAGAGCCTTTCCAGATGTAATCAGTTAAACTGAGGACACACTGGATTAAGGTAGGTACTAAATCCAGTGATGGGTCACCTGATTTTTTTTTTCTTGTTTTAAAATGTGAGACAGGGCTTCACTAACTCTCTAAGTTGTACAGGTTGGATTCACACTTTTGATCTCCTGCCACCCAAGAGTGCTGGAATTACAGGCATTTGCTACCATACTCAACAGATGTCCTTAAAAGAGCACAGAGACAGAGGCACAGAGAAGGGAGAGTGCCATTTCAGACTGAGGCAGCTAGCAAAGTAGCACATGATGAGCCCATAAATATGCATCATTTTTATATATTTTATTAAAAGTGAATAAAAATAAATATTTTATTGCAAAAATACAGAAACAAAGGACAGGCAGAGACTGGAGTATTAAATCTATGACCAAAGGAATACAGAGGACTGGCAGCAGTCTCCTGAAGCTAAAGGGAAACACAGAACAAGATTTTTCCACAGGGGCATGGTGGTTCACACACACAATCCCAGGCACTCAGGAAATGAGGCTACAGGATGGGTTCAAGGCTGACCCAGACTTGATGATCCCATCTCAAAAAAAAAAAAAACAACTTCCTCAGGACCTCCAGAGCCAACCATGTCAACACCTTGCTTGAGACTTCTAGCCTACAGATAAATCTGTTGTTTGAGGCTTCTTGGTTTGTGGTTCTTCGTTACATCAGCCCTAGCAAAGACACGCAGACAGGAAGCAGCTGGAGACCTGGGGTTGAGGCCCACGGCCCTCCCTCTGCTTGATGCTATGTGGCACAGTGAGCCTGAGGATCTAGGTAGAGGCCACAGAGGCCCTGTGAGGGGACTCTGCGGGAGCTGACTTGGGGGTGAGGTGGGGTACACAGAAGGAAGGAGATCAAGGCTTCTGCTGCCCCATGAGGGGCCGCCTGCCTCCATCTCGGGTTCCAGGAAGGACACTGTCATTCATTCCAGAAGAGGACCCAGGCTGAGAGCTCCACAGTCTCCTGTCTCCTGGAGAAGGGGAGAGGAGGGAGACAGGCTGCAGAGTGAGAAAGGAGCTGGTGGGGAGGAAGTGGAGGTGGTAAGAGACTTCAGAAGTTTAGGAGTGAAAGAGAGGTTAATTGGTGCTGGGCTTAAAGAAAGCATATTCTTTGTTCAGTGTGGTTTGACTGCTAACGGACTACCAAAAATATTACTCTCACTTTGTTCTCTCCCATTCCAGTTGTCTTAAATCCAACCACATTATGAACCTGGCAATCCCCCCTTTCCACCTGTGTCTGCAACAGATAATGAATCAATTGAAAGGCATCTCAAAGGAAGTAATACAGCCTGTGGCCATGAGCGTAGGTGTGAGTATAGCGTGTGTGTGTGTCTGTGTGTGTGTGTGTGTGTGTCTGCGTGCACCGTAGGGATGGGGAGTGCTTAGAAACTGCATGTAGGGCTAATGATGTGGCTCAGTGACAGAGCATGTGCTTAGCATGCACAAAGCTGAGCTCAATTCCCTGCACCACACACACACACACACACACACACACACACACGATAAAGGAAAAAGGAACTGAGCATCTCAGCCCGGGCATACCCTGCAGTATGTTTGCCTTATTGATTTCCCCCTAGTGGCTCCCACCTGTTCCGCCCAGTCAGGATCATTCTTTGGCCTTCATAGCAGTCACCTTCAGGAAGTCCTGGGTGGGCAGGATCGTCTCAGTCAGCAGGGGTTATGGCTGCAGGGAAGCTGGTTAACGCTGTGGTGGTATGGGGGACTGGGCAGGTCTCCTTTGGATCACAGCCATGGCTGCTTCTCCCTCCTGGCCGTGCTAGAGAAAGACCCATCTCCTAGTGCTGTGTTGTTGACTCTGACAGCAATTTTTTTTTCCAGTACAACCCCTTCCCTACACTTTTGGCACAGAAATTGCAGACTGGTTAAAGCTAATACCTTGTTCTAAAGCAGCCTTCAAGATCAAAGCTAGAGGATCAGGTAATTGTCCGCAAAAGCCTGAAAGGCATTTTCCTTCCCACACAGTTCTGACATTCCCTATCCCCTGTTTGTTAGCTGTAGTCCAATCCTCTTGCAGACTAATGCCAAAGGAGATTTTGAGCTTGTTTATTAAACTTTTACAAAGTTCAGGATGAAAATTAAGAACAGAAGCAAATCAAAGGCTTGGGTATTTTATCATACATACCATCATTTGCATAATCCAGTTGGGCTGACAGACAAGGAAGAGACTGAATCAGAAGAACTAGGGACACTAGAAGGGGAGGTGTCTTTGCTAAAGATACCTCTAGTCTGTACCTTGTTAACAGAATTTGAAGGCTAGAAGAGCACTGGAAGACTATAGAAGAGATGCACATCATCCATTCAGTGTATCGAGCATTATTTGAGCATTACTATTATGCAAGGAAGTCTCTAGGAATATAAAGTATAGGACACATCTGCTCTTGAGCAGTGGCAAAAATTACGAGTTAAGTCCTATACAAAGCTTTGTGGAGTACAGAGGAGGGAGTTGCCAAAAAATACCTGGAAGTCAGATGGGCTTCAGGGAATTATGATGATTCAGGTAACCCTGGAAAGATGAAAAGGACCTGGACACTCAGCTTGAAAAACAATCTGAAGGCTGGGGAGATAACTCAGTGGCGTAAGCACCTGCCTGGCAAGCACAAGGTCCTAAGTTCAATCCCCAGTACTGAAAGAAAAAAAAAAAATCTAACTAAAAGCGTGGAGCTGATAGGAACACATTTTATTCAGAAAATATTAAGGAGCTGGAGGTTAGAATGATTCTGGCAGTGGTTAGGGAAGGAGCTAGAGAGACAGCCGGGGACTGGATTAGGACGAATCTTCTACAACATAAGAAATTTGGATTTTATTATATGAATGACATTCTACTGGGAATAGTTAAGAGGGAAACTGCTTAACTACTTGTAGCTGCTTAATCAGTGGCAGGACAGTAGAGAAGGGACAGAAGAGCAACTCCAAATGTGGCACAAGAACTACATGCTAATCATCTCAGGTGCAGAAAAATGATTAAGATCAAGAGCTTTTCTAGAGGAGATCTCTGGCCCTTAGCAAAACACGCCTCCAGAGGCAAAAGCCATGATTTGCTCCAAATGCATTGCCAAGCAGAAAATTAAACCAGAGAACCTGAATTGCTGCTTTTAACCTTTTGAAAGAGAAAATGAAAGTGCTCCAACTACTCTGTTTAAGGCTCACTTTCTACACAGGTGCTCTGCCGCTGAGCTACACTCCCAGCTCTTACCGCTTACTTTCTAAAAATTGACTGTGAATCAAAAAGTTCTAAAATCTTAGCCTACAAAGGAGGCCTATCTACAAGACAGGCAATAGTTCAGAAGAAATTTCAGCCCAAGGTCAAGAGTCTTCAAAATATTTTGGATTCTCTGCTAGTCATCTAGGTAACTTCTTTCTATAGTAGGGCTGGCTAGACCCTATTTAAACCCATTCTGAAATTATGTGTCCCTTTCTATCTGTAATATACTGAAGAAACTCACAGATTACGGTGTGCACCTGTTGCCTCTCCTAGTTAGCATATTTATTACATTACATTTTTCCAGTCTAGTTCAAAGTTCTCAGTAAGTCCATGAGAAACCACAATGTACCTATCAGGGTCATCTGAAAACTGTTCTAGATCTTGCCTGGTCTATTTTAGGTCACTGAGAGAAAAGGACATGTAAACGTAAGTAGTTCTAAACTCCCTATTTATTTCCTGTAAGAAATATTGCCCTTGAGAAGTTTGAACAAAATCAGCTGAGGATGGCTAAAACCTCATGGACATCTCAGTTATATGTGCCTAGAAGGTCAACCCTCAAGACTCAAAGGGCAAATAGGGGAAGCTTCAGACTCAGTAGTAGTGGGTAATGCTTTGATTAAAGTTGTCTCGGAGTCCTCCTCCCATGAAGAATACCCTCAGGCTCAGTGGTAGTGATGCATTAAGGGCTACAGTTGTCTGGTTTTCCTGTGGCTTACATTTGCATTTTATTTTTGTTTTTGTTTTTTTACATTTACATTTTGAACACAGATAAGTGTTATTATTTAATACAAAGAAAGTCTGAATGATATAGGGCAAATGAAAGTCTCAAGCTGAAAGGTACCTGGGATGAGTTCATGTTCTCTAAAACCAAAAAATGAATTTTAGGAACATCAGAAGTTAAGAGCAGAATATTTATTGGGGGATAGAAAGCCTATGTCTGAGAAAGTAACAGAAGGGGGCCCCGAGAGGGTTGTCCCTGGGAAGCTGTCTCTTCCAGAGACTTTTATAGAGTAAAACCATGTGGTGAGGCAGGTCCAAAGCGGGGAACATGGGAACTCGCTTAAGTGGGCATGAGGTGAGACAAAACTGTGGTCAGCCAATGAGATTACAAGCACCATTGTTCAGGTAAAATTGATTAAATCCAGAACCTAATGGGGAAGCGAGTCACAAAGCAAGCAGACATGAATACAGAACAGGAGCTTATCCAGTAGCCAGCCGGTAGCAGTTGGCTTAGTGATTCTTCCTGGCTTCCTCAAGGTGATGATCAATCCCGGATGCTTGTCTTTAGGGAGGCAAGCATTTGTTCGATCTTTGGTCTTTAAGTCTGGCCTACAGCAGGAGCATCCATCTCTCTAACAGTTGCAATATATCTTGTCTTCCATACTGTCTCCTTGAGGGCCTGGCCCTGTCCGACTGCCTATAATATTTTTATCTAATTTAGCTGCCTACAACATGAACACAAGGCAATCTTGGCCAGTTTTCTTCTCTAAAAGTACAATTCTAATTGTAAAATAGCATCATAGTCAATGCTTCCCTCTACGTTCATTCCATCTGTGATCTAGGGGTAGGTAAGCCATGAATGGTTGCAAAAAAATAGTAAACTGTTGTTTTTCAATATGAGAGGGTCAAGCCTCTACCAGTGCTTAAGAATACATTCAAAGGAGTAAAAGTTTTTGACATTGAGCAGCCTAGAAAAATGTAACAAGAAAAAAATGGTGTCGTTTTAATTTCTTTTTTATTTCTGTGCCCTCAAGGTATCCTGAGTCAGTTACACTCCAGGTATGTGACTGTTGTCTGACAAGAGACCAGAAAATAAAATTGGCTCAGTCTATCCCTTGTGCTGGCACATGATCCTACCTTCCCAGGGAACTTGTTTGAAAACAACTCCTATAGTTGTTTTTGAAAGCACAAGTTCCAATTGATTCTAGCTGAAAGAATCAGGTTTAAAGATGGAAGCATTACTAGTGTTGTAGGCAGCTGAATTAGATTAAAATATTGCAGGCAGGCAGGCAGGCAGACAGGGCCAGACCCTCAAGGAGACAGTATGGAAGATGAGGTGACTTTGCAACTTTGGGAGAGACAGACCCCTGCTATAGGCCAGACCTCAAGACAAAAGAGTAAACAAATGCAACCACAAGATATAGGCATCCAGAACTGATATTCTCAATGAGTCTCTTACTTTAAAGATGTCTGGAAGTCACTTACCAAGCCCCATACCAGAAAACCCCTGTTCTATATTCATGCTGCTTGCCATGCCCACTTGCTACATGACTTGCTTACCATTTGGTCCTGGATTTAATCAATTTTACCTGTGCCATTGTGCTTGTAATCTCATTGGTTGACCATAGCTTTGTTGCACCTCATGCCCACCTGTGTTCCCATGTTCTCCACCTTAGACCTGCCTTACCGCATGGTTTTACTATATAAAAATCCATGGGGCCAGCAAGATTGCTCAGCAAACAAGGTGTCTGCTTAGGCAAGTGCAAGGATTGGGGTTCAATTAAGCTGTGTAGTGAGACCCTGTACCAAATACATTAAACAAAAAATCCCTGGAAGACACAGCTTCAGGGGTAAACCACTCATGTCCCTCTTCTGTCCCTCCCTCAGACAGGAGCTTTCTTTCCCCCAGTAAATATATTCTGCTCTTAACTTCTGTTGTTCCTAAAATTCATTCTTCAGCTTTAGAGAACATGAACTCTACTCAATTATCTTTCAGGTTGGGAGTTTCATTCCCCTAAATCCCTAGCAAAACCAATAGCCAAGAGATCAAAAGCACTGTTTTCCAATTTTTGAAAGAATGAAGAAATTAGATCAAGGGCAAAGTAGAACATTTTGCCAGGCAGGTGCTTTTGCCACTGAGTTATCCCCCCCACCTGCCCAGTCCTCAAAGTAGACCATTTTTAGCTTGCAAAAGAGATCATCTTTCAGAGACAGTCAGAATCAAGTAAATGGCTTGGAGTCCAGGCATTTTGAAATCTTTCTAATCACCTAGGCAACCTTCCTTAGCAGCAGGGCAAGGCTATGTGTTGTTCAAGTTCACTTTAAATTTTCTCTGGAGCACACAGTTTAAATTTATATTCATCACCTAGCAACTACAATTCCCCTGTTAGTAATTTTTCTTTCAGTACTAGGGATCAAACTTAGGACCTTGCGCTTGTCAAGCAGGTGCTTATGCTGCTGAGCTATCTCCATGGCCTCTGTTATCTTTTTTTGTTTTTTGTTTTGTTGAACATGAAAGAAAAGAATGGCTGACTAAAATCTTCTTCTTGTTACATATGCAAGGAACAAATGTAAATCATTCTGATAGCTACTTTCCTCCATGAAATTGTAAGCTATGTAAGCCTGATTTCTGGAGGCAGGATAAATCTAATGACAAGGTGGTTCTAAAGCTAACTGCCAGCAAGTTGGGGAAAAACTAGGGTCTAAACATATAGCTCAACTCTCAATGCAGGCTTTAAGAAAGGGCTCTAACAGCATCATCTCAGTTCACTCTGGGACAGAGCATACCAAAACATCACGGAGAGTTACCTCTTACCTCACTGAGGACTGTAGGTGGAGACAATAGATAAGTGAAGATTTTTTTGCTGGTTACCCAGTTGGGCTGTTGCCATTCAGCTTCCACTGAAGGACCTTTGGCTATATCTGCCAGAGAGTTGCCCTTGGCATGACCCCACAGTTGTCCTCTCAGTTTTCATTAGTCCTCACAGCCACAGATCAGTCTCCAAAAAGGAATCCAGCTGTCTGGTTGACATTCCATTGGCTATTGGCTTCAAGGGAGATTCACCAGAAGTTGTTGGAGAACCTGTCCTCTGTTTTTAAGAATGTGATGGCTGCTCTAAGAGCCTTTAACTGGCTGAAAGAACAACCACTGTTTGTTACAGTTCTATAAGGAATAGATCAAGCCTGTGCTAAATATAGAATAAATTCCATAAAAAGACCATTTTACAGCATTTCACCTCAAAGTCCACTAAGGGGTGCTCTAACGCAACTTTTGCTTAGCATCATCACCTGGGATAACAAACCATAACAGGTCAAATGAAGAATGCTAGTAAATTAAGCATCCAAACCCAAATTCAACATATACAAAACAAGAATAAAATGTTGCATTAAAGAAGCATCAAGGGTTGGTCAAATAGCTCAGCAGATTAAAGTGCCAGCAAGCAGGTGCAGGGGCCAGGGGTTTGATCCCCAGGCCTGCTGTGCTGGCCCCGCCCCCAGGGCATGCTGAGATTGCAATTGAGACTAACTGAGGTGGTGCACACATGTCATCACAGCTCTTGGGAGGCTGTAAACAGGCGGGTCACTACCAATCTGATCTAGTAGTAAGACCCTGAACACCCTGTAGCACTTCCCTAAAATACAAAAAAAAAAAAAAAAAAAAAAAAAAAAAAAAAAAAAGCATCAAAACATTTCCATATTCTCAACTTTAATTTATCATCCTTTTTACAAAACAATAAGGGATTGACAGATACAGAATACAACTTAAAGCATAAATTTTTGATTGCCTGAGCAAGTCATAATCCAGAATCTGTAAAACAAAAGCAAATGCTTACCTCTACCCAATTATGTCAGCGCAAGACCTCCAAATGACATAGGGCCCATGACATAGAGATGACATATGGACCTCCAAATAATATGAGATAAATAGTATAACTTCCAACCTGTTAGATGTCTGACCCTCTGAGTTCATTTTCTCTAAAGTCAAGAAATGAATTTTAGGACCAAGAGAAGTTAAGAGTAAGAAGAATTTATTGAAAGATAGTTTTTGTCTGAAAGGGACAGAAATGGCTGGTAAAGTGAGTTGCCCACTGGCCCACTTGTAAAAGGCATTTTATTGAGCAAAGCCATGAGGTGAGGTGGGTTCAAGGTAGGATGAAACTATAGTCAACTAATAATATTACAAGTATAGTCTCTTAGGTAGCATTGATCCAATGGGAAATCACAGGTAGGTGTAAGGTGGGGTAAATGGGGAAGCCAGTCACATAAGAAGTACACGTGGGATGAACAAGGACTTTCCTGGAAGGAAGTGGGTCGATTAAGGAGGTTTTGGTCCCCTGCCAAGGTGATTTATGCCCATTTAGATTATCAGGGCCAGGGAGATAGCTCAGTGGCATAAGTGCCTGCCTGGCAAGTATAAGGTCCTGAGTTCAATCCCCAGTACTGCAAACAAATAAAAAGAAAAAAGAAAAAGAAAAAAGAATATCAATCATAGCTTTTCATTCATAGGGTATGTATATGGGTGTAGATATTCCTCTTTCTCTGAAATCTGGCCTTCAGGTAGGGTACCTCCAGCCACAATTGTCTTCTGTGCTGAGGGTCCAGTCCTGTCTAACTGCTTGTAATATTTATAACTAACTCAGCTGTCTCAAATACTGCCAACCCTCAGTCCTTCATTTTTCATCTTGTGATAGTGTGCCACAAAATGTTCAAGACAGGCTTCAACTTGCAATCCTCCTGCCTTGGTCTCTACAGTAGCTGGGATTATAGACGTTTGCCACCAAGCCTGGCCACTCCTGATTTCTAACTGGCTCCTTACTAGCCCCACAGATCTCAGCTCGTGTATCAGTTCTTCAGATCTGAGGAACCATCCCATGTAGCAGAAGTGGCTTCCTAGTATTCTTCATGCCTGGCTGCAGTGCGTTTCTTTCATAGATTTTACCATGATTTATAATAATTTCTTTGGGGCTGGTAAGATGGCTCAGTGGTCTAAAGCACCTACTTAGAACAAGCTTAGCAAAGCACAGGGACCACAGTTCGATCCCCCAGCACCACATGCCAGCCAGCCCCGCCCCCTGGTGGGCTGAGCTGGCCACACACACACACACACACACACACACACACAAATAAATAAATAAAATTTTTAAAAAAATTGAATCTTATAATAATTTCTTTGTTTACTTTTGTAAGCATGTCTTTCACAACAAGAGCCCTTAAATTCTGTAAGGGCAAAAGTATCTATCCTGTCATGGTTGAGTCAATGGCCAAGTCTGGAATGATTTGAAAATACTGGCTGGAGGAGTGGCCTTAGAATATTGTTTTTATATGTGTGTTTTTGTTGTCATTGTTGTTTTGTGTTGTTATTGGTTTTGTTTTTTTTTTTTATGTATCTGGTACAGGGTCTTGCTACACAGATTGGACTCATAGTGATCCTCCCAGCACTGGGATTATAGGCGTGCACCACCACACCTGGTCTCGGTGGCCAGCTGGTCCCTGCAATTGCCTGAGCAAACACTTAGTCTGCTGAGCAATATCACTGGCCCTGGCCCTAATATTGTGTATGCTAAACTTGTTGGAGGATTCTGGTCAGGACTCAGAAAACAAGAATGCTGATTTTACAAGGCAGACAGTAAAGACAGGTGCAGGAAGTTTCATTTGGAACAAAGACTCCATTGGCTGCTGGAGTCCAAGCCATTGTGTTAGTTACACTCTGGGTAGAAAATTTGTTTGCATTTTGCTCATGTCCTAAGACTAGAAGAGACAGAGATTAAAGGCAGCAGACTAATTAATCTAGCAAAGGAAATTTCTGGCTGCACAATGCTAAGGTTGTGGCATAGATGCTGTTGGAAATTTTCAGTCAGGTTTACATTGAGGATCAGAAACAAAACACCCATTTAAAAGTTTTCACTTTGTGGGCTGGCGAGATGGCTCAGTGGTCTAAAGCACCTACTTAGAACAAGCTTAGCAAAGCACAGGGACCGCGGTTCGGTCCCCCAGCACCACATGCCAGCCAGCCCCGCCCCCTGGTGGGCTGAGCTGGCCACACACACACACACACACACAAATTAAAAAAATTTTTCACTTTGGGGGAAAACAAAGGGCCTGAAAAGTAGGAGCAAAAGAAACCATGACTTATGAAAAGATTAACACTAAAAATAAGCCAATTACTTTATTTATTTATTTATTTATTTATTTATTTGGCAGTACCAAGGATTGAGCTCAGGACCTTGCACTTGCCAGGCAGGTGCTTACACCACTGAGCTATATCCCCGGTCCCCAAGCCAATTACTTTAAAACAGGATGAAAAGAAGAATCTCCTGAGGTCATCCTAGAAATAGCAAGATTCTTCCTTTTGCTCTGCAAAAGTGAAAGGCTGCCTTGGGAGGTGAGACCCAGTGTACTTTCCTTCAAAAGGGCCAGCCAGGTGATTGGTTTGCCAGGATTAGGGTCACAGTGCTCAGCTGCCCACTCAGAGCACTTAGCCATGATACAGCATGGCCTGGCTGCTGCTCAGGCTGATGGCAGACATTGAGATCATCAGTGTAAGAGTCCCCTCCGGGTTCTCATCTTGGTCCAAGAAGTCAATATTTGTAATCCCAAAGATACATTATTGGAATCACACCTAGTTAATTCCAATCTACCACTCCAACTGCAAACCACAGCGACAGTAAAGACACTAAAACATATTTATAATTATTGGGGAGCCAAGGGTACCTAAGTCCAGCCACAAAGATGGCTTTCTGGAACAAAGAGGGCCACACAGGTGTTTTATTGAGTGAAGGAGGAGTGGCTTGAGGAGGAATGACTGAGAATTGTGGGAAGTAGGTGAGTACTGTGAGTTGAGCTACATGGGTGGCCTACATTTATCTCTGCCATATGCAGAGAGGATATGCAGAGAAAGTAATCTGCATTATACTTGAGATAGTATCTAATGTTTCGGGTGTCTGGTGCTTTGGCTCTGATGTAATCTTTCAAGCCCCTGGAAGTCATAGCCTCTATCTCAAGGCTCAGTCCCAGCTGGCAGCATGGAGCATTGGCTCCTCATCCTGTCTTGGCTAGGCTCAAATTAAAGAGTAGCAGGTGTAGGTTATCAGGCAAACACGCATGCCACCTTCAAAAACTATCAGCAGCACCTTGGCTAGACCAATACACATTGCGTAAGGCCAATTCAAAGGATAAAGAGAAGTCCTAGCCAGTTCTGTACATATCAATACAAGGAAATAGGGTCAGGATCAGCCAAAATGGAGACAATCGCTTTTCTTTCATGGAGAGCTGCTCAGGTGGTCCTCCACAATCAATGTAGGGCTGGCTTTACAGGCATGCAGAATGCAGGAAAGGTAAAGTCAGGGAGGCTACTCCACAGATTTTAGAAGCTCTGGGAGGCCAGTCAGTGTGCGCCTGGGAGAACAGTGTGTAAAGCTGTGAGAAGCTGAAAGTTCAGTGGAGGCTCTAAAAACTTGGAAAAGCCAGGAATGTAGAACATCTGAAGAAGGCTGAAGGCAGTGAGAAGCCACAGGGGTTGCAGCCAGCAATGCCGTAGTGTTGGGCGGCCAAGCCCTTTGGAACTTATATCTCATGCCAGATGCTGGACACAGAACTGTGGGATTTAATGCTTGCCAGGCTGGGTCCTAGCTTAGCTTTCATCCCATTGCTTCCTCTCCCTCTATCTCTGCCTTTTGGACTGGGAATGTTTAGCCTGTGCCATGGTGTGTCAGCAGTGCTTTCTCTTTATTTTTAAAAAAAAATGTTTTAATTAATATATGTTTTTAGTGCATAATGTTTATATTCCTGGTGGGGAGTTGCTAAATCATATCTCAATTCTTTTTTTTTTTTTAATGTATTTGGTTGCTGCAGAGTCTCACTATGTAGCTTGTACTCATGGTGATCCTCCTGCTTTCCACTTCCTCAGCGCTGGGGTTACAGGAGTGCACCACTACACCTGGACTATGGCCCACTCATCCCGCCCTGGGAGTAGGGCTGGCATGGCATGTGGTGCAGGGGATCAAACCAAGGTCCCTCTGCTTGCCTAAGCAGGCACTTTAGTCCACGGAGCTATTTCACAGGCCCTCACATATCAATTCTTTTTTCCCATCTCCTTTGCCCTCCAGCTCCATCTACATAGTGAGACCCTATAGACCCTGTATTAA
>NW_004524666.1:10299902-10313033 GCF_000260255.1 Octodon degus | reverse complement strand
GGTGCTGGGGGATCGAACCGCGGTCCCTGTGCTTTGACAAGCTTGTTTCAAGTAGGTGCTTTAGACCACTGAGCCATCTCTCCAGCCCCCCTGGCATATTCATTCTATTAGACCTGTTAGAGATTTTGACTTTATGAGTTTTTTCTAGCATATCACTGAGATTTTTTTTTTTATGTATTTGATACAGGGTCTCACTATGCAGCTCGGACTCATAGTGATTCTCCTGACTCAGCCTCCCCAGCGCTAGGATTACAGGCATGTGTGTGGTCTCTGTTGCTTGCTAAGCTTGCTCAGAGTCAGGGCCAGACTGTCCTGTGGTTCTGGGAATCGACAGGCAGGCGCTTAGTCCCCTGAGATAGCTCACCCACCCTACAGAGAATTCTTTGGGCTTTTTTTTTGTGTGTGTGTGCAGGGTCTCACCAAACAGCCCAGACTCGTAGTGATCGTCCTGATTTCTACCTCCCGAGTGCTGGGATTACAGGAGTGGTCATGAATTTCCTTACAAGCTCTTTGTCATAGAAATACCTTATCTCTTCATCTATTTTGTTTTTTTTGTTTTTTTTTAATTTTTTTATTTATTTGAGAGAGAGAGAGAGAGAGAGAGAGAGAGAGAGTGTGGTGTGTGTGTGTGTGGCCAGTTCAGCCCACCAGGGGGCGGGGCTGGCTGGCATGTGGTGCTGGTGGATTGAACCGCGGTCCCTGATGCTTTGCTAAGCTTGTTCTAAGTAGGTGCTTTAGACCACTGAGCCATCTCACCAGCCCCTCTTCATCTATTTTGAAAGATAATTTGTGGGATGCATGTGTTCGGTTGGAAGTTTTTTCTTTTATGGGTTGAAGCACTTCGCCCCAATCTCTCCTTGACTTTTAAGGTTTGTGTTGAGAAGACTGCTGTAATTCTTATGAGTTTTCGTTTATAAGTGATTCATTGCTTTTCTCCAGCAAATTTAAGATTTCTTTCCTTCTGTTGGAATGCTAGGATTTTTGCTAAGTCATGGCATGGAGAGATTCTCTTTTGATCTTGGCTAAGTTATTTCTTTAGATTTAAAAAGTTTTCTGCTTTATTTCTGTAAACAGATTTTCATGCCATTTGTGTGATCTTCTGATTTTTTTCCCTAACTCCAATTTCATATTTTCCAATTCTAATTCTAATCTTAGATTCCTATTCTTTGTCTCATCTAGTAATTGTTGATTATCATGGAAATTTTTGTTGCTCATATGCTACTATAATCTCTAGTTACTGTCTGCTTCTCAGGGATGCGCTATTCAATGATGCACTGAGACAAAACCATGAATAGCAACAACTATGGATAGCAACATCCATATTAATAGCCAACACCCTAGCCATACAATAATAATGAGAAAGACAAACAGAAAATTGGCATGTCCTAAGAGCCATATATAAACTTAATCATGTGAAATATTTTATAATAATGATATAAACAGTAATACAGATCAAATATTGATACACAGTAAATATCTCCTAAATGCAACAACTATAACTTCTACTAATAGTAGAAACAGTAATAGCATAAAGTTAACTATTTAAAGAGTAATAAAATTTAATGATTGTTCTAGTGAAGATAGAAGGGGTGGGGAATAGGAGAATAAAAAAAAAGTAAAATTTGAAAAATTAAGTAATGGAATATGAAAAGGAAGAGAAAAAAATGTGACAAAGAATCTTATTAAGAGCCCGGTGTAGGGGGCCTGCCCCTTAGCTCAGTTCTTTAAGTGGCTGCTTCAACAAAGCAGTCAGGCTCAGGTTGCTGTGGTTTGATCCCCACAACTCAAGCCAGCCAAACCTGCCCTGAAGGCATTCGGAGAAAAAAAAAAAAGAGGCAGGCATAGTGGAACATATCTGTAACCCCTGAACTCAGCCTTGCTATATGAGTTCAAGGTCAGTCTGAACTACATAGCAAGACACTGTCTTAAAAAAGCAAAAGAAAAAAATCATATTAAGCAAAAATTAATTTAATACAATTACATAAATGTAACAGAAAAGAATGAATAAGAAAAAAAGAGGGGCACCAGGCTGTGGGTTCAGATCAGGCTGGGTTTGTGAGGTACAGCCAGTGCTGAGAGAAGGCCTTCACCCCAGGTTGGGATCCAGGATGCCAAAGAACACCATATTGTCAACCTACATCCACAAGGTTGATGTGGATGAGGAAGGAGACAAGTTCATGGATGAGGAAGACAGAAGCAACAGCCAGGCTGGCCAATGAGGGCGAGGTGGGCTCTTGTTTGAGGCAAGGAAATGTGACAGCTGCTCTCCAGGCAGCACTGAAAAACACCCCTATCAACATCAAGAGTCAGGTAGTGAAGGATCGAACGGGCAGCATTGTCTTCAAGGTGCTCATCTCTTTTAAAGCTAATGATATTGAAAAGGCTCTTCAATCTCTGGTCAGGAGTACAGAGTGGTGTGGCTCTTAATGAAATATATAGATATAGATATAGATATAGATATATAGATATATAGATATAGATATAGATAGATATTTAATTTTTATATATTTTGGCACAGGGTCTCACTATATGGCTTGGACTCATAGTGATCCTCCTGTTTTCAGCCTCGCCCAGCGCTGGGATTATAGGTGTGCACCACCACGCCCAGTTTTGGTGGCCAGCTCCCTGCACCCAGCACAGCATGTAGTACTGGGGATTGGACATGGTCCTTGTGCTTGCCTAGGCAGGCGCTTAAACCACTGAGCCATCTCCATGGCCCCAATGAAGTATATTTATAAAGGCTTTGAGAGCCCCTCTGACTATAGCAGTGCCGTGTTACTACAATGGCATGAAAAGGCACTTGCTGCTGGAAGAGTAGGACCCATTGTTCATGGGCTGCAAGGAAAACCATGTAGCTCATCAGAAGCTGGATACCTGCCACGTGAGTGGGAGTTTATGGTACAAGACCAAAGCAACCCGATGCCACTGCCACCCTGTGGGTAGCATCTGCTTCTCCCAGCTTTGCCTTCTTGCTTCATTTTCACATCTGTAAAGAAGAAAATCACATAGCAGTTTTTTCTTGAATGAAAATTAAGATAATGTAGAGGAAATTGTATTTCAACAAGAATATTTCATCTTTTCATAATCATTTCAATGATGTGTATGCCTGTCTACATATAGTATAATTTACATTGATCTTTATTTATTTTTTTTTAAATATATGCTTTTTTTAAACATTTATTTAGTGTGTGTGTGTGTGTGTGTGTGTGGCCAGCTCAGCCCACCAGGGGGCGCGGCTGGCTGGCATGTGGTGCTGGGGGATCGAACCGCGGTCCCTGTGCTTTTCCAAGCTTGTTCCAAATAGGTGCTTTAGACCACTGAGCCATCTTTCCAGCCCCACATTGATCTTTAATTGTGTGATTTTTTTTAACTTGTCTTGGCTGGCTTTTATGTTTTATCTTATTTTTAATTAATACTGAAAGATTTGATCAGAATTTGAGGCAAGTCTCTTAATCATTACTAGTCATAAAATGATCATTTTTTTAAAAGTATATATGAGAGCCTATATTGCAAAACTGGATCATATTCTTTTTTTTTTTCCAGCACCTGGGATTGAACTAGGAACCTTGTACTTTCCGGGCAGGTGCTTATGCCCCTGAGCTATCTCCCCTGCCTGGACCATACTTATTTAAGCAAAATGTGTTTTCAGAACAAGTGGTAGGTGAGGGCCACTACTACTGTCCAGCTTTATTTTTGTTTGCCTCCAGATTATCTGCGCTGTGAGTCTAAGTATGCTACTACTTTTCAGCATCCAGCTATCATGGCCTCTTAATTTCTTTGTGGTTACCCAGGGTCCAGAGAAAGGCACCTTGCTCAACACAAATGTATGTATAAAAAATGAGAGCCCATTTGGCAGAAACATGAAACTTTTCTTCCCATAATATGGGTCTGTTTGGGAGACTTTCTCCAAATCAGAAAGGATGCATAAACTATGCTGCAATTCTAATTCTGGGCAGTCTTTGAATGAAATACTTTTTTTTTTTTTTTTTAGAAATATAGTCACGGCCTTCTGTATTATATGGTATATGATAAGTGTTTAATATACCATTTGATATGCCCTACAAATGTCCTCAGCATTCTTCAGCTTACCTTACTTGGGGGTCTCAAAGGATTTGGTTCGGATCTGTAGAAATACAGTCTGTGTTTCAGCTCAGTGTTCTTTAAAAAAGAAAATGCCACACAGCAAAACATTGTTTACTTTGTTGGACAAGCCACATTGGGCCTCACAAAAAAATGACTGGTGCTTATAAAAAGTCGTTAGCATTCAGTGGTTCCAGAATAAACTACCTGAATGCATATGACCAAGAGGGAAATCAGCCTGTGTCTAGTATTTACATTGGATACCAGTTTCATAGTCACTGACTTATGTGAAAACTGGTGCAGAAATTCTATAAACTCTTTGCTGTTTTCAATATCTACTGTTTGCTTGTTTTTATCAAAATCTAATTAGCCAAATTTTCTGACTCCCATCTGCTGTCTAAAAAGACATCAGTGCCACTTGAGAGGAATGTACCATCTCTGCAAGTTTCCAGCGAAGATGGCTTATGCGCCTGTGTGAGGGAAGCCCCTCAGGGAGATGGCCGAGCCTCTTCACCAGAACTGGTTCACAGCATGTTCCATTAAGACACCCTAATGCTGCTTATAAACCAGAGAAAGAGCAATGCATTATCTAACACATCTCTTGAAACAGGGAAGGAGGATTACCCCATGGCCTTATCATCTTTGCACTCTGCATTAGTTTGTCCCACTTCAGCTTCCGTGGCAGCTGGAAGAGGAGCAGTTTCGACTGTGGTGCTCTCTGCCCCTGCTGCCAGGGGTATGGCCTCGCTTTTGGCCTCAGCAGCCTCACTTCCAGCCTCGGCTCCAGGGTTTTCCACAGATGCTGTTCCACAGACCTGCTCTTCTAGCAGCTGTTCAGTGTGGAGCTCACTGCTGGCCCCTTCTGTGTCCACCGGGCCTTCTCCTTGGCCCAGCTGTTTACTGCTCTCCCCAGCAGTAGCTCCTTCACTGTCTGCAGCCCTCACAGCTGCTGTGATCACTTCTGCTTAGACCACTGCAGCCACCTCCTCAGGGGTCTCTTCCTTGTCCTCACCTACACTGTCATCTCCTTCTATTTAAGGATCAAAGGCTTCATTGGTGAAAGGGTCCTCACCCGTGAGGTATTTTTCCAGCGTCTTCAGTAAGAACACTCCTAGCCACATGGAGACTTGTTTTCTTGAACTGCTCAGCAGCCAACCTGTGGCTATGGCTGTGGCCCATGGGGTGCAGGCACCACTGGAGGAGCTGGTGCTGGGCAGTGTGCAGTCTCCACCTTCTTGAAGCAGTGTTCCTGGCCAATCCATTTGAAAGAGTCTGATTTTGGTTTGGGGCTTTCTTTTTCCATCAACCTCTGGCAATGCTTTTGTCTTCTTATTCCTGTTTACAATGTATTCCTAGAGGAACTCCACTGTCTTGTTAGGCAGCTATAAATCACAGTGTCTCTTTGTGAAATTGCTCAGCAGGTGTTTCTGGATTTCTTCATCTTCAAAGCTACGGATCTTGCACACAGACAGGCAAGCTGAGTCCTGTCAGCTGCTCAGTCCCACATCCCATCTCTCCTCCTTTGCTTTTCTCACTCTTTTTCACTTCCTCATCCTTCTTTCCCCTGAAGTAAGTCCAGAGACTATCCCATGATGATGGCGACCAGCAGGCGCTTCTCAGAAGCCTCCCAAAAGGGCATGTGGGACTTTTGGCAACAGGTCACTGCCTGAAACTATTAGTGCTGTTTAATAGCAAAGTCAGCTAGACCGAGCTGTGGTAGCAATGGATGCCTTGGACCAAGTTGTAAAGCCCAAAACAAAAAGAGCCAAGAGATTCCTTGAGAGGAGAGAACAAAACTTAGTGAAAATATTAAAAATGCCATGCTGATTTAAGGGGGAAATGTAAATGCAACAGTGACCCAAGTCCTGAAAGACGTGTATACACTGAAAAAGCCATCTGGAGTTTTGTGTAAAAAGAAAACACTACAAGACCATTTGAAGATCAGATATCACTGGAACTCTTTTTCTTTTTTTAAATTCTTTTCAAATAAGTCAGATTGTTCTTTATTCATATTTGGATTCCATAATAGGAAGTGTCCCAATAACCTAGCAATAGGTCATATGTATGACTACATGCACTGGATATGATTGAATTAGGTACTGAGAAATTTGTGTCTGTAAAAGCTATTAAGAACAGTAACTGACCTGAGGGAACAAAACCCATGCTAATACTTGCTGGCAATGATTTTGATGCTATGGAAGACTACAGAAGGCTGAAATTGATTTCCTGGGAGGCCCCATGGTGGCAAATATCAGCCTGGATGGGTTAGAGGATGTTCTGTGCTTCACTGCTCTGAAGGGGAAGGTTTACTTTCACAGCTAGAAGTTGCTCTTGAAGAAATCTGGTTGTAGAAGGCCCCGAATTGAGTTGGAAGAGATGGGACCTTCATTGGACCTGGTTCTGAGGAGGGCACACCTGGCTTCAGATGACCTTTATAACTTATCTATGAAAGTGCCAAAAGCTCTCAAACCAAAGATGAAGAAAAATGTCTCAGGATAATTTTGGTACAACTTACCGAAGGATTCATATGCAGAAACAAGACCTAAGCAAACTACAAACCAGGAAAATGAAGGGATTGAAGAAGCAACCTGCAGAAAGGCTAACAGAAGACCAGGAGAAAAAGTCAAAGATAATTAAAAACAGTTACTAGAACTTAACCAAACAACAAAAAAAGCAAAGTCATTCCAGATAGCTAACAGGACCTCTCTGCTTCCCAGCATCACAGAATTCATCCTCACCCCAAAATTCTTCACCTCCTGATGGAAGTTACCAAGTCCATCATCATTGTCTGAAAAATGGCCTTCACTGTCACTGTGGGCCAGTTTGCCATCCAGCTCCTCAAACATTGGAACCTGCTTCTGCTTCCTGCCCATACTGTCTGGTCCAAAGCACGCAAACCATCTCCTCCTGAGCCTATCTCTTATCTGAACCTGTGATCAGCCACACCCATAAGGCATGGTGTTGTCTTATCCACCTGTCCCTTGCATTCCCATCATGCCACAGTCAGGGGGCATGGACTGGGAGAAGAAAGAAGGGGATGGCCTGCTTGGGGAGGGGCCTCCCAAGCCTCATTTGCCCATGTAGTTTAGCTTATTCCAGGAAGTGGACAGGGGCTCAGTGGAGGCTAAGTGGCATGAAGGGGTCACTGAACATGAAAGTGCTTGAACTGCTCCAGTCTTAGAAGTGGCCCAGGCCTGGTCCTGGGCCCTGACTCTGGCCCTAGCCTCATATGAAGCCATCAAGGGACCCTCACTCCCCGGCTGGGTCCCAGTAGTCATTGTACTGCCCACCAAAGCTGCCATTGCAGTCAACACCCAGGTTGAAGTCATAGTCAAAGTTGTAGCTGGGGTGGTACAGATTGTGTTCAGGCAAGCAAGGCCAAGAATTGTAGGACTCCTATGGCTGGAAGTGGAAGGAGCACTCCTGGTCCTGCATGCCCTCCCCACCACTGCTGCTCTGGCTCCTGCCTCCTTCCTTGGACATTATGTCCAAGTACTGGTTGATCTTGGCAATGAGAGAGTCAGAATTGTCTGTGCATGGTTCTGGAAGATAAGGAGCCATGAGCATGGAAGGGCCCCCAGCTGCCCGGCCACTAATCCTAATTACTAATGCCTCTTGCAGGCGATCTAAGAAAGCAGAGGGGTGTTCCTTTTTTTCTCATTGAATTGTTGATAGTTTAGAATAATTGAATGGCTTAGTTCTTACCCTTCTTAGACCTTCAAGAACACATGTATGAAAGTGTCTCCTATTCCTATCTCCCATATAGCTGCTAGGCCAGTAGGGATCCTGGATGGGGACTGCCTGGGCTCCAGTGGGAACAGATGGGTCCCCTGGCTGTCTATCTTCTGAAATTGACAATATAATATTCATCTCCAAATGCAATAGCAGCTTGTATTGCTGCCTGCCTTTCATTAGAAGTCAAAGTTTGGTTTAGAACTAACATTACATCCTTCCAATCTAGCTCATAAGTCTGAGTGAGGCCTCTAAAGACCTCAATCTACTTATCAGGATCATCTAAAAATTTTCCAAGATCTGACTTTATCTGTTTTAGGTCACTAAGAGAAAAAGGTACATGAACTCTGAATGTTCCAAATTGTCCATTTACTTCTTGGAAAGTAATGTAGATCAACCAGTATATAATGTCCAAGGAGCTTGCCTTGGACATAATGTCCTTGAGGAGCTTGCCTTAACTCATCTAAGGATGGGTATAGCCCTGTAGAGAGCTAGATTACAGCTGATCTAGAAGCCCCATCCCCTAAACTAGAAGGGCAGGCAGGGGAGACCTTACTTTCAGAATAGTGGGTGAGGCTGTGATTAAGGCTGTCTTGCTGGGGAAATGGCTCAGTAGAATAAATGCTTCCCTGGCAAGCGCAAGGGCCTGAGTTCAATCCCCAGTTCCACCAAAAAAAAAAAAAAAAAAAAAAAAAAAAAAAAAAAAAAAAAGATTGTCTTGTCCTTGGGCTCTGGGGTAGTGAAGGTCTTAGGATCCTGAGATCTCTGGTCTCCCTGTGGTTCATGTCTACATTTCAAAACTAAATAAGGTCTATTTCTTAATGCAAAAAGCATCTGAACATAAGGCATTTCTGACCATTTTCCTTCTTTTTTACAATAACTTTCTAGTTGTAAAATGGTGTCATAATTGATACTTCCTTCTTCATTCCATTTTGGTGCTAGTGGGCATGCAGGCCATGCACATGTGCAGAAAAATATTAAACAGCTTTTTCTCAGCATATATGGATCAAATGTCTTCCAGTGCTTAATGATGCACTCTGAAGGGGTAAGTGACTTTGACTGTGAGATCCCTATATCTGGAATACAATAAGAAATTAACATTTAGGATGTTCCCCCCTCACCTTATTTCTAATTGATTCCCTCCCCCAAGGCATCCCTTGAGTAACCCTCTCCAGAGCTGGTGGATGCTCATGTTGGAGAGAAGGGAGACAAGATCAAACCAGCCTATCCATCCTCGAAGTGGTGTGTGATTCCTATATCCTGAATATCTCATAAATCCTTCATTTACTCTTTTTTTAAAAATTATTTTATTTATTTATTTATTTGTGTGTGTGTGTGTGTGTGTGGCCAGCTCAGCCCACCAGGGGGCGGGGCTGGCTGTCATGTGGTGCTGGGGGATTGAACTGCAGTCCCTGTGCTTTGCCAAGCTTGTTCCAAGTAGGTGCTTTAGACCACTGAGCCATCTCACCAGCCCTCATTTACTCTTATTAACTATTCACAAGTTAACAGTTACAAATGGTCCAGTGACAAGAATATCTACAGAAGGAAGCATAATCATGGCATAAAAGGTCAACTGAGAGTGAGCACTTCTCAGGCTACAAAGATCACTGCTAGAGATAGATAGAACAATTGACTAGAGGGGTTTGACCCTGTGCACTGAGCCAAGTCTCCAGACACTTGTTTTCCACCTGATCACCTAGGTAAACATTTTTAGCAACTAGACAAGATTTAACCTTGAAGCTCACAGGTGGTACATTTATCATCTAACAATCCCATTTTACATGTTGATAAAAAACACAATACAGCCAGCAAAAATGTCTTACTTTGCTAACTTATAAGGCACAGATGTAAACTTCCCCTAATAACCACTGTAAAATGTAAACTATTGCAAGCTGCCTCCGCCTAATTTCTGAAATAGTGACTCATTAAGTGTTCTACTGAAAATCTCAAGTAGAATTCCTAGTTTACTAGCAAAAAGAGAGAAAAAGTACAATAGGTAAGTGGAGATCTTTCAGTGGTCAAGAGCCAGTTTCTACCAAGCACATTTAGGTATCTACCAGAGAGTAACCCTGGGCATGACTCCTCAGGTGTTCTCAGTTTCTATTGGCTCACACAACCAGAGATGTCTTCAGAAAAGAATCCAATGGTTTCTCTGGTCAACATTCCATCAGCCATAGGCTTCAATGGGGATTCACCAAAGAACAGCTGGGGAAACCTGTTCTCTGCTTCAAAGAGTGGCAGCTGCTCTAAGAGCATTTACTGGCTGGCAGAGTAACCACTGTTTGTCCAAGTTCTATAAGGGATAGTTAAAAACCTGAACAAGATTACCTAGTACTTTACAGTAAAGGCTTTAAAGTCTAAAACTTATCTCTTTTACACCTAAATAATTAGACCTAGGAAAAAAAAGTTGAATCCTCCCTCACGCTAAACGTGTTTTGGTCCCATAAGTGTGCTGCTTTTGGAGATAGCTCCTTCTGGTGTCACCCAGAAGTCAGTTCTCTCCACTGTGTCTCAGGTTTAGCCTCCTGAAAGAAACCTGCCCAGAACATTAAGCTGGGACATAGCTTTTGTATGTGTTCTCCTGGATAGGCATAGTTCCTTTTTGTCTCATCTGACCCAGAGATGAGGTATGTGTCCTCTTTTAAAATGACTTCCCCATCTTTGGCATTAACAAATGCTCATTTTCTAAGGGCTTTACTTAGCTGGAACAGTCTAGTTTTCCTAATTTTACATGCCTCTAAAAAGGAAAGTAAAAAGAGGTGGGAAAATTAGGAATAAAGTCAAAGAAAGGAAACTGAAACAGAGCAGGCCTGACATTTCCTCTAGCATATAGATAGAGGGGGATCAGAACCAGTCTATCCCAGTGAAACCTGTTCTCCAAGTCTTTAAGAACAGTTGCCAACCTAATGTCATTTAATTGGCAAAAGGAGTCCCATGTTTTATATAGAGGCATGTATATTTTCTAAGTCTGAGCTGGATTTAAAAGTCCCATTTTATAGAAGCTTACATAAAGTCCACTAGAAGGCTTACTATCATACTCTCTAGCACTATTGTCTAAAATCAAGCAAGGAATACCAGTGCATTTAGCAACTAGTTCAAACACAACATATACAAGTACATGACAGTCATAAAATGTCCCATTAAAGAAATATCATAAACTTGTAACATTTCCACATTTTAACTTAGATTTACTAACAACAGTTTGACCAACATTTTAACAAAACTATATAAAGACAAAGCATAAGCAATTGTAAACAATTTTAACCAAACTGATGAGAAAAAACTGTATGAGGAAAAGCATGAAAAATTATGAGCAATGGGCCAAGACATACCAACACTTGAAGCATAAGTACTTGTTACCTAAGTAAGTCCCAATACAGAATTTATGAAAAAAAAAAAAGCAAACTCATACCTCTGTCTAATGATCTCGGTGGATACCTCCAAAATGATATAGGGAAGTGAAACTCCTGACCTGACTTGGATGAGTTTGTGTTTTCTAAAACCAAAGACTGAATTTTAGGAAAAATGGAGGTTGAGAGTAGAATATTTATTGGGAAAGAAAGCTTCTGTCTCAGAGAAGACAGAAGGGAACCCCGAGTAGGTTGCCCAGGAAGCTGTCTCTTTCAGATTAGTTTTATAGGGCAAAACCATGCCGGGCTAAGGCAGAGAATATGGGGACTTTCTTAGGTAAATGTGGGGTGGGACAAAACTATGGTCAACCAATGGGATTGCAAGCACCATTGCTCAGGTAAAGTTGATTACGCCCAGGACCAAATGTGGAAGCAAGTCGTGTAGCAAGCAGGCATGAATACAGGACAGGGTCTCTTCCTGTTGGGGGTTGGAAGGGACAGGATCTCTTCCTGTTGGGGGTCAGGCTAGTGACTCATTTGGGCTTTTTCAAGGTGATTGATACCTATTTAGAATATCAATCCCTGGTGCCCCTCCCTAGGAATGTAGCTGTATTTGTTTTCTCTTTTGTCTTAAGGTATGGCCCATGTGGGAATGTCTGTCTCTTCCAAGTTGCAAAGCCACCTTGTCTTTCATCTTGTCTCCTTGAGGGCCTGGCCCTATCTGACTGCCTATAATATTTCTATCTAATTCAGCTGCCTAAAACAGCACCACATGCTGAGCTGCCCTGCCCCCCAGTGCGCTGAGCAGGCCACTGAGACTGGGCATAATGGCATACACCTTTAATCTCAGCTCTGTGGAGGCTGAAAACAGGAGAATCACTATGAGTCTGAGCTGTGTAGTGATATCCTGTACCAAATACATTTTTAAAAAAAGAAGAAGAAGAAGAAAGAGCTTTTATTCTTCTAGTTCCAGGCAGGCATGGCTTACAGTGCAGTTATGGCCAAGTCCAAGAACCACACCACGCACGACCAGTCCCAAAAATGGCACATAAATGGCATCAAGAAACCTCAGTCACAAAGATACGAATGTCTGAAGGGGGTAGATCCCAAGTTCCTTAGGAACATGCATTTTGCCAAGAAGCACAACAAGAAGGGCTTCAAGAAGATGCAAGCAAACACTGCCAAGGCCATGAATGCACATGCCCAGACCATCAAGGCCCTCGTCAAGCCCAAGGAGGTCAAGCCCAAGATCATTCCAAAGGGAGGAAAACACAGGCTTGCTTGACTTGCCTATATTTCCCACTCCAAGCTGGGGAAGGGTGTCCGTGCTTGCACAGCCAAAGGCCCAGGCTCCAGCCAAGGCCCAGGCTCCCGCCAAGGCTAAGGTTCCAGCTTCTGCTCCAGCCAAGCTCCAGGTTCCAGTTTCTGCTCCAGCCCAGGCTCCCAAAGGTGTCCAGGACCCCAAAGGTGCCCAGACCCCTGTGAAGTCTTCAAATTAAAAGCCTCTTATCTGTTGATGTAAAAACAGAAAGACTGGTACGACCCCTGGGGTGCCAACTGGGGGTGGCTAGTGTCCTCCTGTGCTCTTTGTACAAATAGACCTGAGTCAGGATGAAAGAAAGAAAGAAAGAAAGAAAGAAAGAAAGAAAGAAAGAAAGAAAGAAAGAAAGAAAGAAAGAAAAAAAGAAAGAAAGAAAGAAAGAAGAAAGAAAGAAAGAAAGAAAGAAAGAAAGAAAGAAAGAAAGAAAGAAAGAAAGAAAGGTCACTAAAATCCTATCAACCTCCACATCACAATGTCCTAATTTTCTTTTAACAGTAGGAAAATTGCCAGGTGGTGGTGCATGCCTATAATCCCAGCACTTGGGAGGCTGAAGCAGGAAGGATCATTGTGAGTTTGAGACCAGCCTGGACTACAAAGTGAGCTCAAGCCCAGCCTGAACTGCAAAGCAAGTTTCAAAAAGACCAAAAA
>NW_004524666.1:10290549-10299802 GCF_000260255.1 Octodon degus | reverse complement strand
AAAAAAAGAAAGAAAGAAAGAAAGAAGAAAGAAAGAAGAAAGAAAGAAAGAAAGAAAGAAAGAAAGAAAGAAAGAAAGAAAGAAAGAAAGGTAGATAGATCAAAAGAAGGCATCCTTTAAATCTAGCACTGAAAATTAATCATTATCTTCCAGAATCTGAGGAAAGAGGGTGTACCAATTAGGTACCACTAGATGAATTAGCACTATGACCTTATTTATCAACCTAAGGTTTGATACCAACCTCTACTCCCATTGGGTTTTTGAATTCCCAAGGTCATCACATTGCAAGGGCAGTTACACTGTTTGAGTAGACCTTGTGCCCTTAAGTTCTCATTTATAGGAACTTTTAACTTAAGGCCTTAGAGGATAGTGTCTCTGTAATGGGTCAACTCACATTTTAGACCATAAATGGAAATCTTGTGTTTTCTTTTGTGTAAAAATGTATACTCACCACTGGTCTAAGTTGTTTAGTAACTAGTGACTGTTTCTTGCTCTTTGCTAAGATAAAATTCCTGTAACCCTCACCAATTCCTGTAAACAAAGTTAGATTACAGTGATGACTTCAAAAGAAAACTAAATGGACTTTAACTTCTTGAAACCTCTAGGCTATGCAAGAGTGCCTACAGGTACTCAGGTATAAGATAACCAGAAACTAAAACAAAGCCCCAGGAAATTTAGTTTGAGTAGTGGTCACAATGACCCTAAAAGTATTATTGTGTGTCAGACATGAATTTGTTTACGAAACTGAATGTGGTTCCAGGTTTTAAAAGCTCCCCTGCTTCCTAGGTTAGCTGCTTTTTGGTCCTCTCCTGTGTGAGAGCTGACTGGGGCCCCTGAGCTCAGTAATAAATAGCTTTCCAAATTCCAGTGTGGCTGATCTGGTTCCTATTCTGAGCGACCCATAATAGTCTCCAGTGAGGAAAAATAGTAGGAGCTTTGAGATATATTGCACTGGCAGCTCTTACTGCTCTTCCTATTCTACCTTTAGTGTCCTGTACTACAGGATTTTATTCTATCTCCATAAGGAAAGACAGCTACCTGACTTAGGTGCATGTATATTACAGTATTCAGACAAGATAAGATATCTTTCCCCATGAGGGAACTGGACTTTCAGATATAATTAAAAAGAAGTAAGTGAAGAGAAAAACCACCCATTACAGCTTAATGATTATGACAAATAGTGAGTTCTCTCCAATGCCAGCCATTGCAACCCTTGCTGGGAAGGCCCCACCACAGTTACTTTCCTTAATGGATTGGGAGATACTGGGCATTGGTGGGCAGAAGCCTTGCAGGTATCAGAAGTTTACATTTGCCTGCACATTCCTGGTGTGCCTGTAACATCACATATGAACAGGCTATGCCTTCTTGGTTTGATATCCTTGAGCTTTCACCAGATTCTCGGGAGGATGAACCAGGAATTAAACAGGCAGCAGAAAATGTAAAGGCTTTAATAGATTAAGAGGTGAAGAATGACTTTCCTGCTAACAGAATTATTTGGGGAGGATTTTTCTCAGGGAGGAGCTTTATCTTCATCCACTGCTCTCACCGCACAACAGAAACTGGTGGGCTTCACAGCACTTAGCTGCTGGCTTGCACTTCGGGCTTCATGCCCACAGGGTCCTTTTGGCGGTGCTAACAAGGATATTTTTATTCTCTGGTGCCATGGGGATTGCGACCCTTTAGTTTCCCTAATGGTTTTTTCTCTTACTGTTAAAAAACTAAAATCCTTAATAAGTTCAGCCAATGTGACCTTCAAAACCAATGAAAGCATGATGCATAGTTTATGTCAACAGGAAATGATGGATGTCAAACAATTCACTGATACACTCCTACCTTCAACTGATTGATATCGTTAAGAGGCCTTGAGTTGAAGTACACCAGCAGCACTGTAGTAGAGCCTACACTTTTTCCAAAGCCCAATATTCAAACTTCTAATGTCTACAATGTTAAAATGTTTTGCAAATACACACCAATGATATATAATAACTTTTCCTTGTGGGAAATTTATGATCTTTTAAGTTTTCTATACATGTATTTGTATAATGTGATCCAGAATATAGTAGTATTAAAATAGGTGAGGCAGGGCTGGGGAGATAGCTCAGTGGTCTAAGTGCCTGCCTGGCAAGTGCAAGGACCTGAGTTTAATCCCTGGTACCACAAGCCGTGCCACTGTGCCAGCCACTGAAACTGGGTGTAGTGGTGCACACCAGTAATCCCAGCACTGGGAAGGCTGAGACAGGAGGATCACTGCAAGTTTGAGCTGCGTAACAAGACACTGTATTAATTAATTAATTAAAAAAATAGTTAAGGCAGCTAGATTCTTTTTCTCAAATGTAATTCAGCAAAATAATAAAATACTGCAACCAGATTTTTTTATTGCACCATTTGAAAATTGCCAGGATACTAATGAAAATTTGTTCAGGCAAAATAAACAGTTTAGGTATAAATGACTTATGTGTGCAGTGACTTAGTGTGTGGATTTATTCCAAAGTTGCTTAGACATAATGCAGTATCTGTATTTTTTATGTGTGTTCATTATACATAGCAAATGTAATACATAAGAATGAGATGTTTCTACATTGTTCTTGATAATAGGGATAATGCTTTTGTCAGTAAAGAAAAACATTGCTCTCTTCATTTAATCATCCATTTGAGGGAACAGGTTTTTCTTTTCCTTGATATTATTCTATTTAATATTTTCTCAAGAAAAAAATGTTTTCTTTCATGATTATTCTTCATAGCAGACCAAATATATCACCTCCCTGCTGTAGAAATCTATCCTGAAAAAGCTACTGTACTTTGAATTATAGACATATGATATTTAAAATCTATATATACACTTTAAAAGAAACCAAACAACCTTTAAACTTCTTTCATTATATAGTTCAAATCATTACATTTAGTTCAAATTTAGACTTATTTAGAATCTTCAATTCTGATAATAATAACAGCTTATTATTTTTGTAAGCAATTGAATGAATAATTAGATCATATTCTGATATGTACAAGAATATTTAAAACTAATCTTAAAAACTAATATCTAAAATTATTTGAAAAATAAATAAATAAAATAAAATAAAATAAAATCATTGGGATTTGTCACATTAAGTTTACTTTTTCTGTGTATGTGTTTAAAACTAACTACTGTAGACAATGAACAATCCATTGGACAAAATTGCTTTATTTTTATTTTATTTTGTTTTTTAAATATATTTGGTTGTTACAAGGTCTCACTATGCAGCTTGGACTCATAGTGATCCTACTGTCTCAGCCTCCCTGGAGCTGGGATTACAGGCGTGCCCCACCATGCCCTGTTTTGGTTGGCCAGCTCAGCCTGCCTGGGGTTCTGGGGCCGGCATGGCATGCAGCATCAGGGACTGAACTCAGGTCCCTGTGCTTGCCAGGCAGGTGCTTAGACTGCTGAGCTATCTCCCCATCCCTTCAAATTATTTTTAAAACTAGTCATTTTTCCTAACTTAAGTTTATTTATTATTTATTTATTTATTTATTTATTTATTTATTTATTTTGACGGAACCAGGGATTGAACTCAGGTCCTTGCACTTGTCAGGGAAGCTCTTATTCCATTGAGCCATCTCTCCAGCCCAAAACGAGTCATTTTTGCAAACATAAAAATGGCAATCAGCCTTTTCGTCTGGCAGCAGCCATCAGGTAAGCCAAGATGGGTGCGTACAAGTACATCCAGGAGCTATGGAGGAAAAAGCAGTCCGACGTGATACACTTTGTGCTGCGGGTCCACTGCTGGCTGCACCGCCAGCTCTAGGCGCTCCGCAGGGCCCCTCGCCCCACCCGGCCGGACAAAGCTCGCAGACTGGGATACAAGGCCAAGCAAGGGTATGTTATATACAGGATTCGTGTGCGCCGTGGTGGCCCCAAATGTCCAGTTCCTAAGGGAGCGACTTACGGCAAGCCTGTCCATCATGGCGTTAACCAGCAGAAGTTCGCGCGAAGCCTTCAGTCTGTTGCCGAGGAGCGAGCTGGATGCCACTGTGGGGCTCTGAGAGTTCTGAATTCTTACTGGGTTGGTGAAGATTCCTCATACAAATTCTTTGAGGTTATCCTTATTGATCCATTCCACAAAGCCATTAGAAGAAATCCTGACACCCAATGGATCACCAAACCAGTCCACAAGCACAGGGAGATGCGTGGGCTGACACCTGCAGGCCGCAGGAGTCGTGGCCTTGGAAAGGGCCACAAGTTCCACCACACTATTGGTGGTTCTCGCCGTGCAGCTTGGAGAAGGCGCAATACTCTCCAGCTCCACCGTTACCGCTAATAATATAAGTGATGTTTGTAAAACTGATAACCCAATAAACAATTTAGGACAGTTCATCTGCTTAAAGGTGTTATTTGTTAAGTAGTCTACTGATTTATGAATGTTTTGTCAAATGGAAATTAAAAGTGCAATAATGTTTGAAGACTATAAGTAATGGTATATCTTTGTTTCTAATAAGATAAACTTTCTTGTCTTTGCTTTATCTTATTGGGGGGTTATGTGCCAGTATTTGAAACATGCTGTGTGGTATAACAGATGTAAAATAAATTCTTTAAAAGAGAAATGCTAAAATAAAATAAAAAATAAACTTAAAAAATGGTAATCATTTGATTTTAAATAGCCAAAATTTCCAGATTAATAGTAAAAAAAAAATTGAAAACAATTCTATGGGTAATAAAAGTTAATTAGAACAGCTTAAAATATAACAAAAATGTATGCTTAATATTTCTGAGTTATGTTAATTTTTCTGCTGCAGTTCAACTTACCTGAACAATGTTAAGACTGTGTCAATTATGGTGCTAACTGATCATGCAAGTAATCTAGTATAGACTACACAGGATGTTTATAATGAAGCATATGTTTATTTCTGGATTTAAATTTTTTATTTATATTTACTTATTTACTATTATTTATTTTATTTTATTTTTTTTGCAGAACCAGGGATTGAACTCAGGCCCTTGCACTTGCCAGGGAAGTATTTATTCCACTGAGCCATCTCCCTGGTCCCTGGATTTAAAATTTTTAAAGAATCATTTACTGTCATTCTGCTTTTCTCTTGAAAATTCATAGACTTATTTCAGTTACATAAATCAGTAAGATCTCATTTAGGGCAAGAACTAGTCTGTTGAAATGTTGTGCTGTAATGTGGGACAGTTTCTATCAACATGAAATAAAACTTAATTTTGAAAAAATTCAACCACATCTCAGAGCCTGCCCACCACAACTTCTTGAGGCTCTGAGGGAGCATCTACACACAAACCATACAGCATGTGTATTTTCTAAATAAGGACTAGGTTTTCTAAAAAGAGCCAGTTTACATCATTTCATTTCAAAGTCCAATAGGAAATGTTCTAACAGCCAAACAGGTCAAGCAAGGAGCACCAATAAATAAATCCAGTGATTAGTAAATCCAAATGCAACATATACAAAACAGGAACTACAAAACTTTGCCTGCAAAAGTAAACATCCCATCAAAAAAATCATAATTTGTAGACTGGTGCAACAATTACGGAAATCAGTGTGGAGACTCCTTAAAAAAACTAAGACGGAAATCCCATTTAAGCCAGCTATCCCCCTACTGGGAATTTTCCCGGAGGAACTGAAAACATCATATCATACTGATATATGTGTGCCCATGTTTATAGCAGCACAATTTGTGATAGCTAAATCTTGAAAACAACCAAAATGCCCGTTGCTGGAAGAATGGATGAAAAAGATGTGCTATTTTTATACAATGGAACATTACTCAGCTATAAAGAATGATAAACCCAAAGCATTTATATTGAAGTGGATGCCACTTGAAGATATGCTCATAAGTGAAATAAACTAGACCCACATGTGTAAATATTGTATAGTCTCCCTAGTGTAAGAACTCAAAAGAAGAAATAAAAATAGGTATAACACAATTAAAAGGAAAGCGAGAACTTGAGGATTAGACAACGAAGAGAGGGCAAGGAGAAAGGCTAGGAAACATGACAGGGGCACAGCCATACATTGATATGCACAAGATGGGTAAGGGAAAGGTCCTGAGAATCTTCACCATGCTTTTGAGACCAGCAGTTAATTGCTAGGCTTTTCACTGTGACTAACTATATATGCTGATACCTGTGAACTAAGCAGCTGCACTGAGGATAGCAATGTGTAATGGTATGGTCATGCTTGGAATGCCTGCCATTCTGTCTTCTAAATATGTACTGTTTATAATGACATACCAATTACTGCCATATTGTCTTTCAAGTAAATGTTTAAAAAAAAGGGTAATTAATGAAAAGAAGAGACAAGAAAAAAAATGTCACAGGACTGTCCTGCTACAATGCTGTATATGGTTAGATTTCTAAATTTCTGTGTAAAAATATGTAAATGTTTATTCCTATTTTTAAAATATTTTTTAATTTTTAATTTTTTTCTTCATATTCTGTAGGGACTTAAAGTTTGAGATAACAATACTTGGTGGAAAATACCTGTTCCATGTTATGTCTAAGATGATTGATATTCAGACAGTGAGATTAAGCTCAACTGTCTATGTTGTAGGGTAATAATAACAAGCTTCTCTTCTGGAGGGTTAACAACCTAAGTTTGCAGACCAAAAATTAGAGAAAATGGAGGGCTACAAGGACACCCAACATCCTGGCCCTAACCTTTCAAGGTCAGTGAAGATTCAGGACATAGGAGAACCTATATTGTAATATCATGTAACCCAGTTGTGTCCCAAATTTTCTGATCAAGGAGATTATGGGGCCACAGAGCAATGTGATTGATGACATAGAGTGTGCCTAAGTAGAGTCACATGGAGAGAAAACATTCTCTCAGGCTTTCACAGACAGCAAATTGGTCAAGCAGTGGCTGTGACTCATCCACATGGCTAACACTGACAAAGGATCTACAAACTGCGGTACAGGGTTTCAGGATAAATCCTGAGGGGATTTGACTGACCTTATCAGATACAAAAGTTACCTTTCTTGTTATATAGGTCTTGCTTTATCTTGGTCTTAACCATTCATTCAGCAGAAAAGTATAAAAACAAAGTATAAAAAGTAAAGCCACATTAATATGCTGAGCTGTAAAAGGCTCAAGTCAACAACTTCTGATATTACCAGACTTACAGAAAACCCACTACTATTATGGACTACTGGACTATATTGGAATTTTGCTGAATTCATGCACCTACAATATTCAAATGACAATGGAATACCCTTCTCTGACAAAACTAAAAAAAAAAAAAGGGAGATACAAATGAATGACCATTTTGTATCTGTATATTCAAACTAGTTAGGATAGATAGATATACAGCTGCATTCTCTTAAATAAATAGAGGGATTTGTTCTAATAGTGTTTGTAGACAGGATATCATGTCTGCATCTTATACAATGAATAACCACTAAGACAATATGCAATGTATTAATTATTGAAACTGTACTAGTAATCGGTTTTGAAACTATCTCTTGCTATTTGTTTCTCAATAAAATTATTTTTTTTAAAAACTCATAATTTTTAAAGAAAAGGAATAATTTCTTAAAAGAAAGAAAAGCTTCTAAGAGTGACAGAAGAAGGGCTGGGGAGGTGGCTCAGGGGAATAAGTGCTTCCCTGGCAAGCACATGGGCCTGAGTTCAATCCCTGGTTCCACAAAAAAAAAAAAGAGTGACAGAAGGGAGTCCAGAAAGAGGGCTGACTGCTGACTCCGCCTCTCATGGGTGTTTCACTAATCAAAGCCCTGAGGTGAGGCAAACTCAAGTTGGGCAAACAGAGTCAACTAATAAAATTATAAGTATAATCACTTAGGTAATGCTGATCCAATGAAAAATCACAAAGTGGGCATAAGATGAGACAAGACTGTGGTGAACCAATAAGTTTACAACAAGTATAGTTGCTTAGATAATATTGATTAAATAGGGATCAAATTGGAAAGCAAGCCACATAGCAAGTGTAAATAGGATGAACAGGGGCTTTCCTGGAATGGTTGAGCCAAGGAGGCTTTGTCCTGCCAAGGTAACAGATGCCTGTTTAGAGTATCAATCATTGCTTTTCATTTCTAGGGGAGGTATGTGGGTATAGTCACTCCTCTTTCTTGAAGCCTGGCCTTCAGTGAAGGTGACTCCAGGCATAACTGTCTCCTGCAGTGACCTTTCCATTGCCTAGCCCTGTTGATTGCCTATAATATTTCTAAATAACAGATATCTATAACAGTCCCCCCTCTGAGGAAGTATCCCCAACTGTGGTGAGAGGAGAATGGGCATAGTTCTTATCTAGCTGCTTCAAGCTGAAAAGGATCAGTGCAGGGGTGACCACAGTCGGGGCCTTTCTCCAAAGATATAACTAATGGTCTCAGATAGACTTCATGCTTTGTTTTTACAGTTATAAACTCTTTACAAGGTTGGTTTGGTGAGTCCCAGTAAAAAGAGTTTAGCATGTTTGCTGTTGGTTTCATCTGTATGATCACTTGGAGTTTAGCAGCCTTTAGACAAGAATAAACTTTTCTTTTGAGAAATTAGAACATGCATAATGAAAGCATGAGCACTAGAATGGAAAGGCAGGGTGAGGAAAAAGCCAAGTTTGAAAATTGTTCTTTAGGAACTGAAATAACAAGTGTAATTCACTGACACTTAAGCCCCTCTACTGATAGAGGTTATCTATGTCTGTTATTTTGTTCTGTCTTTCTCAAGTTTTAGCTTTAAGAAGATGGAGAGTTTTGTGGTTTTGAAGGACAATTTTAGATAAAGAATTTAAAATTTCTTGTTGATTTTTTATAGATTTTACTGTAGTTTTTTTAATGATTCATAACAGTGGTCAGCTAATGGTGTAGATGGAAACTGCCAGAAGGGGTTGGCAATTGATGTCCCTTTTTATAGCTAGCTTATTACTATGACATTATTTTTATACACCTTTTGGTTATACTTTTATGCTGGATGTTTAAATCCAAGCTAAAGTGAGACCTGTGTTAATTAAAAGTAACCACTTGCTGTCTACCAAAATCAGTTAAATAGCCTCAGGCATTATCTTGGAACCACATATGGACTCTCTTAGCTCTTCTGTCATTGTCAGCTATCAGGGTGGGTCATGGCCTTGCTGGATCATATTGCTTTGTATGAAATCATGGGATACTTTCCCTCTTGGTGACCCTCCTTTGGCACACTGTACACTTGCCTCTTCTTCTTCTTCTTCTTCTTCTTCTTCTTCTTCTTCTTCTTCTTCTTCTTCTTCTTCTTCTTCTTCTTCTTCTTCTTCTTCTTCTTCTTCTTCT
>NW_004524666.1:10285208-10290449 GCF_000260255.1 Octodon degus | reverse complement strand
TTCTCCTCCTCCTCCTCCTCCTCCTCCTCCCATTTGCTGCTTCTTGTCCTTTGGGATCCAGCAATCTCCTTGCTCAAGACTTTGTGTGACTCACCAAAGTTGTTATATCTCATAGAATGGTACTGTCATGTCCAGGGTCCTTGTTGGCCTTATGTAGCTAGGGTCAAAATATTGGTTGTCCTCTTAGCCCAGTTATCTTTTTTTAAGTTCTAAAGCTTAGTTATTGAACACCCAGAAGAAAAGATCAGTGACATTATTTTTGCAGTCAGGGTAGTAAGTTTAACTATTATAATTTTATCTGGCTATCAAGCACTTCAAAATATAAAATAGAGGGGGCTTTCTGGTTAGCTCAGTTGGTTAAGCGCCTGCATGGACAAACCCAGACAGGCTTGCAGGACTGTGGTTTGATCCCCATCTCCATATGCCACACCACACCCATCCTTAAGGCATCCTGAGCCAGCCAAAAAAAATCTTTGTCAAAATATAAAATAGAGCCAGCAGATTGTTTTTTCTTATCAGTCATGGTTTGTTTTAGACGTTGAATTTCTGGAGAATATTAACAGACAATAGCAACATAGTTTTACAAAGAAAACTTGAAATCAAAGTCATCCCTAATATTTCAGTATGAAAGTCTGGTGAAATTATCTTTGTAACTTACTTAAATTTCCATTTTAAAATAAAACAGCCCTTTTAGTCAAATATCTGTACCTGACCATAACACATTAAATGACATAAAGAAACTTTCATCTAATTCATTATCCTTTAATAGAATGTCATCTAAGGAGAATGTTTACTCTCTAATTATAGAGTGTGATATTGTTGGGACTGTTTGGTGCCTGAGTATCCTTAAGTGTAGTGACACATGTAACATACACTTCACACACTTTTTTAAAAAAAATATCATTTGACTGGCAATCTTATGCTGGTTTGACACGTACCTCTTACAAGTAGCTGTATTAGAGAAAGAGAAAGGCAAGTATTTGAGTCTAAAAGAAAATGTTATCATTATGAAAAATCTTGCTTTTATATCTTAGAAGATCTGTACATCCAGAAAGCACGAATACATTTAGTACACCATGAAATTAGCAATAATGAGTATCACAGCCATGTGAACCCCTTTGTCCCTTAATTTAGTTTTGTACCATTAACATCTTTTAATGAAACTATTGTTTTTCTCAAAGAAAATTTAACCTTTTGACAACAACCAATGTAAAAATATTACAATAATGTGTTTAGCAAAATTTATTGAGGTGTGTCTCTCATAAAGATATGGATATTATTGGGGTCCCACTAGTAAAAAAAAGGCTGGAAGAAAATATTTCCAGGAAGCTGCTTCTTTATTCACCAGCGGGATCCTAAACAGAAGTCTAAGGGGTGTCCATTCAATTATCATAAAAATTTTTGATGACCTTTGAGAACCAGATCATAAGAATTAGATGCATTATTTTTTGACCAATGAAAGTTTATTGTACACAGATAACAATATGTAATTAATTTTAAAGCCAGTGTTCACATCATCACCTCAGTTTACAACCTAGCTGTAAGCATATTCCTAACTCTAATGATATCTATAAGACAACTTAAGTTATAGACAAATATTTTAAAAATCTAAAAAGTCAAAAAGAAGAAAAACACTATGTTGAACTCAAACAAACACAGCTGTAATTGCTGTAACTAGTTACCAGAAGGTGCTAAGAAAATCTTTCCTCTGATTTAAGTGAGACAGCTGCTCTAAGGGCATTTTCATTAGCTGGTAGAGTAACCACTGCCAAAGTTCTGTAAGGGGTAGGTAAAAACCTGAGCAAATTTCATTACATAACACTTTATAAGCTTACAGTAAGTTTCAAAGTCCACAAATCATCGAAGTATTTTATTCTCTTATACACATAAATGATAACTAGACCTAGAAGGGGAGAGAGAAGGTTGGAAATCTTCCCTTAGGCTAAATGTGTCTCAGTCACTTAAGTGTGGTACATTGGAAATAGTTCCTTCTGATTTCATCCTGAAATCAATTCTTTCCAATGTGTCTCAGGTTCAGTCTCCCCAAGAAGATTGTTGCCCATAACACTAAGCCAGGATATGACTTTTATTTGTGTTATCCTGGATGGGCAAAATTCTAATGCCCAATCTGACCCAGAGATGGGGTATATGTTCTTGATCTATGGTGGCTTCTCTGTCTTTTATTAACAAATACTCATTTTCTATGGGCTAAACATAGTTACTGAGTAGAAGGAAATGGTTGGGGCAGTTCAGAATTTTCTCTTTAATCTTACATACCTCCAAAAAAGGAAAAGATCAAAGTGACAGGAAAAGATCAAAAATAAGATCAGAGAAAGGTCTTCTTCTCTCATGCTCACAGTGAGTTATTGAAACAATTTGCCCATGAATCATCACCCTCATCCTGGAAAGGCAACAGTGGGGAATCTCACAAGCTAAGATTGCTTCCTCACTAGTGGAAGATTAGACCAGAAAGGACACTGAGGACGAACAGGCTCATCACTTCCTCTAGAGTGCAGAGGAAGATCCATGCCAGACTGTCTCAGTAAAACCCAAAGTTGGCTCCTGACCTATCATTCTTTTAAGCTGTGAGAGGGTTCCTGTGACTTATTAACAGTCATATACATTTTGTAAGTATGAACTGGATTTCATGAAAAGTCTACTTTACAGCATTTCATATCAAAGCCCAGTAGGGGGTGCTCTAATGTTGTTCTTCCCTAGTGCTGTTAATAAGCCACAGCAGTCAAACGGGTTAAACAAGGAGCACTAGCCAGTACAACAACTAAGTCCAAACTAAGCATATACAAAATAAATAAATAAATAAATAAATAAATAAATAAATAAATGCTGCATCAAAGAAACAACATAATCCTATAATCTTCCCATGTTTTCAACTTAAATTTATTATCATTTTAACAAAATTATGTGAGAGAGAAGGCATGAGCAATGGGCAGAAACAAAAATAAAAATTTGAAGCATAAGAATTTTGACTACCTAAATGAGTCACAATCCAGAATCTGTGAAACAAAAGCAAACTCTTACCTCCATCCAATTTATTGAAGACTTTATTGAAAGGAAGGAAACTTTATGTCTAAGAGAGAAAGAAGGGGGTCCAGAAAAATGGGTTACCCCAGAAACATGATAATCTTCCCATATTCCCAATTTAAATTTGCCACAATTTTAACAAAAACAATGTGTAAATACAGCAAGGCATAAATTTCAAACTATGAGCAATTGAAAAATAAGGATAACAATTTTTGATTACATAAATGAGTCACAGAGTCCTAGCCCAGGCCCTGGTGAGTGTGTGGGAAACCTTCCGGCTACCCTGTGCCAGCGGGACCTGCCAGTTCCAGCCCAGGCACAGCGTAGGTGAGACACTCTTCCACCCCCTTGGAACCCCCAACACTCTGCAGCACCCCCCAAACCTGCCCGCCGAGTGAGAATTTCTGCCACATTTTGAAGACCCCCCCAGATCCAGCCCTAGCCCAGGCCCCGTGAATGTGTGGGAGAGTTTCCTCCCCCAATACTTCACCTTTTCCCTTCCAGACTCAGCTCAGGCCTGACATACAGGCCTGGGGTGAAACCCTTGAGCTGCAATCCCTGCAGACAGAGTAGAGGAAAAAGCCACTCAGCTAGTCCAGTAGCAGAACATCTTGCAAGAGGGGCACAACAGGATCATCCTAAGGGCAGCAGCAGGAAGGAGCTGAGCACAGCAGCCAGACCCAAGCCAGGCACAGCTGGATAAATCCAAACATTGTAGATCTGCACCTGAATTTCAGTAGGTGCTAAGGTTATAACTGCACCAAAGCTGTACAACAAAGGTCAGAAGACAGTGTTACACAAAATGACAACGAGAAGGAGCAAAATGCAATCTCAGACCCCAAGCCCACCCATAACAAATGCAGAGGACACTAACACAGAACAAATTGGGAACCACACAGCTGAAATCAACGAATCAACGGCTTCTGAAATGAAGAAACAATTGCAGAAAAGTATAGAGGAACTCAGATTGGAAGTGAAAATAGAAATCCCTGAATTAAAAAGCTTCTGCAATAAAGAAGCAAATGCAGAAACATATGAATGTAATCCAATGCCCACACAGAAAAAGTGCAGCACTAGCTCAGCTGAAATGTATGAATTAATAGCATCAATAGTAAATAAGCGGGGCTGGAGAGATGGCTCAGTGGTCTAAAGCACCTACTTAAAAAAACAAGCTCGGCAAAGCATCACGGACCTCGGTTCAATCTCCCAGCACCACATGCCAGCCAGCCCCGCCCCCTGGTGGGCTGAGCTGGCCACACACACACACACCTCTCTCTCTCAAATAAATTAAAAAAAATTTTTAAATAAAAAAAAATAGTAAATAAGCAACAGCAGAAAGTTATAGAGGAACTCAGAGCTGAATTCTTTTCTACTAGCTCAGCTCAAATGTATAAATTAATAGCATTGATAGTAAATAAGCAACAGGAGAAAGTTATAGAGGAACTCAGAGTGGAATTCTTTTCTGCAATAAAAATAGAATCTCTGAACTCATAGCATCTAAAGTAAAGAATCAACTACAGAAACATAGGGAGGAAACCCAATCTGAAGAAAACACTGCTGTAAAAGAATGAGTAACTGCTTCTAAAGAAGACATTGATAAAAAAAAAAAAATAGAGGCGATTAGAAAAATGATGGATGCCTTGAATGAGCAATACAGGAAAGAAATAGATCGCATGAAGCAGAGTCAAAGAGATATAGAGGAAATTAAAGTCTCAATAACAAGCTTGCAAAACCGTTTAAGTGAAAATGAAGACAGAGTTTCAGATCTTGAAGATGCTGGTGCAGCTACTAAAAAGGTAAGAAAGGATCTCTTAAAAACAATGAGGATGCAGGAAAAAATAATCCATCACCTGCAAGATGATGCAAAGATGAACAATGTGAGAAAACTAGGCATCAATGAGAAAGAAGGAGTCAATACAAGTGACATTAAAAAAAATATGGGCAGAAGTAATAGCAGAAAACTTCCCAAATATGAGGAAATAATATGACATTCAGGTAACTGAAGCATACAGAACGCCAAGTAACCTCAACCCAATGAAAAACACACCGAGACATATAATTGTCAAGATCTCAGAAATTCAGCTCAAGAATGATAAACTGAAAGCTGCTAGCCATAGGAGAACCTGTACTGTAACAACATGTAACTCAGTTGTGCTCCAAATTTTCTGATCAAGAAGATTATGGAGCCACAGAGAAATG
>NW_004524666.1:10269532-10280743 GCF_000260255.1 Octodon degus | reverse complement strand
CTGCTCTCTAGAATTTATAAAGAACTAAAAAACACTAGGGCCCCAAAATTTAAAGACCCAATCCAGAAATGGGCATCTGAGATGAACACACACTTCGCAGAGGATGAAATTAAAGAAGTGAATAAATATATGAAAAAATGCTCCACATCACTAGCCATTCGTGAAATGTAAATTAAAACAACATTGAGATATCATCTCACCCCAGAAAGGATGGCTATCATAAAGAAGTCAACCAACAATAAATGTTGGAGAGGCTGTGGGGAAAAGGAACACTTCTCCACTGCTGGTGGGAATGTAGATTGGTGCAATCATTATGGAAATCAGTGTGGAGACTCCTTAGAAAACTTGGACTGGGAATCCCATTTAATCTAGCTATTCCTCTACTGGGAATTTTCCCAGAGGATCTGAAAACATCATATCATAGTGATATATGTGTGCTTATGTTTATAGCAGCACAATTTGTGATAGCCAAATCTTGGAAACAACCAAGATGCCCATCACCTGAGGAAAGGATGAAAAAGATGTGGTATTTCTATACAATGGAGTATTACTCAGCTATAAAGAATGATCAACTTGAAGCCTTTATATTGAAGTGGATGCCACCTGAAGATATACTCGTAAGTGAAATAAACCAGACACACATGTATAAATATTGTATAATTTCCCTAGTATAAGAACTCAAAAGAAGAAATACAAATAGACAGGTATAATACAAGTAAAAGGAATGCAAGAACTGGAAGACTAACTAATTAAAAGAGGGAAAGGAGAAGAGCTAGGAAACATGACAGTGACAAGCCATACAGTTATATGTAGAAGATGGGCAAGGCAATAATCCTGAGAATCTCCAAAAGATTTTTGAATCTAGCAGTGAATTGGAAAGATTCTCACCTTGACTAACTATATACACTGACACCTGTGAACTAAGCAACTGCACTGAAGATGGCAGTTTGTAATAGTAGGTTCATGCTTGGAGCGCCTGTCATTCTGGTCTTCTGAATATGAGCTGCTTCTCATGACATGCCAGTTTCTGCAGTGCTGTCTCTCATTTAGATGACTGTTCAAAAAGAAGGGGATGGTGAATGAAGGCAGGAGACAGGAAAAGGAATGTTGTGGGACTGTCCTGCTACAAGGTTGTATATGGTTAGATTTCTTGACTTAAGTGTAAAAATAAGAATTATATAATTTTATGCCTTTTTAAAAATATATTTTAATATTTTAAGTATTTTTTCATCATATTCTGTAGGGACTTAAAGTTCAACATATCAATACCTGATGAAAAATACCTGTTCCATAGTATGCCTAAGATGTTTGATATTCAGACAGAGAGTGAGCTTAAGCTTAACAGCCTAGGTTGTATGACAATAACAATAAGCTTGTCTTCTGGAGGGTTAACTACCTAAGTTTGAAGACCAAAATTAGAGAAAAAGGAGGGCTGCAAAGAAAGCCAACATTTTGGCCCTAGCCTTCTAAGGTCACTTAAGACTCAGGACATATGAGAACTTGTACTGTAACATCATGTAACTCAGCAGTGTCCCAAATTTTCTGATCAAGGAGATTATGGGGCCAAAGAGGAAAGTGATCGATGATGTAGAGTGTGCCTAAGGAGAGTCACATGGAGAGAAAATATTCTCTCAGGCTTTCATGGGAAGGACATTGGCCGAGCAATGGCCATGACTCATCCACATGGCTGACACTGACAAAGGATATACAATCTGAAGTACAGGATCTCGGGATAAATCCTGAGGGGATTTCACTGACCTTATCAGATCCAAAAGCTACAACTCTTGTTGCATAGGTCTTGCTTTATCTTGGTCTTAACCATCCAGCAGAAAAGTATAAAAACTAAGTATAAGAAGTAAAGCCACATTGTTATGTTGAGCTGTAGGGGACTCAGGTCAACAGTTTCTGACACTGCCAGGCAAGTGGAAGACCCAATACTATTATGGATTACTGTACTCCTTTAGAATAGTTTGCTGAGTTAACATACCTATAATATTCAAATGACAGAACTAAACAAAAAAGGGGGTATATAAATGAATGTCCATTTTGTATCTGTGCATTCAAAATGGTTAATATAGATATATAGTTACATTCTCTTAATGAATAGAGGGGTTTGTTCTAATAGTGTTTGTAAATAGAATATCATGTATGCATCTTGTACAGCAAATAACCACTAGGAAGAGAGTTTGCAATGCGTTAATTATTGAAACTGTCCTACCAATTTGATTTGAAACTTTCTCATTGCTATTTGTCTCCCAATAAAATTATGGGGAAAAAATTTAAAAAATTAAAAATTAAAAAAACAAAACAGAGTACAAGATGTGGGCATTAAAATTGCTCCAGTAGATATTAGCACAAACCTTCTTTTTCAAAGAACTAAAAAAACTAATAATGGGGGCCGGGGAGATGGCTCAGTAGAATAAGCGCTTGCCTGGCAAGCACAAGGGCCTGAGTTCAATCCCCGGTTCCACAAAAAAAAAAAAAAAAAACTAATAATGTAAGTGAATTTTATCTTTTTCTTTCCATCCTTTTCCCTTTTCCTTTTCTTATTTCCCTTTTCTTTTTCAACAATTTCTTCCCACTTCACATTATCTAGTCTACATTTTAGAACTTATGTACTATTTAAGTTTCTCACACTGGGAGACAATACTATGTTTACACAAGTGAGTGTGGTTTATTTCACTTATGAGTATGATGTCAATTTCTATCCATTTACCTATAAAAGTCTTGTGTTTGTTCTTCATTATGATTGAATAGTACCACATTGTATAAAAAGACCACATCTTTTTTATCCGTTCCTCAGTTGATGGCAATCTTGGTAGTTTAGATATTACAAATTGCACTGCTGTGAACACGGCTGCACATATATTGCTGTGGTAGGATGTTTTTAATTCTTCTGGGAAGATAACCAAAAGGGGAAAGCTGGTTCAAATAGGACCTCTACTCCTAGCTTCCTGAAGAATCTCCATACTGACTTTGACAGTGGTTGCAACTATTCATATTCCCCCAGACAGTCAAGAAGGGTTCCTCTTCCCCTCCATATCCCCTTCAGCATTTGTTATTGGTTCAATTCTTGATGATAGCCATCCTATCTGGGGTAAGATGCAATCCCAGTGTTGTTTTAAGTTGCATTTCTAAATAAGCAATGATACTGAACACTTCTTCATATATTTATTTGTTATTTGTATTCCTTCATCTGAGAAGTGTGTACTCATCTTAGATGCTTTTTTTGTTTTCAGAACCAGGGATTAAACTCAGGCCCTTGCACTTGCCAGTCAAGCACTTGTTCTACTGAGCCATGTCTCCAGCCCCAAGATTCCCATTTTTTGGATTGGGTTGTTGAATTTTGGGGGCCTCATTTATTTCTTTATATACAACAAGACTAGAAGTTGTTTGTCTGAGGGACACTTAGCTGAAAATTTTTTTTCACCCTCTGGGTTGTCTTTTCATTCTGTTGGTGATTTCTTTTGATGTACAAAAGCTTTTTAATAAGAAGAGATCTGTGGCCAGGGATGTAGCTTAATGGCATAGCACCCACTGGCAAGTGCAAGATTGTGAATTCAATTTCTGACACCAAAAGAAATTAATTGTTTTAAAATAGTAAGATTAGATCCCAATTATTTATTCTTTGAAGTATTTCCTATTCAGTCTGGATTTTATTCATGAACTCTGCCTACACCTATGTTTTCAAGATTTCTACCTACTTTCTCTTCTAGTAGATTTAGTGTTTCTCTTTTAATATTTAGATCTCTGATCCATTTTTTACTTTATTTTAGTGCGTGGTGATAGACATGGATGTACTTTTAGTGTTTGGCATGTGGTAATCCGGTTCTACCAAAACCATTTATTAAAGAGGCTATCTTTCTTCCAGTAAACCTATTTGACCTCTTTTTCAAAGAGAAGCTGGCTGAGTATGGTTGGAATTGTGTCTGCATCTTCCAATCTAGTCCACTAATCCTCAGGTCTTTTTTGCTGTTGTTGTTGCTAGTACCATGAATATTTTATCATAGGAGCTTTGAGTTTTAATTTCAAGTCAAAGATTGTAATGCCTCCTTCCCTGCTTTTTTTGGCCAAAATTGTCTTTGGTATTCTATAAATAGTGACATGAGGCAGAAGCCTGATGTCCCGAGGTAACAAAGAGCATAAGAAGAGCCCAAGGAGAACTGTTGTCTCTCTTGTAAATTCTGGCAAGCTGGGATTCAAGGCTGCAGATAACAGCTTCTCCTGCTGGTTCCCTGTCTGACCTTTGATCTCTTGCTTGGGATGTTAATGGCTAACATTGTGTAAACTTACAGCTAGGTAAATGCTCAAGTCCATAGAGAGAGTAGTTTGTGTTCACAAAAGTAGTTATGGACATTTCTTAGCCTGCCTTTAGCCTTCAATATATGTGAGATGTTTCTGTGGCTCAGGGCTCACTTAGAGAGAGATTAATCTCAGTGAGAACTCCAAAGCTGTATTCATTGGGTCTTCCCATTGTTTCTTTCAGCTCCAACTTATAACATACAACAAGTGGCGCCCAATGTGGGGCACGGAAGACAACCAGGGGTGAGTTAAGAGAGGCCTGACCGTGTGGGAAAAGTATGCCCAGAGTAAGCAAGACCAGCAGGAAAAGCTCAGAGTAATGGGAGACTCCACTTCATTGGAAAGTGAATATATCCATCTTATCCAGACATTACTCAAAGGAGCAGGTGTAAAAGTGAAACCAAAGCATTTCAAGGAATTATTTTCACTTGTAAAAATGTATTGCTATTGGTCTCAGCCTAAGGGAAAGGCTGCTTTAAACTTAAAAGTTTGGAAGCAAGTTATGAGAATGCTGCATTGTGCTCACCAAAATGAGGAACCAATTCCTCTTCATGTATGGTCTCTGTAGTTTAATTACCTTAGTTTTGGAACCATTGTAATTTGACTCAGAAGAGTCTAAGAAATGTTTGAAGAGGTCAGCATCAGATGCTGATATTGCTTAACCTCAAGAGCAACTTCCATGCAGATATGAATCTGCACATGAGACCTTTTTAAGATCTCTGCCTTCCTCACTCTCAAATGCAGAGGCCAGCATAGCAAAAAGAACAAAAATGGAGCAGGGAGCCTCTGTGGTGCATAATTATGAAAAGGCTGCACCTCCTGAAGACCCCTACGTGAAGGTGCTCCCAGGCATCACTGGTTCTGTAAATTTCTCAATGCTCTATAGCAGGGATGAATCTGATAAACTGGATCCTAAAAGGATACCTATGGCATTACAAACCATCTCCTCAGAATCTGAAGATTTGGAGGATGTATAACAAGAGGAAACTAAGAATGAGGTACGTAAGCTGCAAGCTGAGGTAAGGCAATTGTCACAACTGCTTTCTAAATTGATTGAAAAAATGGAGGTCTCTACCCCTGTTGTTCCTCTGTCTCAGTTCACAAAAATTGAGCCCTAACTACCATTTTTAACCCTTCTGCTCCTCCATACAAGGAGAAAAAGGAATCCCTGATAAAAGTTTATAAAAGTGTGTCATTTCAGGCTCTTATGCAAGGGAGACCCTGAAGCTTATTCTGCCCCATTGAGTATTTTTCCTGTGGTGGTTCAACAACACCCACCAAATGTTCAATCTCCCCAGGGGTATGTACAGTGGGAACACCAACCTCTGGCATTAAAAATTTAAAGCAGGCCTTCAGGGCCTATGGTACGCAATCAACCTATGTCATTGGGTTAATGCAAGGACTAGCAAATGAACACAGATTAATTCCTCATGATTGGGAAGTTTTTTGTTGTACAGTTTTGGAGCCAAGCCAATATTTGCAGTTTAGAACTTGGAAAAATGAAGCAGATATTCAAGAGAGGGTTAACAGGGGACAAAATCCCCCAGTTAATGTTTCATCAGATCAACTCAGAGTTTCAGGGGCCTGGCTTGGTATCCAAGCCCAATTGCTATATGATGATGTGGCTATTTGTTACTTGAGGGTGTGGGAAAAGGTGAAAAGGTCAGGCTCAAAAATCATTTGTTAGGCTGGGGAGATAGTCTAAAATAAGTGTTTGCCTTGCAAATGCAAGAGCCTGAGTTCAATCCCCGGTTCTGCCAAAAAAAATAAAAAATAAATCATTTGCTAAAGTTCTCCAATCTAATAAGGAGCCATATGTAGATTTTGTCTCCTGATTAAGAGAGGCTATAAACAAAACAGTTAGAGCACCAGATGTGAGGGCTTTATTGTTACAAATTTTGTCTTTTGAGAATGCAAATACCAAATGTCAAAAGGCTCTGCATCCCTTCAAAGCACAGGGTGCATCACTGGAAGAATATATTAAGGCCTGCACTGATATTGGCTCAGAGCCATACAAAGCTAACTTACTGGCAGTTGCCTTACCGTTTTCTTTTAGACAAAATCCTATCAAATGTTTTAACTGTGGAAAAATGGGTCTTATGAGAAAAGAGCAGAAAAGGGCAAGATAAAAAGGAAATAGGCAATAAGAATAAGCAAGACTGCTCCTGGACTTTGTCCAAGATATAGAAAATGTAAATACAGAGCTAATGAATGCATCTCCAAACTTGGTGAGAATGGCCAATCCTTACAACCTCATGGAAACTGGAGAATGGGCTCAACAACGCAGATCCCAGAGATAAAGAATAAGGGACACCCATGGTTCCCATTGGCCAGTACAAATTTCAACCAAATACAGGGTTTCAGATCTTTTCTATGCAACCCCTGGAAGTGGAAGCACACCTTTAGATCTGATGGCTGCAGAAAATCGCTTTAGCTCCCAGTTTGTAGAGTTTAAAAAATTCATATGGAGTTTTCAGCCTTATTCTAAAAGATACCATAGGTCTGATTGTAGAAAGGAGTGATATTACTAGCTAAAGTGTATTTGTACATTGGTAATTATTGATAGTGAATATAAGGGAGAAATCTTTTCAAATTAAAACTCAATAGCTTAGGGGACTGGGGAGATGGCACAGTGGAATAAGCACTTACCTGGCAAGCGCAAGGGCCTGAGTTCAATCCCCGATTCAGCCAAAATAAAACTTAATAGCTTATTAAAAACAGAAGTCAGCTTCTCTTTATTATCCATCTTAGAACTCATACTGCTTTTCCTGGCTCTATTGTCAGTAGGAAACAACCAGATAGGTTATTTACTTATAGGTAATGTTCAAACTCTCTTCTAAAAGTTGTGTAGGTGGTCTGAGTTGAAGAACTTGGCTGTCACTGCTCATGGAACCTGTGGCCCTGTTGCCCTACCATGGCAGTTCCTGATATCCACCCTAACCACACTATTTATATCAACGACCTCAATGAGAAGATCAAGAAAGATGAGCTGATGAAGTCTCTGTATGCCATCTTCTCCCAATTTGGCCAGATCCTGGATACTCTGGTGTCTCGGAGCCTGAAGATGAGAGGGAAGACTTTGGTCATCTTCAAGGTCAGCAGTGCCACCAATGCCCTGCGCTCCATGCAAGGTTTCCCTTTCTATGACAAGCCAATGCCCATCCAGTATGCCAAGACCGAGATGGATATCATTGCCAAGATAAAGGGTACTTCTGTGGAGCAGGAGAAGAGGAAGCCCAAGAGCCAGAAGACGCCATCTGCCAAGAAGTCTGTGCAGGGTGGGGCAGCAGCCCCTGTGGCGGGAGCTGTCCAGGACCCTGTCCTGGGCATGCCACCCATCTCCTAAGCTCCCCGCATCATGCGCCACATGCTGGGCCAGCCACTCTATAAACCACCTCCCAGCATGATCCCACCTCCGGGCCTCACACCAGGCCAGATTCCTCCTGGGGCCATACCCCCACAGCAGCTTATGCCAAGGCAGATGCCACCTGCCCAGACTCTCAGCGAATCCACCAAATCACATCCTGTTCCTGACCAACCCACCAGGGGAGACCAATGAGCTCATGTTGTCCATACTTTTCAACCACTTCCCTGCCAAGAAGGCTGTGCAGGGTGGGGCACCAGGGAGGTCCACCTGGTGCCCGGGTGGCATGATATCGCCTTCATGGAGTTTGACAATGAAGTGCAGAGAGGGACCACTCAAGATGCCCTGCAGGGCTTTAAGATCACCCAGAACAATGCCATGAAGATCTCATTTAGGGCTGGTGAGATGGCTCAGTGGTCTAAAGCACCTACTTAGAACAAGCTTAGCAAACCACAGGGACCGCGGTTCAATCCCCCAGCACCACATGCCAGCCAGCCCCGCCCCCTGGTGGGCTGAGCTGGTCACACACACACACACACAAATAAATAAATAAAAATTAAAAAAAAAAAAAGATCTCATTTGCCAAGAAGTAGCAGCTTTTCAACCAGGCCTGCCTCTGCCTCTGTTCTGGGGCTACTCCTCCTCTCTTTGGCCCAATCCCCAAAGATAAGTCTCCCTTTGAGGGCCTTTTTGGAGCAGTGTGTGCAAGCAGGTACAGGGGCCAGGGGTTCCATACTCAGGCCTGCCATGCCAGCCCTGCCCCCAGGGCATGCTGAGACAGCAATTGAGACTGGGCGTGGTAGTGAGCACCTATAATCCCAGCTCTTGGGAGGCTGTAAACAGGTGGATCACTACAAATCCAATCTAGACCCTTCCCTAAAATATAAAAATAAATAAACAAATAAAAATAAATAAATAAATAAATAAATAAATAAATAAAAGCCATGGGGAAAAAGGCCAGTCAGACAGGTCAGCAGATTAAAGCACCTGCTTAAGTAGATACGGGGACCAGGGTTCGATCACTGGCCTGCCTTGCTGCCCCTGCCCCTGGGGTGCACTGAGATAGCGATTTAGACTGGGTTTGGTGGTGCACACCTATAATCCCAGTGCTTGGGAGGCTGAAAACAGGAGAATCACTATGAGTCTGTTCTGTGTAGTGAGACTCTGTAGACCCTGTACTACATAGAAAAAATAAATAAATAAATAAATAAAAGCCATAGAGTTTAAATAGTTGCTGAATTTTGACATCCCATTTAAATAGTAAAAGGCCTAGTGGTGGCCTCCAAAGGGGTACAAACTATGATAAGTTCTTCATATTTGGGTCACTCTGTGCAACAAAGATATATTGTGCCCCAAACTGCTCAGATCAACCATTGATAATTTTCACTTTATTTGGTAATATTAATTGGCTCCATCTAGATTTTGAACTAATTTCTCTGGTGTTATTGAGTGTCATTATCCTACAGATAAGTTAAATTAATTTGCTTTTTTTCATATTTAGGTCATATTAGGTTAAATGATAAAATGTATGGCTTCCTCTTCCAAAATATAAAATTCACGTTTTTCACCGTATGATCAAAACTTTATTAAAGCAAAAAGAAAGTCAATCCTGCCAACTTCACTTGCTAATATATACTATTAAACTTTTATAGCAACAGAAAGGCAAACCACATAAGAAAAAAAGGTTAAAAAGCATCCTTTGGAGAGATCTCCATACCAGACAATGGAAGGGGCTCAGTCCACCTGGGGCAAAGGGTATGCTTGTGTTACTCCCGAGAATGTTAAACAACCTATTTGGGTACCAGACTGTACTGTCAGGCTGTACAATGAAGCCAGAACTTCCGGTGAAGAAGTTAACAGCAATGAGGCTAGATCCAGCCTGGAACCTATTCAAGGAACTGACTAAATGGAAATATAAGGTCTGTCTTAGTTACTTTTTACTCATTGCTGGGACAAATACCCAACACTCAAAATGAAGGAAGGAAAGGTTTATTTAGCTCACAGTTACTGGAGGGTTCAGTCCATATTGCGCTGGCTCCAATGGAAAGGACAGCAGTTCATGCAGCAGAAAACAATAACGAGAAGAGGAGGAGAAGAGGAGGAGCAGCAGCTGCAGCGGCGTCCATCAAGCCTCTCTCTTCCTTCTGCACTGACTGCGAAGACTGGTGCTCCACAGTGAAGATCGGAGCTCCTCCAAAGTGGCACGGTTGCGAAGGTCAAGCTCCTCCGAAGCCTAAAACTTCTCCAGGGAAGCAGGGCGGGATGGCAGGAAGCCTTTCTCAATTCCTAGGCCCTGCCCACCTGCAGGGCGAGGCCCCCATGCTGAGATCTGCCCAGCTGATTCAGCCAAGTTGACACAATGTATCAACTAACACAAGGTCTAAATAGGTGATAAAATATGAAAAAAGAATTGAGCTAAATTTCATCAGTATTAAGACAAAAATATAAAAATAAAGATATATATATATATATTTGTCCAAGGTCTACAGGATCTTACTACAAAGATAGGATTCATAGTGATCCTCCTGTTTTCAGTTTCCCAAGTGCTGGGATTACAAACACGCTACCATGCCCAGTATCAATCGCTGTCTCAGCTCACACGGGGGGTGGGACCGGCACAGCAGGCCTGGGATCGAACCTTTGACCCCCAGTGCTTTAATCCACTGAGCCATCTGGCCAGCCCTCACATATTAATTACAGATAAAAGATTTTATTCCTCCAAAATTTTTCTAACAAGAGATTTCTGATAATTGACAAATGACAAAATCTGACTAGTCCACTTATAATTATAAATTTCTAAATATTATAATAGTTACTATAATTTAATTTGGCAAAAGATTTATTTGAGTAAACTCTTGATTTTATAAGGATGTTTATGTGTCTGTGTATTTATGTGTTTGTGTCTTTCAATGGACAGCTGTTCCTTTTTCTTTTTTGATGATTTGTTCTAAATACAATTTGAGATATAGATTTTAAAGCATGTGTTTTCCTAAATTATTAATAGTCAAAGTGATATTGAAATTGATTTATACACAGTGCATCATAACATTTAAGTTAATTAAACAATAATTTCCTAGAGTAGAAAAAAATTATGAGAGGAGTCCAATTGATGAATTAGAGGCGTAAACAACCTTTTTATTCATTAATGAGGAGCTCCCTATAATTTGAACAGTCTCTTAGGAGACACCCTCAATGAACAGGTCATTGGTTAAAAGACAAAGTTTTCCAAAAATATTTATAATAAGGTTTTCTCTTTGAAGATGGTTTTGGTACAAAACTAAATTAAGAAACAAAGTTCTTCATATGTGTATGGCAATTCACTGTTGTTAATCTCATGGCATATTAAGTGTATTTATGATTCCAGACATATGGGTGTTTCAAAATGTAAAGCAAAAATTGCTTATTGAGGGCTGCTTGTCATGACATGCCAGTTGCTGCTAAGGGTAGATGGTCTCTCAGGTAGATGGTTGTTCAAAAAGAAGGGGGTGGTGAATGAAAGCAAGAGACAGGAAAAGGAATATTGTGGGATTGTCCTGCTTCAAGGT